>NC_068943.1:74318225-74621255 GCF_026419915.1 Harpia harpyja | reverse complement strand
CATCAAAAAAAGTTGACAGTTCTCTTTTGTACTGAATACCACGATCAGTCTGACCATGCAAAGACCTCCAGGGACATTGATATCTGATGGCAGTTGTTAATGCCCAGTACTTGCTGTCATTCAGCATTAGCCTTGGGCAGACCTTGGAGCTGGACTTTGGTAGGCTTAAACCTGAATTCCAAGGCTTAAAAGAGAAAACTGGAGCTCTTAGAACTAGTGTCCTTCATCCTAATGTCTTCAGGCAACTGAATTGCTCTTTCTTAAAGTCATTGAGCGCAAAGTTTTACCCGTAAGACTGACAGTATTTTCTCATCAACCAACCCATGAGAAACTCAGCTGAGCTTGCTCTGGTGACTGATCTGAGAATAGTCCTGTAGCTAAGCAGGAACATGGCATTGCACAAGTCTCTTGACAGTTGCTTTTGTATTTTAACACCTGTACATTCCTATAAACAGAAGGAGGAAATGGAGTTGAAATCACAAAGTATTTCATTGTCAAAAGTTATGTGGAAGGTCTTACAGCATATGTAGATAGGAACCCTGGAGGAACACTGTCTTGAAGCTGAAGGCCTCCTTTTTTTTTTTATTTTTTTCAGTACTTTATATAAAGTAGTTGAAAATCACCAACAATATGTAATCTTATTTTATATAAGAATTGTCTTCTATATAAGGTAAATGAAGTTGTGCTTGCTAGGCCTTTTCTTTTCCCTTTCAAATAAGCAAAAATGACTCTCAAGGACCTTTCCTTCCCTTTTCTCCCTTATCTATTTTTGTCTCTTTAATCACTTTCATCCCTCTGATTATTCCATGGCTGGACCATGTGGGCAGATTCCCAGAGGCCTTTAGGAAGGCTCTGCCTTCCATCTGAAGGCTGTTTTATATGGTGCTACAATAACAGCAATTGGAGGAATGGCTTGTAATTTGTTTTTCTAGACTTTCAAGTCAAGAGATAATGATTTCAGAACATTCATTAATTTTAAAATATTTTGGGGTATGTATTTAGTGCCTGCTGAAAGCCAGAGTCTGGCAGCTCTGGAGAGAGAAATAATTGTTATGAAAAGCATAATATATGTTTCAGAGACTGCTAACCAACACTCCCCCCCCCCCCCCCCCCCAAAAAAAAAAACCAACAGAAAAATTACTTCATGGACCATGATTTTGGAGAGACTACTACTCACAGTCTAGGCTAGTTAAGTCTGTGACATTTCTGCTGAGACTAATGATGTAGCTCTCAGCTACAGTGGTAGATTTTTGTTAATGCTGGGCAAACAGATAAAAATTTTGATATGACTACTTTTCACAGAATACAAAACATATTATGGATGCGTACTCAATGTCAATACATGTAAATACTATATCCATAACCTTTGTCTGGGAAAAAAGAAGGTGACCGTCTCAGCCTACTAGTGTTTTTATCATTTTTGTCATTCAAGCAAAATTAATCTGGCTCATCTGAGTTTACTCATCTGCAATCTGGCACTCAAAATACAGGAAATACTGCATTTCTAAATTGGTTGCTGATTACTAAATTGGATAATAGTTGCAAATATGACCCTAGTTAAATCCTGCTTAGACATGAAAATTAATTCAATTAATAGAATCCATTATGAAAACAATTTAGCTGCACTCCAAATGCAGACATCTTGCTGCTCTTGATGATTGACTAAGCTCCATTAATACAGGCTTCTTATCTCACTTGTACTAATGTTGAATAAGTTCCCTTAATGGAGTTCCTCTGATGTAAAATCAAGTAAAAACATATCAGACCAAGACATGTTGCATGCTAGTTCAGCTGGAATTGCTGGTGTCTGCTGTCAAGTGCACAGTGCAAGCAATTTCCAAAACTTGGTTTGGTAAACTGAGGTTAAAAATGTTTCCTTGCACTTTGTTTTCCATGGAAAGCACATACTCTTTCTCTAGCTTCCACAGTGAGAGGACAGCATTATAAAAGCACTTGGAAAACTGGGAGAAATGCAATATTCATTAAAATTCACAATGTATTTACCAATAGTGTGATTTGTTGGAAACTGGGAAAATATTGCTCTGATCTCTTCTTAACCTCGTGCCTGTCAGCTATCTGATAGATTGAGATTAGAGAAGGTTTCATTTATATCTGTCAGTTTTAGGTTCAAAACTGAGTAGATGTACTAAAGTTATTCCAAGAAGTCACATGCTTACTTAAGCAGAAATCAAGAGCCAGAGTTAATGTTCTTGGTTAATCCAAAGAAGTGTTTGTAGTAAGAAAAATTTGCCAGCAATTTGTTATCCTTTTCATGTTTGTACTTTATTTATCTTGGCAGAAGATGGCCAACAGATGTAAAATGTGCTGCTATTTTGGAGAAAGTGCTAGAGAACTTGGCCTTAGTTATGCTTTTTAGAACAAATTTATCCACAAATATTTCACATGACATTTGGGATACTTATCTATTGGTTAAACACAAATTCTTTAATATTTATCTTGACTCTTGTAACAACTTAGGGCAGAATAACCATGCATGTCTTCTGTCTGGGAACAATTGGTAACTGATGTAAATCACTGCAATGGAGTCAAGAAGTCATGATAACCTACATATCACAGTTGTTTTTCTCTGAAACAAGGATTCCCATTGCAGATGTATTTAAGAAAGGGCAGTTGCATGCCTTCTCCAGCAGGTACCCCTTTCCCTTACAAATTCTTGTGATAAGCCTGTAAATCTGGGATGCATTTTTCTTTCTTTTTTTTAATTGATATTCACTTTATTCATTATTTTATGTAATATAAAAAATTAAAGAAAAAAGCAGCATGCAGATGGCTGAGCACAACTTTTCTCAGTGTGCATAACAGTGTGTCTTGAGATACTTCTCAGTTCAAGCTTCAGACCCTGCTATATGAGATAGCAGTCTGAACCTGTGCAGCTGATCAGAAGAAAACTCCCTACTCTTTGGAGGACTGCTGACATTGCTGTTACCACACAGTGCTGGAAACATTTTTTTTTGGAATTACAAATTAGTATTATAACATACTCCCAGCAACTAACTGATGTACAGTGTTTCTAAGCCATGTTTCCATACATTTAATGTTTACTTGCTGCAGTGACACTGAGGAATGAAGATCAGCTTTGGATTTTAAACACAAGTTGCTCCTTGAAAGAGGGTGCATGGCAGTAGCCATGAACCCTTCAGGAAATTTATTGTGGATGCACAGAAGCATAAACAGGTTCTTGTTAAGATCAAAGAAGGGAAAGCCTTTCAAGTTATCCCTGGGTTGATAAGCTCCAACTCTCTCTCCTCCCTGAGTGAAACATTAATTTTAAATAGTAGCAGAGGAGCTCTGATGGTTCCCTGGCCTGTTCTTTTTGAGAGGTGCGAGTGGTTTTTCTTTTTCATTTTGAACGTTTGTCAGTTATTTTCCAGTGAACATGAGGGATTTTGAGAGTTGTGAGTGGCATGATCCAATCACAAGGCAGGCAAGTAGGGCGTGAAGGTTGCCACTGCATATGCTACTCACAGTAGTATGCTACAAACTCGCAAGCATCCACTTTTTCAGTGCTTCAGCTCACTGGAGTGTCATTACCTACAAACGCTATCTACAAAATGGGAAAATCCAACACATTGTTCCCTGTACTTTTGCAATTAAATGACTTGAGTCTTGGGAGAAGTTAATGTCTGATCTCCTGTGTACAGTTTGCTTTTTCAGCTTTTTTGGCTAGTTTCAATTCTCTTATATTTCAGTCCTTCAAAATACATGATCTAAAAATAAAACCGAGCAAGTAAGAGTTTTTAAAGCTTCACATATGAAGCATTTATGCCACCTAGAATCTGCTAATGAGGGACAGATTAATTTTGGCTTCTTGGAACCACGTAGAAAGACACAATCTGAAAAAATACAAGTAAGTATCCTATTCCAACTTCTCCAAAGATTGCAGTATTCTAATTTCAGCAACTCCAGTGAGGAGTCAATGTCAGAGTCACCCAGAAAAAATTCCCATTTTTATACGATATTCAGCTCT
This sequence comes from Harpia harpyja, assembly GCF_026419915.1. NCBI lineage: Eukaryota > Metazoa > Chordata > Aves > Accipitriformes > Accipitridae > Harpia > Harpia harpyja. The sequence goes on along the minus strand of NC_068943.1, from coordinate 74,617,267 downwards.
GGAGCTTTTGGGATTCATTCTAATTTTGAATTATAGATAAAGTATTTCTTTGCTAAATGTTTCCTGATACATTAGGCATAAAAAAGGAAGTATAGTAAACTTCAGGTCTCCTTAAATACTTCCTCCAGAAGTATATTCACTTCTGTGCATGAATACGTATGAGTGTTTATTTTGGATAAAATTGATAACACGGTGAGAGCAACGAAAGAGAAATTTGAATACAATGCCTGATCAGTTCAAAGATAGTATTTTCTGATATCTTCATTTTTCCATAAGAGGATGAGCTTGAGATAGGCTTGCAAGTGGGAGCTATGTATTTCAGAGAACATATTGCAGTCACCTCAGTGCTGTGGAAGCAGATCCCATTAGCTTGTTCAGAATCAGCTTCTCCTCTCTGGAAGACCATCTGAGAAGGGAACCAGTGTAAAAACAAGCTGTCAGCAAACAAACGCCAATAACCATCCATAAGAATGACAGGAAACACTTTATTGAATGATTAGAAGATGAAAGCAAACTCATGGTGGTAACTTACTACTTAAAATGCTGAAATGCAACTCAAGACTTTATTCAAGGCTCAGGCTCTTAACAGAGGATTAATTTTAACCCTTTGACAACCAGCTGCTTCTGGAGATTTGGGCCCTGTTATCCAGATCTGCAAGGCCTGAATCCCTTGGAAAGTGAGACTGGGGGCCCAGTCAGGACTTTAAAAGAGACAAAAGACTGGTTTCTGCCTGGAACTACTTTTAGGGCCAATGGTTAAGAGACAATATGTTTTGCCCAGCAGAGCCTTCCAGATCTGTAACTGCTTGAACATGTATGTCTGAAAAACCAGCATCAAAGGCACATCCAATGCAATACTATTGACGCACAACCCCAACTGGCAGAAACTGCTGGACAGCCATGAAACACATTCTGGCCATTATAATTTTTTAAGCCCTCTGCTTAATTTTCTACATTGTCTCTGTTTCTTAATTGTCAGCATAGTCTACAAAACAAACTGGGCTGGTCAGAGCAGTCTCAGTGTCTGTAGAGTGTTAGGAATGTACAACTGGACCTTCCAGATAGCTATTTTTAAAACACAAGAGCAATAAACAAAAGGTAAGTTTTGAAATGACTGCAGAATGTGGTTCAAGCTTTATAAAAAGAAAAGTACATTCCACTGACCAGAGACTAAGCTTGACTAGAGTAAATCCTGAAGCATCTGAAAACATCACTGAAGGGGGAAAAACCTGTGTTATCTTTGGCTGCTGCTAATATTCATGTTGCAATGGAAACATAGCCATGTACTGAAGAATATGCTGATGTGAACTCCAGCTAGCACAGTTAAAACATTGATTGTGTTCTGTAGAAACAATAATAAAAAGCAGACTAAGTAGCTTATTTAATGTAAGTAATGTCTGTGAGTTCATATACTCGCCTATAGAGTCTGTTGTTAGTTTCTCAGTTGCCTTTAACACAAAGAATCAGTAAAGAAAAGCAAGTTTCTAACATTATTCCTGCAAAAAAGACTTTGTGCAATGCATTGAGGGAGTAACTTCAGGTGTTGAAAGTATAGGCTAAGTAGATTAAGCAATCAGTGGAAAATACTCTGATAACCTACACCTTTGATCTGCAGGAGTGCCAACAGTGGCAGCTCCAACCAGAGCAGGCTCCAGGGGGGAAGTTACAGATTCCTGCGTGAGAGCTTAGAAACTGATATCTTGGTTATTTTTGATCAAGGGACTTAAGCAGTTGCTTAACTATACCTTGAATTACTCTAGTGAATTGAAGTCCTAAATTCTGAAGAGTGAAATAATGCTGGAGACACACAGAACCACTGGACAAAAAGGCAAGGGACACTCAAGTGTTTTTCATAGGGAATGATGGGGTGTGCATCCAAACAACCTGTTCCCAAAGTCTGTTGCACTGATCACATTTTTGCTTGGAACTGGCATCAGGAATGGGCGAGTGGTCTGGGAGGTTGCCTAAGGAGAAGAAATTTGGGCATTTAAATTTTGCAACTTTGGCTGAACCTGCTGAAAAAAATCTCATTGATTACAGTGATTTTTTTTTAGGCTTTTAGGAGCTATGGAGCTTAATACCTCTGCACAGGCCTGTTTGCAACCCACCCAAAGAACGTTTTTTTTAATGGATTGCAATCTCAATGTTGTCTTAAGGTGATTTTGCTCACCCCTCCCACAACATAAATATTGGATCTGTGTGTGAAAGCAGTTGCAAATAAACTGGTTCAATTCACAAAGCTAAGACTTACTTTCCCAGTGTCTGTCTGTCTTTCGCTCACTTGCTCGCTCGCTTTTTTGCTGTCTCGCCCTTTCCTTCTTCATGGCTGCCTTGTTAATATGGCCTTTTGTTGCTCAGTAAACTTGAAGACAAAATGAGAAATGGCATCAAAAGCATGTATAATACTGTGCATGTTAATAATGGTGAGCTTTTTCAGGCACTTCAGAAACAGCAGTTTGTTAGTCTTGATTGTTAAAGGCTTAAAGGCAAATAGATCAGCTTACTGGGGAAAAAAACAAAAGCTACAGAAACATTAATTTTGCAGCTAAGTATACTTGTATTTTTTTATGTTAATCCTCTTGCCAGAGGCAGTAAGTCTGAACATCAACAGACAGGTATGTCAAACACAGAAATTGTATTGTAGTCTGAGTAATCTAACATCTCAGTATTTTCCCAATAGAAAATTCAATTCCTTTTTACTTATGGTTGTTGGCTTATGTTCTGCTGTTCAGTGTTGTTTGCATAGTCATCTGCAGTTCTGTAAAGTGCAGGGGTGGATAATAGCAGAGAGAGGAGACTCCTTTTCCTCCCACCCTAAGTAGCAGCATCCAAAATGGCAGATCTTCCCAGATGTTTGGCAGGGCAGTGCCACAGCCCCTTTCTTCCCTTTCCTCCACGAGCTACCTCAGGCACAACAGCAGGCAAAATACTGCCAAACCATAATCCTGCATTCCCTCATGGTGTTTTTAGTATTTTCCAGCCAGACTGCATGGCTATTATAGTGCAGGGCAGCAATGAATTAGATAGTAGCTGTTTGGTGGAAGAGAGGATCGCAGCAGAAGCCACCCAAGAATGATTGCACAGGGATGCAGGTGTTGCCTATCACGACAGCATTTTTGCTCTAGTGTGAAAAATGACTGTGGAAAATAGACAATGGAGACCAACTGGAAAAACATTTCTTAGTAGAACTGTGGGCTTCCTGTCTTCTCAAATTTTTTTTTTCTTTGACAGTGCTCTGAATTCACCTAAGTTCAAGGAAACGCGCATCTGACCTTATTTGCAGATTAGAAGTTTCAGATGTCCAACAAAGTTAATGTAGATAATACATTCTACACTGTAACAAATGACCTATGCCTCAAGCAGTTATTCTTTTCCTGTCTTTGATTTCTTATCCTCTAACCATTTTATGCTGAGAAAGACTGTGTTATCACCTTGCAGTTTCCAATAACTGTATTATGCTGCAGAGGAAAAAAATCAATTAGTCACTCAACAATGAGGAACATGTCTTTGCTGGAAAATGAAATTCTTTTCATATTTTTCCCATATTTTTAGCATGCAGTTATTTGTATGCATAGATAGATAAAGCAGAGTTCACGAATGCAAATGCCATTTCCTCCTTTCAGTCAGGTAGACTTATAATTATCTGATTATGTTTATACCAGACCCATGACTGAAACTGAGGTATATTTTCTGCATCATAGAGTACAAGCAACAACAAAGTGCTGTAAGTCATATTTGCACTCCTGGGTTCTTGATTTAGCCCTTGGTCAGCTGGAAGCACCCTGGGGTTTCTTTACATTATGGTTGGCTCCAGCATCTTGTGCTGGGGCACTTATCAGCTGTGAAAGGCCCATACAGTGAATTTCACTTTCCTCAGTGGCACTGCTGTTTTGCATCCACTGATGGAAGTGTGTGAGGAGCTATTTCTGACTCTGTCCACCAGTTACAGCATGTTGTTCATTATTGTTGTAATTTACTGCTAGCAGTTTCTGTTAATGACTGACACAAAAGATCATTTGGCAACTGCCTCACACGTCTTCTAATAGCAACTTTCTTTAGATCATACATTCTTTTGAACTGAATTTCATTTACTTCTGTGAGTATTAGAAAGACAAGATAACAGGAAATGGCACTAGACACAATATTTTGCAAACCATTTGAGGGAAATCATATTAAATGCTAGCAGTTATTTACAGATATCCGTGTAACTCCACATTTGGAAAGATGACTACTTCCCTATAGAAGGAAGGAAACTATGTTTCTCTTCAGCTTTTCTTGACAGTTTTTATTTTCTTCTTATAAGTCAATTATTTAATGGGGAAGAGCACCAAGCCAACAGGAGAAAGTTTAAATGAACTTGCTAAAAGAAAAGATATGATTGATGCTCTTTTATTCTTGCCATTGACTGAAGTACTTGGCCATCCCCAAGTATTTACTCCTCTCTCTCTCCACTTTCAAGCTTCTTAGTGGGCAAGTGTGGAGTCCCCCACTGGGGCCAAGAAAAACCTGCATTGTAAGCTTTCTGTCATTTGCTTTGGGAAGCAATATGTTACATTTTACTTTGGATGAAGAAGGCTTACAAGGCATCACTTTTGACTGCTTGCCACCTGCTCCAGGTGTGAAGGGGCAGTTCCTGCAGTGGGATGGTTCCCAGGATCTGGACGTCCTCATGGGGTTGGTGGCTGTCAAAGAGGGCAGAATGCACATGGGGCTCCACCCAAGTGGGAACTGGGATTTTGTGTCACTGACTTCTCCTTTGGGCTACAAAACCTCCAAATCCTGCCACTAATTAAAGGGGCAAGACTTGTGTGTGGAGCAATGAAGGACAACAGTCTGTTTAGGAAGCCTGAACTTGCAGAATTGGACGTGGAGAGCTATCTACGCAAGTATGAGTGATCACAAGTGATCTCAGAGCTGACCTTGAAAAGCTGTCAAGTAAGTGTTCATAAATGATAATGTCAACCTTTATGTGTACCGTTTCGCCTCCTGACAATAAGCTATGGCAACACCATATAAATATTTTCCCTAGAAAGTCTCCCTAATGTTACACTTGTTTTCCCCACCTAGGGTGTTTCTGAGTGGGCAGGGACCATGAAGACAGTCTCCTGGGTTTTGGACCCATTCATGTTGATTTCCACCAAATCCAAGGCTGCCATTTGAAGAATGATGGTTGACCAACATTGTGTTGACTTGCCTTTTTGTTTCTTATTCAGGACCTGAAAACAACACAAATATTGACACTCAGTGGGAGGGATTTCATGTACCAGCTTTCATTGGTGATGAAAAACTTAGGGCCATTAGTGCTTATTTTCAGCTAGTTTTAAAAAGCATTATTTTCACAATAATATTAAGTGGCAGATTTGTCCTTTAAATGTTCTTTTTCTGCTCTCTTCTTAGTTTTTTATGGTCACTGACGAATGTATTGGGAAAAGTGGCATTTGCTTTAAAAAGCAGACATTCGTCTAAGAACATTAACTTGAAAACAGGAAGTTTTAGAGCTCTTAATGGAAATTTCACTTTAAAATCTTCATATTCATTTTTAAGTCAGCCTTTTTGAACAAAATCCATGGAGCTTGAATGATCTTGCAGAAACGGAATGAAACAATTTGATGGTAAAACTGTAAAGGCATTGTATTCAGAGTAATTCGTTCTTGAAATGAAGGTGAAAATTTCTCCCTTAATAGTGCTGTATTCATCCTGCATAGCCAACTGAAAACGCAAGTAAGATCAGCTGATGAAAACACAAACCAAGATAACAACTAGTACCCAAATTAGGCAAGCTCAAGAAGGTATGTCCTCCATTTGAGAGATGTTTCTGACAGAGAAGTTTTTAAAGAAATTCCTTTTTCTGTACTTTCTGAGATGTGATAAAAGAAGTCACTTTTTTATGATTGCCTTTCAGAAGCAAAATTGTGAAGCTGTGGTATCTCATAGCCTTGGAGATTTACTAGATTCTCATTCTCCATTGTCTTTCCTTTTTTCAAAGACATCCACACCTGTAAATGCTACCAGTTCAGAAGGATTGTGTCTTATATTGCTTGTGCATAGCGGTAAGCAGCTTCCCAAAGTTCAGTGAATGGAGATCCAAACTACCCTAAAAACAAATGCAGCAACATTGGTTTGGTGAACTATGGTCTACCTGGTGCTATTGTACAAGAAGGATGACACCAGCCATTGGATGAAATCAGAAGCCATGGAAGAGCTAAGAGCTAAGTGATATGGGTTTTAAAAGGAAATATGCAGATGTAATTTTCCCTTGTTTACCAGTTTTCATGTTAATACTTGAATCCCTGCACATGCCATTCCTGAAGACAGAGCCCAAGATTCGGGGCAGTTCTGTCTTTTCTCTTGAGTGCTCATGCTTTTGTAGGTTTTATAACTTTTTTACCCAGTTCATGTTATTAGTCTCAGATTATGGAAAATGGATGTAGGTAAAAATTCCTGATTCATCTATATGTCCTGGTCTACACTGAGTGGTTAAGGTGAGGAATTTCTCTTTCAAATAGAACAGAAGTGTTGTGCTGGTTTTAAATTGAATTTGACTCCCAATTTCTGCTGATCAATCTCTCGCATACTAAAATTTAAGCAATTGTATGGGTTCAAGGTATTGATTGCATACTATGTGGTTATTATTATGTGAATATGTGAATATTAAGCTTTCCCCTTAATAAGACTGAAGTCCTTTTGCATTTATATGATACATTCATACTAATATGAATGGTATGATAGCTGGGAATCACATGGGTGTGATATGTTTTCTGAATTGTGCAAGGTGAGACCACAACTTGGTTGATTATCAACAGTACAGAACTAAGCATAAAGCTGCAGGATGATACTCATACAAGGGCAATGTGTTGCCTGTGAGACCCTCTGAGTCTGGTTGCAGCCAACAGAAGTTAAAACTGGTGATTCACCAGTAGGGCAAGTTAGTGGAGTTTTTTTGGTGTGTCTGAACCAGTATCTCTTAAACTGTGACCTGTTTCCTATACATGAAGGTGTCACAACTCTTCAGGAGATGGGTCAAAAATGATTCCAAGCAAAATAAAGAGCTACATTATACACAATCCCCTACTTGCAAATATGCTAACAAAGCGGGGGGAAATAAAAATAGTAAACTGATATGAAAATTTCACCAAACTGTTACTAGATTGTAACTGAAAACTGTTACGACAATTCCCCACAGGATGGCCTTTGGTATTTTCTGAAAAGTTTTAGAGATTCCTGGATCCTTTAGAAAAATGCAAGGGAGCCAGGCATTAAAAAGTCTGAGCAGGGCAGGCTTAGAAAGTGATTTATGCTTTCATAGAAAAAGGAACTCCTCTTACAGTTCTCTGCTAGAGAGACAGTGATTGTAATTAGAGTGAATTACCATGCTAGTTTTTGTGGTTTGTTCTAATTAATTCTTTTTTTTGTTGCCCATTGACCTTTCTTAATCTAGTTGCGGGGTAAAAATACTTCTGCATGCAGACAAGGATGCTGGAATCCAGACCCCAAGTCACTAGTTTGCTTTCTGAGTCATAGGATTTCTTGAGGTAAGCAGCACCCTTTTGTGACAGAGCACTGAAGGTAAATCACAGGAAACAACTCTTGGTAGTATGGCTTGCAGAGACCTTTATTCCTTCATGCATCTTGTTTAGTCACTTAAGAATAACATTATGTGGCATTTCAGAACATTTGTGTATTTATAGCTTTCCTCTTTCCCTTTGTGTCCCTGTGTAGTAATTACATTAACTCAAAGAGATTTTTTTTTTTCACGTTGCTATTGCAATGTACTTGCTTGAACTAGCTCCAACCAGTAAAAAATAAAAACCTGAAAACCTTTTTTGGAGGTCTAACTTGATTTCTGATTTTAATTGTCTATGGTGCTAAAGCTAAGCAGAAAAATTCCAAAGGGAAAATCAGGAAAATGACACTGTAGAAGGAGAAGCAAGTCTCTGTTAGGATAGGTAAAATCTGTTATCCTCCTCATCTGCTTTTTGAGTGCTGAAAACCTTGTCCACCTTCCCAAATTATTCCATCTGTTTCCATAAAAGATAATTCCCACTACTTCTCCCTACAAGCCTGACTTTTTTATATATCAGAAGAACACTGTTACAATTACAAAATTCAAAGTGCAATTTGGCATCATTAGCTAAGATGATCATTTACTTTTACTTGGGATATTCTGCAGGAGAAAGTAAAGATATTTTGCAGCAAGTTTGCAAGTTACTACAAACATTTCCATGTTATGACTCTTTTCTAGTTTCAGTTGACAGATCACCTGTGTGAGAAATAGCTTCTTCCTTTCCTTTGCCTCTATTTCTTTTGAAAGATTTTTTTGTGCAATTCCTATCTAATAGGTAGGATATAATGGAAAGCAAGCTGCAGGATTTACTGCAAAGAAACCAAAGACTTTTAAGTGCTTTGCCATTGAGGAAAGGAAAGAATTTGTTGGAAAAGAGGTATCCTCTCGTTAAATACCTAAACATAATGAACAAAACCTTTTTAAGGTCCTCTAATGACTCCAGAAACACAAAAGAGGTAATCACAGACAGACTTTTTTTTAAATTAGAAAAAATCTCTCCTGAAAAAAGGTACCTAGATTTTCTGTAGAAGCCTATGAGGAGAACGACACACTGGCAAATGGCAAGACTAGTCTTGATGGTCAGATTGCACTAAATTATTTAAATGCTAAAAAACAGCACAATGATAGAGACAAGAATTTTTATGTGCTCTGTATATGAAAATATATACTCTATGATGCTTTAATAAGTCATCCCAAGTTTCTATAAATAGGAGTATCTTAAATGATGTGTGCCTTGTCAATGCCAAATTAAATGGTGTTGTCTTCTAATAACTAGGGCTGGCAGAATTCCCTTTTTTCTGTTTGCAAATGGTTCATGTGGCATTTTGCATTCTGCTAATATTTTTATTTCTCGGTATCCATTGGGCAGCATGGGTAGGTTATTCACAGGCTGTTTATTTTAACTCTTTAGTAAGCATTACATATGAGATGCATCTGGTCATGAAAATCATATGATGTATTTTCTCTCCCATCATTTGAGGACTGAAACCTTAAAATAAATTAAACCAAAATAAACCAAAAAATAAGCATTAAAAATATGACAGAAATTTATGTTTTCATTTGTTGAAATTGGTTTGGACTTTTGGAAAATGTTTGTTCATTTTTGAATAAAATTCAGCGTCAGCATTAGACAAGTGTATTAGTGAGAACATAAGTCAGATTGTGGTGCAGAAATTTAACAATGATTCTACTAAATGTAAATATGTACAATTAAGGAACAAAGATAAGAACAGATCTCTGTCTTTGCTGTACTGGACTTCTGTATTATGTTATCAAGTTGCAATGTGACAACTAGCTGGGAACAATTAGAGAAAAATAGGAGAGTTATGTAAATACATAGTAAACAGATTTAAAATGAGTTGCACTCTTAACATGGTCACCTAGATTGCTAGAATATAAGCCCAAATATTTCTGTGTCCATTGACTCAAGGACGTCAAGTGCAATGTTCCATGTTACTGAATAACCTGAATATTTTTCCTTTGACCACTCAAGTCAATTTTGGGAGAAGAAATAGTCACAAACACAACCAGGAAACAGGCCAACTCCTCCTTTTCTCTGGTTCTTTAAACTTTAGGAAGCGTTCTGTTTACCTAAAACTTGACCACAGTGTTTGTTTTTAAATTAGTGCTCATTTAATTTGTGACTTACTGTGCCACTCATGGTATGAGAAATATTAGTATCAAACTGCTGACATCTATTATCATAAAAATAATAGTGGAAACCATTATGTCTTCAACTGGTCACAAACAGTTGATCATTACTAAGACAACATGTTAATTAACCACAGCCCTTATGTGAAATGTAAAAACCACAGTAACTGTAAGTTGGCACAGCCTGAAGGGAAAAATAACTAATGGAAGGCATTTAAAGTACACACCATTAAATTCCTTGGGAATTGCTACTCTTCGTGTGTGGAAATATAGAGAAATGTTTAGATGTATTATGTGAATTATACTAATTCCAGGCCTGTTTCTTAATGGATTCAGTTCTATTGGTAGATTTCCAAAGATACGCCCTGTGCTTTACTTTTTCATTTTTTTGGTTGGTTTGTACAGGAAGAACTTTGCTCAAATGATAACTGTGTTACTAGGTATTTTTTCCCTTCCCTGAATATGTGATATGGAGGGAGAAGAACTCAAGATTTTTGAAATGCAGCTGATATAAAAGTAATTTCATTCTGAGAGAAATAAGAAGATAGTGAAAATGCTGGAGAAGGAAAGAAGGGTTTATAGGAAGAAGCTATACACTTCCTAGTTAGCAATATTGTGTTTTCCTATGGTGGGGGAGAGACTAGCTGAGCAACTGACTTAGATCACTGGTATCCTGTGACTATTCTATGTACTAGACGTACTTGTTATACCATCATCTCAGTCTTATGCTGCCCCATTTGTTAAATCCTTGATTGTGTGCTCCTGGAATGATTAGCCCGACATCAAACAGAACTAAGCAGCAGCTTATCAGTTCCAAACCATCCTAAATTGCAATTTGAAGTGGATTGAATAGGACAGCACTGGTGACTGTAAGAGTAGAAGAGTCATGTGGAGCGTTAAGGTACTATTCTTGGACAAAAGTCAGTGGTGCTAAAGAACAGCAATGCTATAAGAAGGCATTAACCAAGCAGAAAGCACATGCATAGGTAAAAGCATGTGACCGGTCCCTATTGCTTTGTTCAGCATGTATGGCTGTGGTATGCTAAGAACAAATAAATAAGAACAGTTTCTAAAATATTTATGTAAAAAAAGATAAAGTGGAAACAGGAAGGCTTACATTCTTATTGCTCTATGAATTCTGTATTTGATGCTATTACAGTTTCGTTACATATAGTATTCATACCAGTTTTAATTAACTTTCTTTTCCATTTCTTACTTCCTTTTTTAACTGTTTATTACCCATGACCAATAAACTGTCCCTATTCTTGACCTCTCTTTCTATGGCTTTATGGTTTTTTCACTCTGCTTTTTCTTTTCTAGCCATTTTACTGAGGTTCTGGTAGCTCTGCAATTTAAACAGCAATATATGACCCCACTGTGTTTCAAGTACTGTTTTACTTCACTTCTGTTAATGAGATCAAGTCCAAGAAAATGCCCCTGGGTCTCAAGTGAATAAAATTGCAACTTATGAGAAGTCTTGAAAAAACCTAAACTTGTAGCAGGCCATGTATTACTGAAGCCTTTAGGACTGCTTGTATCCTATCATCCTGCTTAGTAAAACTAGACTCGGTTCAAATTTCCAAACCCCTCATTAAACAGGTCTGTGTTCCAAATGAAGCTCAAAAATCCACCTCTTCATCTGCCACTGATAATTAATGACAGGCCTTTAGGAGTAGAATCAGATACCTCCCACCTCTCCTAGATATATCCCAACTAGCTTGAAGAAGTAGCATAAACATCAGAGCTAGAATTAGTGACATCTGCACACTGAGCATTGATACAGCATCATTCATATTGCTAACAACTTGTTTGTCTCCCTGTTATTCAAGCAACAAATTTTACACAGGAATGGTGAGAACTCCACAATGCAAAACCTCTGTAATGTGCTTGAAGCCTTGACGTTTCAGCTGAATAGTATTCAGCACTGAGACAGGAGGTCAGGTAGATCTTCACTGTAAAAAGCTGCAGTGGCAGGCACTGGATAAGAATTAATAGCTCTCGGTATTTTCCTGAAGCCTCTGCTAACAACCGTCTTAGAAAAGAGGCTGATAGATCTCCTTAGCTCTTTCTTTGTGCACAGGTCGTGGTTCTGAGTATCAACGTGTGCTTCACAATCTGCACTAGAATGGATTACCAAGAAGCTCCCAGAACCTGTCCTCAGGCATCTGTGTTATCATTTATTGCTGGATATAAGAATTTTTGTGCAGCTGTCTTGTTAATGCCACGGTTGATGTTAGCGCTGAGAGCACCAGAATTATTGCCTGAGGTATGTTTAGTCTCATATGCTCCGTGACCTTCACACTGTGAGCTCCATCCCCACCGATGTCAACATTTTTCAGGGGATTTGCAATATTCCTATTCGTCATTGTTTGAATATTTCCAGTCACTGAAGAGGAAGAGGTCAAAGAACAGAGTGAGTGAGGCTGTTGCTTGGACACAAATGGCTGTTGCTTGGACACTGATAGCTCTTCTAGGGACAGCTTTTCTTACTGCAGAAGAGTACCAACCCTATGACTCTCACCTTTTCTAATTTATTAAAAAAAAAAAGCCCAACATGTAGGAGTCAATTATATGGAACTTAGTGACTGGGTCTGAAAGTAGAGTACACAAGAGCATTCCAGACGCCTTTAGAAGGCCTTGAACAGGGTAAACAAGAAGACAAAAAAAGAAAGTTACCAATTAGAAGAACACAGGTGCACATTCCATGATAAAGGGAACTTGGCACAAACCACCTCAATTTGGCAGTTTATCTTGACCAATTAGATTGAGACAAGTTTCGCATGTTTTGATTGATATAACCAATTATGCCTTATGTTTATGCGCGTGTACAGAGTAGTATAACCAATTATGTTTTATGTTTATGCGCGTGGACACTGTATGCTTGCACGCAGCAACCAATCAGAGCTTTTGAGGAACTTAGAGAATTGTATAAGAATGATCTGCTATGCTCAATAAACCGGCAACTTTGATCATCTTATTGGTGTGCTGTCGTCTGTCCCTGCACGGAATTTCCCTACACAACACATATTTCGGTTAAAGCTAGTCCAGAAATCATCCAAAGGCTAAGTTTGAGAGAAACCAGGCAAATAGTACTGCCATTTCTTTATATCTCCAGTTTGGATAAGTTGGCAATAAAAAAAGACCACTTTTGAGGTTAACTGAACAATAGTCCTGAGAATGCCACTTACCAACTCTCTTGTCTTCAAGACAACAAAGCAAGAGGAAATTGGAGCAAAGTGCGACCACACCAACAGTACTGTGCTTCAGGAGCCTGCATTTTTTATTTATGTGAATTAAGGCTTTTTCCACCCATAGCTACAAAAGATGGGGAATCTATTTGTGACTACGACCCCTAAAAAATGTCTCTACATATTTGAGATCTAAATACTAGGTAGCTATCTAAACTCCCACTACAGTCAATGGAGATCTTGCACTCAGGATAGATGCCCTGACAGGGGTGCTTTGTGCCTTTTGAGTTACCCTAGAGTTTCTGAGATATTCACAGAGTCAGATATGAGGTGGGACCTATGAAAGACCAGAGCCCCTCTGCATAGGTGACTGAAGGACAGGAGGGGTAACCTACGTCTTCTTAAATGGCATTTTGTGTCTTTGTTTAACAACTAACCTCAGTCCTAGGTGTATCCTTTAGAGAAAGCCGAATTGTTTGCTAGACTCCATTGACTTTATTCATATCTGCAGCCCTTGAATGGGTATTTTGGATATCCTAAGGTAACTCAAAGAGCACTAGAAGTCCACATTTAGGCATCTGAACTGAGCCCTAGATCTCTATTAATTGTAATGGGAGCTTGAACATGAGCGTGAATTTGGGTGTCTTATTCTTGAAACAAATGCCATCCAAGGTGCCCAGCCATTTCCAGTTGCTGAGCTTTAATTGTTAAGAACCAGATGTTTTTCTGTAAAAGAAGAAAAGAAAAAAACCTACTTCAGCAACCTCAATTTTCCATGAAAAATATCAAGAAAATAAAATGCTAAACCAAAGGATATAGTTTGGCACTTGTTGCAGACCCATTTGGCCAAGTTTTAAAAGTGAGAGTGCTGCAGTGGTCAAGGCCTTCCAGATCATTTTGTTAGAAAGTTCCAGTACTAAGAAAATACCCTCAAAGTGTACACACCATAATTGTACTCAACAGACTTTACTGAGGTGGGGATAAATATACCATCTCATGACTATATTAGGAAAGGGAAGTTCTCCAGAGTGGTTTGGCAGTAGCTGCTTTGCTTGTATCTCAAAGTAGTTTGGCAGTACCTCACAAAACAAATAGTGATTTTTGGATTTATGTTTCATCCTTTTCCTTCAGCACAGCCATTGCCAATGCTTTTCAAGATACTTAATCAATCTCTCATATTTTACTACCTTTTTTCTCTGAGACTTTGTCTTTTTCCATCATCTTTCTCCACTTCTAATTGCCTGAACCGAATGGTGGGCAACTTGAAGTGGAAAAATTTTAAGAAATCAACAAGACTAGTTCTTTTCTCATTGCCAGGTTGCCCTGTTGTTATTGTATGTTCTGGCGGTTATGGGCATCTATCACTTAGGCATCTAATTCTATCTCCATCTTGAACTTGAAATAGCAAAAAATAGGCAGTTCATTTGTTCCCATACACAGGATTTTTGCTTAATTCTAACTTCATCACTGAGCAAGTCAGGTATTTGTGGTGCTTGGGGAGACATATTGATATCTCATAGGTAGAGGTAGCAGGCAGCCACATACACAGCTGCATGTCAAACAGCTGTGTGAGTCTAAAAAGGGACAGCAAAACATAAAATTCTTTAGCCCTATTGATTATTTTACTCTTCAGTGTATTACTTCATTACCTCTTAATGTTTCAAATGATTTAGCAGCTTTGTCTGTGACCTTCACTGGAATTTGATCTTTCATCTTACACATTCTTAGCCAATAGCTCATCAGTATTACCAGCCTGAAGGATTAAGCTTGGTGAAAAGGATGCTTTTAAAAATTTTTTTTTGGAAAACACAAAGTTTCAAAGTATTTCTTTCACCTTGGTATAGTGCTGAAGTAATTTACTGAAAGTTATATGTACATAATGGCCTGAGATATTGGGTGCCATGCTAGACTGAGAAGATCAGGTGACATTTTTATGGCAGGCTGCTCCAGCACCATTAACAAAGGAAATGTGTCATTACCGACATAACTGTTCCACTACTTGAATGGAAAGGGTCAATATGCTGTTCCCCAAGGCCACAGAATAATTATAATACTCTGAATTGTTTTTCACAGGTTCACTATACAGCTGGAAGAGAGAAAAGTGACAGGAATCCAAGCTCACTCTTTCTTTCTCATTCTCTGCTGGAGTAAATATGAGAAAGAATTCTGCATACATGACATACATGGCATAAATGTGAAAGAATTTTGCTAAAGAGACTGGATTGTACAAGCAAAATAGCTGTTTCAGAAACCTCTCAACTTTTGTACTTCACGTTTTAGGATAATGGAGTATATAGCGTAATATAGCCCATAAAATACAGAAGGATATAGTACAATGTAGTTCTTGTTAGCCTAGGGTGTTACATACTTTGTAACAGGAAATAGAAAAAAGCCCACATATAAGAGTAACTCAGGTGCCTCACATAACACTGTAATGGTACACAGTAGTCATGCAGTATTGCTTATGTTGCTTTATGTAAATAGGCCTTTATTACCCTAGTTACTTCCATACCGTAGGCAACTTTAGCAACAGGCATTTTTTTTAGGATTTAAATCCTTTTTGAGGATTTAAAAAAGCAATCCTTAAGAAGACACACTCTCTTCAGTTTGTCTTTATCTTCACTACACAGTGACCATCTGAGAGTGCTGTATTCCAAGCAAGTGATTGTGTTTCAACAGAAGCTTTCCTTCATGTTAACATCTAATTTCCTTCCCCTCCACCAAGCCTTAGGCAAGGCAGTAGCTGCTCTCTCTTGCCACGGTATTGTGCACCATGATGAAGTATAGTCATTCATGTGACAATATAGTAATCAGAAGTAAATTACACCCTTTAAAATTACCGTCCCCAATCACAATACCTAAAACAATGTGATAATTGCTGTCATAGGAATGTGGGGAAAAATAGACTAGTCATTAAACAAATACTATAATCATTAATAACAAGTGCCATGTGAAATAACAATTTTCTATTAATCACTATCCTAGAGCTGTCGTGCAAACTGCAGATTCTCTTTCATAAAGTAAGCTGGCTGCATACAGCTAGAAAAAAGCATAAACTTGCCAAAATATTTTGTCCATTAATAGGTTTTGTGTTGTGTTTTGTATACTCTATGTTTCCCCACATAAATATGGGTTTCTATGTGCAGCAGTTATACAACCACACTTGAATTTCTCCTTTGGCTTCTGGCCTCAAGCAAACTATCAAACTCAAGCTGCTGGCCTTTATAATACCATTCATCCTACATCTCTGCTTGTTTGTGTCTAGTTTTGTACTTCACCTCTTACCACCTCTCGTGACCTCCTTACCACTTGTGTCACTCCTTGCTTTGTTTTACCCTGTAGAGTAAGTGTCTGCAGAGCTGATATCCTTTCCCCTGCTGGCATCTCCTCCTTCTTCTCATCACGTAAGCCCACATGTTCTTCTCCAAAGCTGGTAATCACCACATTATCTCTCTGTAGAAACCTCTTCTGCCCTGAGTTTTTCAGTAAGTTGATTGGACTGGAGAATATGTCTCAGCTTATTTATATTTCCCTTCTGTGAGTATTCAAGAGGGGGCCAAAAAGCACCCACGAGCAAGGAAAACTGCATGAATGTG
The DNA here is from genome assembly GCF_026419915.1 of Harpia harpyja. Classification (NCBI taxonomy): domain Eukaryota; kingdom Metazoa; phylum Chordata; class Aves; order Accipitriformes; family Accipitridae; genus Harpia; species Harpia harpyja. The sequence continues at coordinate 74,600,768 of NC_068943.1, read as the reverse complement.
TGGGTCCATTGGACATTGGTAGAGGGTGTGCTTTCTTTTCTGAATGCTTAGCACTGCACTTAGTCATTTCACTTAGCATTTCATATGAAATGTCTTTTTTTTTTTTAAAAACAGTTGGGTTTTTTCAATTTTGTAATACATATTGCTTAGCTGTTAGCACAGAGCTCTATTTAAACCAGTCTTTAAAAAATTCATCTACTTCTATGAGAATCAAATATGATTCCCATACATAAGTTGATTCTCCTACAATAAGTTGTCACTTTTGTGTACGTTCATTTTACAAAAGTAGAAGAACCACAGGCCAAGAATTAATTAAATCCCATCACAGTGAATCCCTTCCACATGCTTAGTAAATTTTGAGGAAAAAACCCACATTCAGATGTTGGTCACTTACTTACATTATCAAGCCTTTCATTTTTGAAAAAGGAAACTCACACAGGGAAACAATATCATATTAGAAACAAAAGATGCTAGAGCCACCTTTTTCATATTGCTCACATGTTGTTTAGACAGGGAGGAGGAGGTAAAGGAGGGCAGTGGTCAGAGAATTAAAAAAAAAAAAAAAGGAGAGATACTGGTTAAATTGGCTTGAGCTTAGAAGGGCTTTCTCTGATGGATAAGGCCAGGTTATAAAGAAACCTGGGAGCTTTGGTGCCTACTTTTTCTGTTAGAGATGCTCAACCAGAACTTCAGGAAGCTGAATATCTGAAGTCTTGTTATCAGTGCAGATAGGGAGAGAGCAAGGTAGAGCTGGGCAGCCGTGTGCGTCTTCTATATGTCAACAGATGTTGCTGTTTAGAGCCTTAAATCCCACAGTTACCAGAACATGATACTTCCTCGCATAGGTAGTGAGGAAACTTTTCCTGTCTAGCTGTCTATGTTTTCTGAAGTAAGGGGATGTGGTTCTTCATTCATATTAGAGAACAAGCTTAAAAATAGTGACACCTCTCCTCCCCCTAACAAATAAGCAAGTCAACTAGTTAAGGTAGCAGATATAAATGTCCAAATAGAAATATCTCTTTCCTGCTCAGGAGAAGGTGGACTAGAGACTTTATAGCAGTCATGAGAAGCATTGCTGTGACATTTAATTCTACATGGACTATGAGTCTAAGTATCACTTTGTGCCTCTCAAAAAATAGAAAATGGTCTTCAGATCTTTCCTTTCTGTTTGTTTCCTCTTTGAGAAAGTAGGTTTACACCAGAAGAGTAGTCAGCAAAAGTCTGTTTTAGACATTGCCAGAATATTCTTTGATGGAGGGTAGTAGAGCCACTACAGTGCAATTGAACTGCGAAATGGTGTTTTTTAAAGGCAAGAAGCTGGAGCATTCTCACCACAGCCTCTTCACAGGCAGTCAGCTCATGTGAAACTGTGAGAAAAAAGGGTTCGAGAGCTGGAAGTCTTTGTCATCCAGCCCAATATTTGCAGCTTGGTTATTATCTGCAAATGTGTAAAGAAACAAAATGAACTTTCTGCAATTTAATTTCCATTCGAGGGTAAGCAGGAAAGTGGGGATGAATTTTACCCCCATATTTGTCTCTCTACATCTCTTGGCATTTTTCTGACAAGATTTGTTTCCTTGGAAAACAATCCAGTTGCAAACCAAGCAAGAATTTTTCTCCTTGCCTCTGCTCCAACACATATGGATTTTGCTCTCTGTGTCAGTGCTGCCTGGGCAGCAAACCCACTCCAAAGCAGTAGGTCTGCTGGGCAGGTAAGGTATATCTCCCATAGGTACCTGCCCAGTTCAGGCTGAAAGGTCAAGTTGTGAGAGGCTGTGATGCCTCTGCTGGGAGGACCAGTGCCTCCTGCAGATTCCTGACCTGCTTTTCCCCATGCCTTGCTTGAAAAGAAGATGAAGGAGGCAGTGATGCCTTTTTGTTGGTGCTTTTTCCAAGCTTTTCCATGCAGGTGGTGCCCACTAGTCACAGATGTCCCAAGGAGGGCTGAGGCGACTGAGTTCTCCAAAATTCTTTGGAGACAGATGCCATTAGCTTGTTGGGAACTCATCCAGGTGGGCAGGCATGGGCAAATGGAGGACCATGAGAAGGTTTATGACTTGCGTGAACATTTCTCTTCTTTTCACAAGTTAATTATGAGACTGTGTGGAATAAAGCTATGACCGAGGTATCTACTTTTGAAGTGAGAATGCTTTCCTCCTAGACTTCCTCATCAATTGACTTTGCCAGGAAAAATGGATTTTTGTTCAGGTACGCCAAAAAGTAACTCCTGTTGTTTTCCATTTATCTCTATCAAAACAAACAAATAAAAAGGCAAGTAAAAAAAAGCATACAAGATGTTTATTAACCTGTCATACAAATGACCCATGTAAGTTATATGCGTCCGAGTAATCTTCCATGCACTACAAACAAGTCCTCATTTGCTTCTATTTATTTCTATTTCTTCTTTTTAATGGTGATTTCCCAAGTTAAAAACAAGCCTGATAGCTACCTTTAATCTTTATAGCAATGGCTTTTAAAATATTCAAGCTGAGTAATTTATTTTTAATGATCTGTAGCTCTGAAACAGTTCAGGCAATGTGCTTTGTACTCTGCAGAAAAATTCTCCTTGGTCCTTAGGGCAAACTTGCATTTTTTCAGGCCGAGCTAATTTTGAGAACCAAAATGTTTATTAAAAAGAGAGAGAGACAGAGAGAGCAGGGGAACTAGTGTTAAAAGCAGTGACTGAAAAGGTCCCTGGTGACATTTTAAAGCAGAATACTATTGAGACTGATTTTTAATTGCTTTGAAACCTCTCTGATCATTTGTACCTGGGAAGGGTTGGTATGAAATGTTCTTAAACAAGAATTTCCTTCATCATTTACACAAATGGGAACTTAGCACACTGTGTTCACATATTAATGCAGTACTCGAAAGGTGTTTGAGAACTAGAACTCTAACAGAGACTATTATCAAGTGCACCTTCTGCTATAGAGAAACTCCTGTTCTAAAAGAATTTACATCCCATGACATCTTTGATAAAGATTTTGCAGTGAGAGGTAAGTTAAATGAAAGACTCAAGTGTAAAAATAATTTTTGAAGGCTCGATAAGATATAAGTAACATCACCCAGGAAAGGCATTTATTGATTATTGAGCTCCTGAGTGGAGGTCTATTTAGCTTGTCCCCAAAGATGTCCTAAAGTCCCCTTCAGTTTTCCAGTTTATGTTGCTTCTGTATCATTTACCTTACCCATTGAGGCAAGTCATTGGACTTTAGCCTCGATACCTCTATCTAGTTCCAATTAAGTGCAAGCACTGCCTTATATGCTTATGGTTTACATACCACATCAATATGTTTTTCACAGTTTTCTGTGTTTGAACATCATCCTGCTGTCCCTCAGCTGCTTGGTTACAGAGTGTTGGCCTCATCATTGTTTTGGGAGCAGAGGGACTCTCCAGCTGGGGGCTGGTACAGCACTGCTCTGTTCCTGTCTTTGCAGAAGGATTATACTTACTGATGCTAAAAATGTCCTTCCTTACCTGCAGCCTAGGTTTATTAAGACTTTTTCAATATTCTCAACATTAATTAGATGATCTGAGTTGACTGTGAGATGAGAGGTCACATTTAATTTCGTACATTACTGATTCTATATCCTTCTTTTTCCTGCTGTCACGGTTTGATATTAAATCATCAAGTTTGATACTACTCGTCACTGATTCAAATCTCAGAAGGGATTGCTAAACTCTCTGTCTTTCTGTAGCAGATATATTTAATCCCATGCAGTTGTTTGTGGTGACCTTCCCTTCTTTCTTTAGTCTGGAATTGATTTTCAAAACAAAGAACCTGTATTTCTGCTCTCTTTGGAAAATAAGGGCTGTTTTTTCAGTCAGGCTGAGAAACACCTTACTGCCTGTGGCACAGCAAAACTGGACTCAGGGAAGCTGTGTCCCCCTTTTTCCTTTACAGTGGGATTCTGTGACAGAGAAAATGGCCAAGATTACCAAGCCTAGGCACAGGGGTGACAGGTTAGGATTATAAGGGCAAATGCACTTCCTGACCATTCCAAACAATCCAGACTTACAGTGCGAGATTTCTGAAGGATATATGCAGAATTCTGCAAAATATAAAATTCTAGAAGCCATCTCATAAGCAAGACAAATAATAGAGGTTTTTTCATTCTATTCCTCTCCTACATCAATTTTACTGTCTCTAGCAGTTTTGGTACGTACATCCTGTACATTATGAATAGAAATGCTGTGTTGTGAGATTGTAATTTCTTGAAGTTATAAGAAGTGAATCATGCCAATTTCTTACACAGAAAATAAAACAGGGCTTGGGATATTTAGATAAATTCAAATAGAGTAAAGGATTTATAGTCTCTCACCACCTGTTTGGCTTTTCAAAATCTTTTCATTTCAAGATTCACAGAGATAGTAATGGATACCATTCATCAACTGAATAAAGAATTAAGCACTAGCAGCGCAAAACATATTTACATAAATACTATAAGAAATAAGTTTAGTATTTTAATGTTGAGATCACAGTAATAATAGATGTGAAAAACAAGTGGGAAATGACTCAGGAAAACTCCATGTAAATTTTTATCTGGGGTGAAGTTAATATTTTCACTAAATGGATGGAACAAAACCACAGTAAGAATTCCAAACATAATTAAAATTGCTCAACAATTTCAAGACAAAGCATTTTTCCTCAAGAGCAAAAAAACTTTCTGTGAAAATACTTTTCACGAGAAGACTGGTATTTTAAAACTTTAAATTTCTAAAAACAAATTGTCTCAAATTTCTTTTTTACTTTTTTTCTGTTACAGACAGGATTTCACTTTCAGGACAATTTTATGCGTACTAAATATCACTTAAAATTACTTCCAGTTTGTTATAGTTTATGGCTCTTTAGAGTTTACTTTTGACTAAAGCAAATGTATGATTGCCTTCCCTTCCCTTGCTACTTCTCTCGAAAGTGTCTAAACAATAATTTTGAATGTCATTTTTTTATAGAGGCATAAATTTCTTATCTTAAAATAAAAGTTTGCAGTTGTCAATGGCTGTTCTCTGATGACAACTGCAAAATGCCATAGAACACCTGATGTTCTTAAATTAGCTGGTTGGAACATTTTAAGCTCACAAAGTATTGTTTATTCCTTGGCTGAAGAACATAGAGAATTTTTTACTTATTAGAATGAAAAACATGCAACTGTGGTCCCTTGCGTGTGAAAGAATGTATTTATTTTCTTGCAGCAGAGGGAAAACAATGAATTGATCATCTGGATTTGTGTCATGTACACCTAGGGGGAACAGGGAAAACATGAATAGCCCATCAGAACTGTCAAAACGTGAATGACATTAATTACAATCAAGAACAAGCAACAGATAAATTTTACCAACAGTAAGACATAGAATGGGATATGTAAAAATAGCATAATTATACACTGAGAGCAAGCTGGCACAAATGGACAGACATCCCTCTGCACTGTAAGAGACATGCTGACTCTTTCCTCTTTACAGCATGTGTTCATGTGCCCACTGATTATGTTCTCTGCTTTGGCTTCTGTCATTTTGCCCAGCAGCAACCTCAAACGTACTGGTTTGTAATTTTGGGATTCCTCCTGCGCCCCTTTTTAAAGATTGGTGTCAAATTTGTCACACTCCATTCTTCCAGCACCAAGGTTAGCTAAAGTGATGCATCACACACAGCAATTAGTTTAGCAATCATATATTCTAATTTCTTCAGACTTTCGGTAAAAAAAGCCTAGTCAAATGTTAGCACAGATGCAAACCATTTTCCTTGTGTTGCTGTTGCTTTACCTTTACCTTACTTCTTCTACAGACTGGTCATCTATGACCCCATCATCTTTTTGGTAGACCTCTGACCACCGCCTTTAATTTTCTTTTTTTCAGCTTCAGTAAGCTGGTCTTCAAAACATTTCAGTCAGCCAAATTGTGGGGCATATGACTTACTTTCAGCTTTCCTTATTTGTACATTGCTCTTTTATCTCTAGGAAGTCTCACTGATTCTTCTGTTTAACTACACTGATGTAGAACAGGGGAAAGGAAGCCTTTCTGTAGTGGTCTTTTTTAATAGTTGGAATATATTTGTTGTAAAACTCAACATAAACTGAAATGCCCTGTGGGTATTTTATCCATTTAACTACTCCTTTTTAATATCCTCCTAACCAGCTTCCTCAACTTTATCTAGCTCCAGTTTCTGAAGTTAAGTGCTTCCACGGTGGATACTTTTGGTGTAGCTGTTCTTGTCAGGACACTGACTGTGGATGCCTTATGGTCACTTCTGTGTCACTGCAAGCAGGTTTTGGAAAGGATTGATCTCCAACATCACGTCAGCACTTTTTGCACAAAAATGTGATGTTGCCGAGGGCAGAGGACCAAGAGTAGTATGATCTTCTCCGTGATAAAGGGGACAGTCAGAGCCTAGAGCTAAGTAAATATACTTCCAGATTGCTTTAGCAGTGGAGGGAAAACATACTGCAAGACATTAGCATAACGGGACACTTGCTGATCATGTGCCAGTGTCCCATGGTTGTATATGAAAAATGTGCTTTTTTGCAGATAGTTTTCTGTTGCAGCACACAGATGCTGTACATAGACATAAACTGCAGTTCCATTTTACATCAGTATGTTAATGTTTTACCAGACACAATAATACAGTACACACTTTTCTCATGATAATTAATCACTGAATAATTACACAAATTTAAAAGCTTATCATACTGAAACAGACATTGTTTTAAATGGGATAGTTGCTCTGAGAAATTACAAAATTTAGCATATAATATTTACACAGGAAAAGAGGAGTCAAGCAGTAAAAACCTTTTTATCAGTGAACAAAAAATCAAGGGAGTGAAAGTAACAGGAGCCTCAGGTGACCACTTCAGATGTTAGTATCTACATGGAAGACACCTAAGATTGTGTGACATGAGGGCTTTCTATAGGCAAGCTGATCCAGCTGACATCAAGCTATGGTTCTGAGCAGTTAGGGGCACTTGTGTGCACGCCAGTGAAAGGAAGTTAATGCTAAAGAAATTTTGTGCGTTTAATCTTCAGTGGTGCTTACAGGTGAAATTATTTATTATCACCTAATTTCCTCTCTGGGGTTAATTCTGATAACATTCTAATGCTATGTGTGATAGCAGTCTGTATGAGTTTTTAAGTTATAACTAATATAAAAATTCCATTAATTTCAAACTTTGACATAAAATAGTTTCCATTGACTGAGAAAAATCATAGAAAAAAGTATCCCTTCATGGCAGCCTTTATTTCATAAAAATTACTTCAGATTGTGTTTTCGCAGGAGACAGTATAATCTTCACCTTATAAACATAAGCAATCCCTCCTGTGAAAAATATAGTGAGGAGGCAACCCGCTCTGTAACAGAAAATGAAGGCTTTGAGGACCCAGGGTAGACCTCTTCAGGTTTTTTTGCCCATACATTTTGTCATTCCCATTTTTTTGAGATTTCCCCCATATCCCAGTTTTTTGTTGGACATTGGAAAGCAAAAATGTAAGTGCAGTTCATGTGTCTTCTGATGTTTCTGTGGAAAGCTGTACCATACTTCTGGTTCAGTTTTCTGGCATATTTTCACCTGAGTTGAAGAACTGGGTCCCTCTGTTCACCAGCTAAGACTTACTATACTAAGATGAGTGAACCACCTCTTATTTACCTGTGTAAACAAGAACATATTTGTGTTGCCATCCACTTGGTCTGGCTGAACACCAAGCAAGTGCTTTAATGCATTTGAAAAAATGTGATCAGTTTTTGTTCCTTCTAGTTATTTTCTTTCTGCAAAGTGCTCTGGTTCTACTGAGGACATGGGACAAAAATGTGTGAACATCAATCAGGAGGGTAGCTATTTCTATGTGAGAAGGACATGATAGAAATTATTAGAAAAAATATTTTCATCTGAGTCTCCTAGGCCAGTTTTTCAGACCTAGAAGATTTAGAAAAGAGATGCATTCAAACCTTCTATGCTAAACAAAATTTTTCATTGAGATCTCCTAAGGTGTTAGTGTGAAAATATTTCAGATATTCTGTGCTTAATTAAGAGTGATATTAGGACTCATGGTGATAAAATGATTAAATAATTTTTAAGTCAGGTACTCATATTAGTTAAAATATGCAGAATACGAAGAATGATAAATGCTATTTGTTAGACAGGATTAAAGAAATAGCTAAGTCTGTAAAAAAGATCCCTGAGGGCTTGAGATGTGTCTAACCTATTTATAACCCTTTCTTCTCCACTTAAAAAGCAGAACTTTACTGGAAAAATAATATGATGAAATTCAGCCTGCTGTGGAGAGGTCAGTTTCAGGGACTCTTGTCCCTGCTGGCAAGTGACTCAGATGATAAATTGCCAGTACAAATCATCAGACTGATGCCTCGCAAGAACTGGATCTGGCCTTGTTCAGTGCTTTTTAATTAAAAGAGAAAAGAAATATTTTTTTGTTATGTCTAATGGAAGAGTGCTGCAAAAGGAAGTAGGCAGAGGGCACGAGGAAAAGGGGAAAATGCTCTAAAAGCCTCCTTTGCATCTCAGCCAAAACCGAGAGTCCTAATGGTAATGAGGTTGGGGATGGGAGGGGAGAGAAGAGAATGACCCTGCTCATTCATCAGCCTCATCATTTTAACACAAGTTTCCAGGTAGCTTTCATACCACATTTCCCAGATCTTTGTGCAGTTCTTGTAACAATGATAAGGATAGACTCCACTGTCTCCTATTAGAGAAAGTTGAGGGGCACAGTCTGAGATAACTTGAAAAAGGAATATTTTTATTCCTTCAGAGATCTGAATTTAATTCAGGCTAGTAAGTGCACGAACTTCTTGGGAAAGAGCCAAGGGTTTCGATCCAGCAAAATGGCATCCCCATCAAAGGAAACTGGAAACCCTCCAGAGCTACAGGGAAATCCTACAGTCCATGAAAACAGAAGTGTTTTGTAAACATCTCAGCTTTGAGAAACTCTGCTGGTGACACAGCCAAAGTTCTCTGCCATTTTTTCTAGAGGGCTGCTCTGCTGAGTGGGCCTCCAGTCTGCAGCCACAGGTCCTCCTGCACAGAAGCACAAGCTGGATGATGCTAGGGTCTCCAGGCAGGAAAAGTAAAAAAAAAAAACAAAACCCCCAAACCCCAACACCAAAAAACCCCAACACAGACAATGGTATTCCCTGTAGCTATAGAAAATGTCACAGTCAGGTTGCACTTTCAAGAATCTCTCTTGCTTGTAAGGGGAGCAAAATGTCTGATTCCCCAAATCAGTATTCATTTAGACAGAAATAGCTTTCTCCTGGTCAGTAACGAACAAGCTAAAGAGCATTAGCTGGGCAAAACAATTGGAAGAAAGGTCCTGTTTCTTGCTCCTAGTAAATAAAGAATATCTTAAACAGTTCACCAATAAAGGACAATGGTCTTACCTAGGTTCTGTGAAACTGAAGAAAACATTTAAACTATCTAGGTGAAAAAAGGAATTCAGGCAGCACTCTTGAGACAAGAAAATCAATAAATACTCAAGAAGGTTAAAGTTCCAGTGAAGTTCATATTTAATTCCACGGCTTCCCTGTTTATGCAGGCTGCCTTACCTCCTGGAGTACCTAACCCATTACATACCAGGCCAAACCATTTGAAGCTACAACAGCCTGTCAGTCTCTTTTCATATAAAGATGAAAATAAAATGCAATTCTTTGGTGGTGTTTTGGCCAATTTCTTCAGGCACTGGGTGATTAAAAAGCAGTGCTGGGTGGGATAGTTGCTTATATTTGCTGCTGGTTTTTTTCTCTGTTCAGTTGTTGCTGTTGTGTGCAGAGATGAATGGGAAGAGCTATGATGAAAATTGGCTGGTTGAGGGAATGAGTTGAGTATGCTTTTGCTTTCTCCAATTAGGCTGAAGCAAATAATTTTTTCACTACTTCACTGTTAGGTGGTGTGGTTGGATTCAAATCTAGTTAGTATCATTAATTTTATTTTTATTAACTTATTTCAATGAATTATTTCATTTTATTCTATTAATTCAAGCTTATGCACAGGAATATATTATTTCTCTCTCACTTTGGTAACTTGATTTTTTTTGCTGGAAGATCTCAGAAGATCTTCAATGTTAAATTTCTAACTTTTTCTTTTGTTCTGTCCTTCTTCCAATATGTCCTTTGAGATCCATCACTGTTTAAAAGGAGTGAGAACTCTGCCTCAAATGTGTCCATTAAGAAAGTCTCTCAGCTTTAATATGATTTCTTTAAAATATATAATTAATCCTTAAAGAGAACTTTCAACCTGGATTTGTCACTGTTCTTTTTGAAATATTGTAAAGATCAATCTTACAGCTTTTCAAAGTCAGAACTTAAGTTATATCAAAATATTATTATATTTTTAAAGTAAAAGATCCTATTCACACCAAACTGCTATTTCATCCTATAATGAACTTAAGCTTTCGTCAAAAGTAGAATGTGAGATATTTGTAAATGGGGAAGGTATACCTGGTCTAAATACTGGGGGTGAGGGGCAGGGGGAGATACCGAAAGAATAAATATCAACTTCTTCAGGACAGCCTGCTACTGCTAGCAAGGACAATATGTCTGATAACAGAAACCATCTGGGGGTCCTTTGGGAGCTGTCAGGAGCCAGAGTGCTCTTACCAGGCCTGAGAAGGCTCTGGCTTGACCATGAAGACTGCAACTCAACCAAGTGCTAGCTGATGCTGATGACATACACAGGTGTCAGTATGATGCTGATATGATAACCGTTCTGATCTTTTTCTCACAGTTTTTTAATCTGGAAAATAATGTACAAGAAATATATTGCTAATGGAATTTTAACACTCCAAAAAGAAATGTTTGCAAGCTATGAAGAACTAGAATTAAAGTTTCTAATACAAGTAGAGAAAATAATTTGAAACTGTGATTTGAATGGATTAATATTAAATATGCTGGTAAAGCAAGGTGTAGTTGGGCACTAAAAATCTATGGGCACATTGAGTTGTTTGAGCGTTAATTTCTTTATGGCTCCTTTACCTACCTGTAAAATGGATATGTTGCCTACTCTCACAAACACAATATTTATTGATGATTGTGATTCATTTTAACCAGCCTGTTTAAACTGCAAGAGGCATCCATACAGAAATGAATAATTTTTCTAGTCAGTCTAGACTTAACTGATGTGTGGAGATTAAGATCAGAGGCTATACAATGAATAGCAATGTTACGTACAGATTGAGTACCTCCTTGTTCATTGAATGAGACAGGAAACAATAAAATATGATAATTTAATTAAAGCTACATCACAGTGCAAATGCACAAGGGATGAAGTGTTCTGCACAGTCTAGCTTAACTTCTAAAACTTCCTGCTTTTGATTTTGCAGGCTGAATATTCTTCTAACATTATGGGAACTTTTATTGTGCCTTTTATTTTTCATGTCATTACTACTTATTGAACCCCAGTTCATGTCTTGTGCTTACGAGATTTTCCTCAACAGCAATCCCTGTGGCTTGCAGCTCCAGGAATTTCACAGCTAAAATGGTTACTCCCAAGAAAGAACAGGGATGACACTGCCCACAGCATCCCAGCTCTTCATGGGCAGGAGCAAGGTGGTAAATACCCCTGTAGATAATTCAAGACAATGAAATAAGTGACAGTCAATGTAGCTGTACTCTAAAAAAGCACTGTAGTAACAGAATCAGGGCATTCTCAATTGTTGTCAAAAATGCACAGCCCTTCCCGATTGCCTTTTCTTTACGTCTTACTGAAACTTGAAACAGGCACTCCTGGAGCATCCCTTGGGCGTTAGCTTTTCTTCACAATAGTAATACTGTTGTGGATCAAGGATCTAAGGTTGAAGAGGTTTGCTGGGAAACCTCATCTCTCAGCTTTTAGATAACATATTTATTTGTGTTAAAAGGCTATTGCTGTAAGAGGCAACATTTACCGTCATGAAGATATTTAACATATTATAGGACTCACTGGACTCCATATGTCTCCTTGCTACCTGCTTTAAATTGAAAATCAGACTGTTTCAGAACCTAAGGTAAAGAACCCCTGTTAATTTGTGGAGAATCCATGGTATATTATTTTTGTCACCAGTTAATCACCTGTCACTTTAAATCCTAGTGAAAATAAAAAAATTGACTGCTTGTGATTGAATGGGTTTTATCCACAGTAATTAATCATTTTTAACACCTAAAGATGTGAAAGATTAAGTTACCTTTGAAACAGAAATTGAAACTTTTAAAATCCCAACAGGTCTTGTAAAAACATGATAGGAATTGAGGTAAGGTTACCAGTACTAATACTGTAGGAAGTTGATGTTATCAAATACCTTAAGGGGACAGAGACAAATACAAGACCATTTAAATGTATGTATCTCTCAGACAGCATGGCTCCCTACGAGTAGCACATTGCTCTCTACTTTGACAACCTGCCAAATACAGAATTCAATTGCAAGTGTTGCTACCCCTACCCCTCAGTGGGACTTGCTCTAGCAACCCAGGGAATCAGGCTAGAATAGAGGAAAAGAAATGTGGTTTAACATGACTGCCACAGGCTTCCCTAAGCTCCAGCTACCCCAGGGACTCAAGCTCAGCTCAACAGAAATTGTTCTTGTTGAGAAACTTGCTCATTTTAGCAGTCACGTCTAGCTCATTACATATTGATTCCACCTCTTGTTTTCTGGTGAGGCTACCCAGAAGTGTCTGTTTGTTCCTTGTCAGATGTTTGTAGAGAGCCAAGGGACTGTTGCAGCAGCAAAGGATGTCTCATATGGCCAGTTCTTGGTTATTGGAAACTGCCTCATCCCAAGGTGACAGCTTTTTGTCTTCATTCTGTTTTCACTTGAAATCTAATCCCTGTTCATATTTTGCCCATGGTTTATCACATCAGAGCCAAGTGAGAGTGAACAACAGTCCAAATTATTTTTTGTACAGTAATCATTCATAGGCACAAAACTGCCATTAAATTCCCCAAGCATAACAATTCTGACAGCGGTCCTATCAAACTTACACTGATTCCTAGGTCTAATAGGCAACTGATTATGTTATTTCTAACTTCCTTCTGTTTAGCCATCCTGCTGTAAGCAGCCTTTGCAGTCCTGCTGGCAGGAATCATGTCTGTCTTGAACTCATTTCTCACTTTGTCATGCTGTTTATCCATATCAACATCTTGCAAAATTGAAGACAGCTGAAATGATATTTCAATATTTAATCTTTGGACTTTGGAAAACTCTAGCCCAGCTCTAGCTGAAATGAATCCTCATAGGCCATTCAAACTTCCCAGTGTGCTTTTGATTGATATGAAGTAGGAAGAAAAGTCTACTCATGAAGAATACTGATAGGTCGTGAATTTTCCAGAATGTCTTCTTCCTGTGTGTATTCTGCAGGCAGATCCAGGCTTCATCTGGTGTTGGCAAGGTACGTCTACAACTGGATTCCCTTATAATGAAAAACTTCTTTTTTTTCCTATTGGAAATATGACTGTTCTTCAGATCTAATTTTTTTCATGTATTATGAAGGGGAAGAAATAACCATGGGAAATTTCCTTTAAGGTCACATTCAAAACAACTTAAGAGAGGCTTATTTTCTGAAAAATGTGTCACTCCCAGTTTCATCTCGCACAAAAATCTGAAATGAAATCAAAGGTCCATTTGCATCACCACCTTAACCTGGCAATTCACTGCTCACTGCTGAATGTCTTAGTATTCATCCCTTTTATCTGTTCCCATTTGGAGTCCTTTGTACCCGAGTGCCAAGACCATGTGTGAGGATGTTACTGCCCAAAGAGAGCTGTGGAGGTCCAGCGGAAGTAGGTACAGTCAGTCTTTAACGAGGCACGAAGTCAAGCTGCTTTATGCTAGATTAGTTTCTAGAGAAAAGCTTTGCAATAGAGCAGAGAGAAGCAAAGTGTGTGCCACTTTTCTTTGTCTTAGGCTCTTTTAAGAAAACTTTTCTGTGATGCTTTTCTTTTCTTTAAAGATTTGAATTTTCATAGATGGGGCCCAACAGCCTTCAGCACCTGCAAGGAGAGCAAATGCCCCAAGCTCCAAATAGCTAAAGTATATACCTTAGTGAAAGGAGAATTTGCAATAGCAAAGTTTTCGATCGCAACTGAAAAATATGTATGCCACTACAGTAACAATGAAACAACTGTAAGCATGATGAAATGGCAGTCACACACTCTCAACAAATCATATGCCATTAGCAAGTAAATACATAATTGTCACACTATTGAACAGAGTATTAAGGAAGCAATATGTAAACAGATATTTAAAATTACAGCAGTGTGTACATATGGGATGCAGGGATCCGCTTCTGAATTCAGTCTCTGAATTTTTTACTTTAACTGTGTAGCTGAGAAACTCAAACTCTTCAGTTACAATGTCACTCCCTGAGCATCAGCCAGCACCTTACGCCATGTCATACCATTAACTGACTGAAAGGCTTGCATAAATATTATTAAACCTATTCAACTTGTGGAAGGATTGTGTGCATTGATAGAAATATGATTCATGTGTTATTTGCATTATAGCGTCTATATCTTTTCTCTTTCTCCAGAATAATTCTCCCTACCACAAAACTTCCCATGTGTCCCAGTTTCTTCAGGATGACTTTTGCCAGAATTCTAGCCACATCTGTCTCTGTCAGTGACTTTATTCAGCTCTGTACACACAGGAGGCTATGCTTCCAGCCTTGTTAAAGTGCACAAGTTATTAGAGCATTCCTTATCATATAAAATAAGTCACCTGAAAAGAGCACTTACTTTCACAAGTGCTGCTGAAAAAGTCCAATGCTGTCATAGTATATATTGTAATGCTCAGCGCAACACAGTCTCCCACGGAGATTCCCCTTTAACTGGCTTTTAGCTATTGCTTTCCATTCTCATTCACCCTATGGCAACATTTAACAGGTTGTTTCATAACATATAAGCTGTGCTAATGGGACACCTTCCATGCATTTTGGTCCTTCTGTACTGAAAACAGTAGAAGGCAGAAGCTGAGGACATGAACAGTCATTGAGACGAAATTTAGGAATTCTGTATTTATTTCTACCAGACAGGTAGTTATTAGTTCTGTAGAATTCATCTTTATGAAGGCTGAATAATTACTTCCTCGAGCTGCTTGTTTGTTATTTTGCAGTTAATACCTTTTCATCCTCATTCCCTCTTTTGTAATATGCAAAGTCTCTTTTCTTATCATATAATTTGTGATTACAGGCCAGTTGGCAAATTTTGGATAAATTTTCAATGACTGATGTCTTTCGTATTCCATTTCAAAGCTTCCTAATTGACACTCATGTTTTCATTTCCATCTATGCAACCATAACTTTTTTCTGCAGATGTGCTGTTTATCACTCAGTAGCTCACTGTGGCTTTGAAAAAGGCCGTAACATTTATTTTTATATGATCAGAATTGTGTTGTGTCAAAAATACTTTAACAATCCTAAATATCTATCTATCTATAGATGAAAATGAGAAATCTGTTATTCAGAAAGTGCTGTAATGACGTCTGATCTGGTATTTCATAGAATCATAGAATCATAGAATCATAGAATCATTTCGGTTGGAAAAGACCTTCAAGATCATCAAGTCCAACCATTAACCATGCCCACTAAACCATGCCCTGGAGTACCCTGTCCACTTGCTTTTTGAATACCTCCAGGGATGGTGACTCAACCACTTCCCTGGGCAGCCTATTCCAATGCCTGACAACCCTCTCAGTAAAAAAATTTTTCCTAATATCTAACCTAAATCTCCCTTGCCTCAACTTGAGGCCATTTCCTCTTGTCCTACCTCCAGCCACCTGACAGAAGAGACCAACACCCACCTCACTACAACCCCCTTTCAGGTAGTTGTAGAGAGCGATAAGGTCTCCCCTCAGCCTCCTCTTTTCTAGACTGAACAACCCCAGATCCCTCAGCCGCTCCTCATAAGACTTGTGCTCCAGGCCCCTCACCAACTTGGTTGCTCTCCTCTGGACACGCTCCAGCACCTCAATGTCTTTCCTGTAGTGAGGGGCCCAAAACTGAACACAGTACTCGAGGTGCGGCCTCACCAGTGCCGAGTACAGGGGAACAACCACCTCCCTGTTCCTGCTGGCCACACTGTTTCTGATACAGGCTAGGATTTCAATACAGTGATTATCTTAAAAAGAAAAGCCTGAGATGCATGCTGTATCTTAAGGTAGGTTGGGATTACGTACAGGGTATACAATCTAATATGTATGTAAAATGTTTGCAGAATTATCCACCTAATCTGAGACAAAGATATTTAAATATTAAACTTCCATTGAAAAGACATTATTGGTCTAACATCCTGTTTTTCAAAGCATTCCTTACAGTGGCAATTAGAACAATGGATTTCAGTATTCCCAGTAATTAATCTTTAGTTTAAACTCCTTCTCTTGGAATTTAATTGTATGTCTTGTCTCATCTCCCAAATGAGCAGAATTGTGTGAGAATACAGTAACGTCTATTCCAGGCTGCAAACTGCTGAGCATGCCAGGAGGTGATGCACATGATATTGATGTATATGCAGTCTGGGAGACTGACACAGTTGGTTCACCTAGAAGCAGGCTTATTTTTCATGATGTTTTGAAACTGCATGGCTATACTTAAAAGTATTAAGGGCATTTGCTCTCATATAATGATAGTTAATGGAGAGGGCATGCCCTGCTGTGCATAGATAAATTTCAACTCTTAGGGCTAGTCATTACTTGCTTCATTTACTATACAACTCTCTTTTATTACAATTATTTCTTGATTTCAAGTTAGACTACACCTATGATCCATAAGAAAACAACTCAACCTGATTTTTTGCTGTGTATCCTGCCATTGTGTGAGAAGGAACAGTGCGAAGCTACTTTTACAGAATGCTGCAAAGCCTTTGGAAGTCTTTCCACCTGTCGTGGTTTAACCCCAGCCAACAACTAAGCACCACACAGCCGCTCACTCACTCCCCCCCCCACCCAGTGGGATGGGGGAGAAAATCGGGAAAAGAAGTAAAACTCGTGGGTTGAGATAAGAATGGTTTAATAGAACAGAAGAGAAGAAACTAATAATGATAATGATAACACTAATAAAATGACAACAGCAATAATCAAAGGATTGGAATGTACAAATGATGCGCAGTGCAATTGCTCACCACCCACCGACCGACACCCAGCCAGTCCCCGAGCGGCGATTCCCCGCCCCCACTCCCCCCAGTTTATACACTAGATGTGACGTCACATGGTATGGAATACCCTGTTGGCCAGTTTGGGTCAGCTGCCCTGGCTGTGTCCTGTCCCAGCTTCTTGTGCCCCTCCAGCTTTCTCGCTGGCTGGGCATGAGAAGCTGAAAAAATCCTTGACTTTAGTCTAAACACTACTGAGCAACAACTGAAAACATCAGTGTTATCAACATTCTTCTCATACTGAACTCAAAACATAGCACCGTACCAGCTACTAGGAAGACAGTTAACTCTATCCCAGCTGAAACCAGGACACTACCACAATAGGGCATTCATCTGCCCCTCTACTCTTAAGCCAACGAGCCACAAAATGTTAGTCCCTGAGAAGTTTGGCTTTGACAGTGTGTAAAGATGAGAGACTTCAGTAGGTCCATTAGAGATTTCACCATTGCTTTTTAGTCTCTGTGGAAACTGCTTCCATGATATATGGATGGGATATTGGAGTTTTTGGAAAAAAAAAAGGAAACAAGGCAAGGGTTGTAGAGAGGCAATATCTCTTATTAAACCAGATTACTCTTTAGATCAGAAAGACCACATTTTTCTTTGACTTTTTTCCTGCTTATTATCAATTTTCCTAAGAAAAAGATATTTTCTATCTACAAATCCTGTTTCATTACTTTAATAAGAGTCAGTACAAAATCATCACATAGTTGGAACACTGCTTCTCATCTGTTTTTTGTCTTAACTCCGGTACTGGTAAAATGTCTTTGTAACCCTGAAGAGTGAAATAGTTTTCTTACTAGGGAGAAGCAGTTTATACTCCTATGTACCTCTCCTGGCTAACACGTCCCAGTGCAGAACAGAAGAGTTTGTTTAGTTGGACTGAGTGAGAAGACGGCTCTGAGGTTAGTTCCAAGAAAAAACATTTCTGTTGGTGTGGACATCTGTGCACTAGGAACTAACTAGGAGAAATAGTTCAGTTCTTACCAGTTCCATGGCAGCATTTTTCCCTTGCTCGGACAACTCTGGTCCTTTGATTGAACTTTTCCTGCCCAGGCTTTGTTCATGGTTTCTGTCAAAATACAGTTGCAGGTAGCCCCAGCAGACATTAACTTTTCACGTAAATTATGCATAGTGTTTGATTGCCTCCCTGAGCTTTATCATAAGACTTACAAAATCACTGCAACCCCCCATACAAATGTTACTTTCAGTGACTTGTACCAGATCATTTTAGGCACAGGTTTTCCTCTTCAAAACCTTCCATGTATAGAAATTAAGACCACTAAAAGTGCTTTTAATCAGAGAATGTCTAGTTAGAAAGAGTCCTGCAGACCTGACTAATAATTAGTAAGTCAGACAATTAAGAGATTACTGTTGTAATAGAGTGGGATGGGAAAAAAAACCCAAATTAACAGAAAGCCAAGCCATAACTCTAGGGGAAGATAATCCCTTGACTTAAATGTATTCTAACATTAATCACAAGAGGCACAGTTGTCATTGGTTATGCAATATAAAACTGCTCTTTGTGTTTCGTTTCACTCACTGTGGAAGTGGAGCACGAAGCAGTCACTTTGGTTTCTTCATTGGCATTTTGAATTGCTGACGGAAATGAAGAGATATGGGACACTTTTTTATCTACATCCTGGCAGTTGTGGTGGTGTTGTGCTGGTCTGTAAGCCTTCTTAGCAATTTCTTTCCAAGTCTGTCTACAAAAACTGTACTCTGAATTTCCAACAATGCAGTATGTAAAATTTCAAGGATGGTATGAATATTTACTGTGCATATATTATCTACAGACTGCTTTCTGCATGCAGTAGGGAAAATTCATCATTCAAGTACATAAGCAACGATTTTCAAACAGGAGAAGGGGAGAAGGCAAGAAAATATAAGAGGAAACAAATATTTTTCCTATTTACGTATGATGCAATAACTTCTCCACAAAAGAAAAACAGCTTTCTTTGACACCTAATTTTCCATTTCTGCCTTCATTATAATATGAAAATGATTAAAAGCAAGATGAAATAGTTCAAAAGATGTTTATGCAGGCAAGAAATAATTCTCTGTCTCAAATGTATTAACATCTGGGAGAGTGGGACTACTTTTTATACATGTACACAGGCACAACCATGCTATATGCATAAGCATACATTTCTCTTTATAGGAGAAATGCTCATGTTTTCTAAGAAATTTAGGATGCCATCGGTGGAGGGGACCATATCTTGGAAGACAGTTAACCTTGAAAAAGATTTAAGCATTATAACGGCAAAGCAATTTGTTGTGGTTTAACCCCAGCCAGCAACTAAGCACCACGCAGCCGCTCACTCACTCCCCCCCCCACCCAGTGGGATGGGGGAGAAAATCGGGAAAAGAAGTAAAACTCGTGGGTTGAGATAAGAATGGTTTAATAGAACAGAAGAGAAGAAACTAATAATGATAATGATAACACTAATAAAATGACAACAGCAATAATCAAAGGATTGGAATGTACAAATGATGCGCAGTGCAATTGCTCACCACCCACCGACCGACACCCAGCCAGTCCCCGAGCGGCGATTCCCCGCCCCCACTTCCCAGTTCCTATACTAGATGTGACGTCACATGGTATGGAATACCCTGTTGGCCAGTTTGGGTCAGCTGCCCTGGCTGTGTCCTGTCCCAGCTTCTTGTGCCCCTCCAGCTTTCTCGCTGGCTGGGCATGAGAAGCTGAAAAAATCCTTGACATTAGTCTAAACACTACTGAGCAACAACTGAAAACATCAGTGTTATCAACATTCTTCTCATACTGAACTCAAAACATAGCACCATACCAGCTACTAGGAAGACAGTTAACTCTATCCCAGCTGAAACTAGGACACAATTCAACTCAAGTCCTTGTCCAGTGCTGTGGAAAAGGTGAATGAGAACTTTGGCCATGTAAAGAGGAGAATAATGAATAGTAAGAGGCAGGCAGTTTTACTTTGGCAACTGTCATTAGAAGTGATACTCTTACACTACCTTCACCTCCTGAGCCCATACTTGAAGAGGGATTTTGAAAAATCTGAGATGGGAAATATGAATTAAAAATGAATGATGAGCTGAACAGAGTGCCTTATCTCACAGCTGCACAAGCAGATGAAGTTGGCATAAACCAGAGCACTGGCTGAAAAGGACAAGCCTACCCTTTCCAGACCAGTAGTCTCTGCATTGTTTCCTCCCTTGATTCTTCTCTTTTCTTTTGGACCAGGCTATTTTCAGACTGATTCACCACCCAACTGTGCAAATACCTTGTAGACAGAAAAGAGAAGGCAGCCGAGGGACAGAAGGTGGCCAGAACTGGTTGCTTGTCCTGGCTTTGCACTCTCAGGGGGCTAAGGCAGGAGCGGGAAAGGGCTCGACACTTGAATTTGCCTAGCTCATCAATAAAACTGAAGTAATTTGATTAAGTGGACACTGAGTATCAAAAGGTTCTTCAGTGTCTACAAAGAAACAGCATAGCTAAGAGCTGGTCCTTGGCTCCTGTTCAGAAATGAAGATGGCGAAAAAGAATTTAATGGTGAGGATGCTTAAGAATTAGAAAAAAAAAATCAAGAAACTGTAATTGCTTTATATTACTCAAAGACACAAAGCGCCAGGTTCAATAGAGGAGAAATGGGTGAAACATAATGGCCTGAGATATATAAGAGGCAACACTAAATGATCTAAGACACCCTTCTGGCCTTAAGCTCAGTGAAATAAGACTGTGGCAAGCTATGCAATTGTGTTTAAAAATATATGCAAGGTTGCAAAAATCTTTTACTTTCTTAGTTTACCAACAGCTGAGCATTGGTGCAAAAATAATTTAATTCTTATTTAAAATTGTTTTCAATTTTTTTCTGAGCAAAACCGAAATGAAAAGAATATGAGTAGAGCTGCTGAAAAGATATGGAAGAGATGGTGGATACTGGAGAGTGATGGGAAGGCTTTTCTCTGGATACCACAGTACCCGCACATGGCATGTTTCAGACTCTGATGCAGTTTGATTTGTTAGTGCTCAATGCTCTGGTGATAATTCCCTGATCTGCTCTTCCTCGAATTCACCCAGATTTTTGACATTTATTTTTTTATATCTTGGGCAGGTAGGTAGCAGAAGGCTATGCCAGCCCAGCCCTGAAATAGAAGGCATCTATTTGTGGAAAGGAGCAAATGCCTTCCCACAAATGTCTCCACCCACTTAATTTTTGTTAATCAGTGTCAGTTTTGATGATTTTGTGGCAAAAATACAATGTGACTTGTGTACTACTATTTCCCCCAGCACAGCAAATTGTGGGTTGCACTCAGTGTCCGATGTTACGATCATTAAGCCCATGGCTGGAAGGTCATTACAATTACTTTGAGGCTTTAAGCTACTGCTTTTGCAGCACTGTCTAATGCAGTGGGGTTTGATTTATAGCTGTCAATATATATTTCCATTAGACTTAAGGAATGCTGTACAGAGAGCATATGGGTCTTGTAAAAGAAGCTCATGGAGTTCCCAGGGTCCCAGGAGCATAGATTGAAAACCACCAGTCTATGTGATGATGCAGCCAAGTATAAGTCAATAAAACTAACTTTGTTACAGTTTTCCTCTCTACAATATGGGGTACCTAGGCATTTTATTATTTGACAAGTAGGAAGTCTTACTAATAAAAGGATTCTCTTAAAATCATTCACAGTTTTATCTTCTCTTTAATAAAAGTAAAGCACTAACAATTTGCCAATGGCAATGATAAAAGTTTTATTAACTACTGCAGTAGTAGGAAAAATAATGGCACCAGATTTAAAGTGTGAGTCAATTACATGAGCTTTATAGCCATTTTACAAAGTAAGCTGAACAATTTTGAAAGGGCAGGCTTTATAATCCACTTGAAAAAAATCCCTCTGTACTTTTAGTGAGGGTCTGCTCCCTGAGCCTGCAGTAAACTGTGGGGCAGCCATGAGGAGTGCATCAGTCAGCCCCTACCGCTGGCATCCATCAGAAAAAGTGTCTGTATCTGCATCTGCCATTTGTCCATAAACTGAAGGTGAAGGTCTTTCTCTTAAACATTATATCCTTCTGTTTTCTTGAGCAGCTAGAGGGTTTTGCAACAGGGGGATCTGAACACATGTTTTTCAAAATGGGCAAACCTGTCTTTTCTGTTATTAAATACTTGTTCCTCAAATCTAAAAGGTTATCCCTTTTATCACTCAGGTTCAATGGATTTTTGCCACTGGCTCAAGTGGAGTCAACATGTAACATAAATGAGAATCATTTACCCGCCTGTATGATGTAGAGGTTAATTTAGTGTAACTTAGGGGTCTAGGCACTCTCTAGTCAATGAAGAGAGAGAAACAACTCCGGGAGTCCGTTTATTCTTTCCACACACAAAGGATAAACAAGTCAATGCCTGGAGATGCTTTTCTCCTCTCTCTTGCCTATGAAGACAGCCTGGCAACATCACCTAAATTTTATATGTTTGAGGTCACCCAAGGCAAACCCTGCTTAAAGCACTTGTTTGGCACAGGAGACACGGAATAGTGCAGAGGATCCCATCAGGTCCATGGATTGCCCCTCGGTACAAACGATGCATCATAATAACTGCCTGGGATTTGCACTGGCATCTGAAGTCCTGGCACGCAGAAAAGAAGGTGAATGCCAATGTCCACTAAGACTACAATGATGTGATAATGTTCATTCATTCATATATACTCTCTACCAGTTACAGGCTTGTAATGCTGACTGTGGTTGTAGTTGCTTTTCCAACAAGAAGAAATACCTTTGCTATCTAGACTCCATCCCCAATACTAGGCTGTTGTTAATGAAAACACTTTTATTAATGGGAAATAAGATTAGATGAAATAAAAATTGATTTTTTAACTGAAACTGTGTGTTAGAATTTCACAACTCGTTTTTATTTTTCAGTAATCAATTTTTTCATTTATATTTCCATTTCTCTGTGTTCTGGTCTTTGTACCTACCTCAAACTTTGCTTCAGTGAGTTTATTTTGAATTCATATTATCAAAACTGGATGAGAATAAGGCTTATATTCTAAGTGAGAAAAAATCTTTGTAAAACACCAGCACTGAGACTGGAAATCAACAAGTCAAATTAGCCAATGCAGAAGGAATGCCTACACTTGGAGAAATCTGGTAAAATCCTAGATCAGTGCCCAAACTTTTGGGCTTATTCAAAAGAAATTACAGGTGTTTTTTAAACTGACTCTCCACATAATTTACACGTCTTGATATTACATGCTCTTCTGAACTGCAGAGTGGATTTGAGTCACAAGCCTCAGAGGGGGCATGAGGGACATGTGCTCAACACTGCTGTTCACAGCACGCTGTTATATTTCCAGGCATTACCACTCCTATTGGATCATGACCATTCCTGGGTATCAAAACAGATGAAGATAGATGGTGGCTGTGCCACCAACCCTACTGCCCATGCCCCAGCTGTGAGTAGACACGCAAAAAATCTACCTGTAGCTGGGAGCTGCTGTTGGAGCATTGGAAAGGAAGGCCATGTGATGAATGGGCCCACCTCTGATGGAAGAGGCTGGACATCGGCTTGAATCTCAGCATGCTAATGAAGCATCTATATATACCACTGACCTAATCCATGGGGATCACATAACTGCGTGCTGTCACTTACACAGGAGCAGGGTGCTTTTGAGATGGGTCCTTTGTCTCAGCTGAGCTAAATGCAGTGATAGATCAGATAGATACTTGTCTGGGATGTCTGGGATGCACATGTTAAGTTGGTGGAGTCTAAAGCTAATATAAATTGTTTGGTTGCCATCTGATTTCCTGCTTCAGTAACTTGATTTATTGTAATAAGGAGTACAAGTACTCAAACAGTCAGAAGCTGGTGGAGCAGGGAGATGAGCCAAGCAGGGGACTTGTGTCCAAGGACCATGTTACTATGCATCACACAGTTTGCCCATGGATAGAGAATTACCCTTGGGCAAATAAAGCTTTATTGAGCCTTGTAGCAGTGGTACAAAATAGGCAAAGTCTTGGTCCAAAATAAGCAATGACCTTTAACTGCTTTCTGTAGGTTCAGCTGCATTTTGTCCTCATTGCTGTGGGCATTCAAGGCAAAAAAGAAAAAATGATTTTTCTTTTCCTCAATTTTCAGCTTGGAAAAAAATCCCTCTTTTCTCTTTCGCTCTGCTAGATGAGCATATGGCAAGAAAAATTCTGGAGTTTAGCATATGTAGTTAATGAGAGAGGAATGTCCCAGGCCAAGAGGACAGGAACACAGCCAGCAGAGAGTCTCTGTTACCTGTTCATTCAGAGAAGCCTGACTGTGGCCATACTCCACTGCTAGAGTGAGTGGGGGCAACCAAGAAGGGCTGCGTAACGGTACAGAGCCAGTGACAGATGTGCCCTTCAATTAACATTAGAAACACTTTAAATCAAAATGTTTTAGTTCCCCCTTCATTGATTTTGTAATCTCTCTGTGAAATCGCTGGTTTCCCTAATTGGCTGATGAAATAATTAGTTGACTCTGACATTCATTTGGACTTCTTCTAATTAGAAACTCTATTCCATCAGATGTCATGTCAAAACAGGTTTCCATCTGAGAATTTTCAGGAGTCATTTTTGCCTGTGTGAATTTTTCAAGTATTGTCTTTCTCTCTTTAGAAAGGATTATCTAACTATTTCTGTTTTAACTTTCTTATGAGCAATTAACTGCTGAAGGTTTGGATTTTATTGAATACAACGCAATATTATTTTATTTAGATTTGTGCCTACAATATTGTAAATCAACATTTAAAACATGTTCACCTTGTCCCAAAATAGGCGAAAGAGTATTTTACATTAATATCTAAATAGCTTTCAGAGATAAGATTAATCTTCTATAAAACTATAATTTCCTTATTAAAAATATCTCAAAAAATTAATCATAACATTTCCTCCTATTAATGATAATTTAAAAATCAGCTTGGCAATGCAAAAGCCAATAACATCTTTCAGAAATATTCTTCAGAAAAAAAAAAACCCTTTTGGTGATAAACTCTTTAAAGATCATCACCTTTAGTATCTGGAAATATTGTAGTAATACTTTTGCACACAAGCACTGAAATGGACTTCACAAACCCCAATTTATTGATGTAAATGAGCTGCATTCATTTTAGTTCTGCATAAACATATATCCTTCTGCCTGTGGAACAGTAGAAAAATGCCACCAAAGAAGGTTTTTTTAGGAAGTTTATGTGAATGAGGTTGCATGCACATGAGTGGAAAGTGAAGCGTCTCTGAAATAATTGCTGTGCGAGTGATCTACTTCCCAACTGGAGCCTAGGGAGACCAATGCATTTTACTGTTTTACTGCTCACGGGAAGTTGTTCCTCAGAAGGACTCTGAAGGCAATACTGGTTGCTCATGATCCATAGAGAGTGATAAGTTAATTGTATCACTAAAAGTATAGGAGTCTAGGCTCTTCAGAGCTTTGTAAACTTTGTATCTGGCTGAAGTTATGCTCCTAAACTAATTTTATCATGCAGTATAACACTGTGGTTTGGTTTTTTTAAATAATGCAGCAGTGAAAGAAAATTACTTCAGGTAGCCTGCCTAACACATTTGGTTAATGGTCATAACAGCAGGAAAAGATGCCTAAACTGTATATTTCAGCACATTTTGCTAAGATGTATGGAGTAGGTAAATATACCTTGAACAGTATGAACAATATTAGAAAAAATACAGGAAGTATATATATGTAATTTTCTATATTTTACTATTTGGGGCTGCTAAGAAATAAAAGTGTGATAACATAAGATGATCCTCTCAAGGGAACACAGTCTTTCAAACAGCTACTCTTGTGATGCCATTTCTTTGCAAACTCATTTCACGCATGGGAAAATCCTTCATGGAGATTGTTTTTGTCCCCTAGGAAACAGAACTGTATGATGGTGAGGTAGAAATAAAAATCCTGTATTTTTCATGGTCTTCTGTTCCTACCTGATGTATATGTATGCAAGAAGGATAGAGAGAAAGAAATACTACTTGAAATGAAGCTACTGTGGAAAGACTGAAAGATACTTTATGATACTACTTTACTTATTTTTCTACCCTCCATTTCTAGTTCTTTTGCATTCAGCTTTCCTCCTCCTCCACTTCGGCCCTGATCTGTCTTTTATATCCTGGCTTTTTAAGACATTGGTTATATCTTTACTGTGGTCTCACGACCCACAAGTGGTATAAGCCATTGCCTGCTTTGTCCATGAAAGAGAGCCAGATCTCACCGCCATGGTGGAGGTTTGCTCTGCAGGGTGCTGCAGAATGGCTTTTCTGCTCTTTCCGAAGCACTGGGATGAAGCACTATGAGCCAGGGAGTTCCATTCTGGGCAGAATCCAAATCTGTAGTTGATCTATTGTCAGTTTTTAGCCCTGGTTATTTTGATACCTGGTACCAAGAGCTGCTGAGTTGGGGCTTTGGGAGGGGGAAATGGTTTGTTTGTTCGTTTGTTGTAGCATTACTCTAGCCTGTCAGTGCACCCAAGGAATTTTTCCAACTATTACTTTTTTTTTCCCCAGCCCTCCAGTAAGTACTTGAATAAGTGAGCACGGTAGACCTTGCACATGCTGGAAACAAGCTCACGTTGGTTTTGCATGATTAAAAGATTGTGTAGATGGAGCACTGCTGCTTCTTTCTCTCTCTCAAGATACACTTAATATGTGATTTCATCTTTCATGTTTGTGCATTTAGCTTTCTTCATTACCTTTTTTTTTTTTCCTCTGGCTCAATTATGCAGTTGTCTGATGTGTAACACTGATACTTAGATTCCTCCTACAATTTGTGTCCTTACTTCAGGTACCTGCAATCATTACATGATTTTTCTTCATTAGAGGGGGCTGTGTATACCTCTCTCTCTTACTTGAAAGTATGGTAAGCACACTTGATCTTTTTCCATTAATGTCTCAAGGATGACTGTGAAGCAGTTGATCTTTCTTTATTACTGTCTCTCTTCTCAGTGCCCAGCACTTGAATACTCTAACTTCACTGGACTGCGCTTTTTTTTTTTTAATTCAGCTTGGGTACAGGTCTCATCTTCTGGGCACAGCTGGATTGAACCAGAATAGCTGGAGACGTGACAATTTCAAGCTGTCCAACCTGACCTCCTGGAAGCTGCAGCATACAAGATGCAGGTTCTGTACCATTGCTGTCTGCAGCCTGACGTATGAAGGTGGCTCCAGATGAGGGCTGGATTGGCTTGGACTTGCTGACAAATGTGCTGTAATGATTCCAGAATCACCCTCTGTGTTGTTCTGCTCTCCTTGCTGTAAGAACAGAAAATGGGAGTAAACATAGAGGGTTGGAAGTCATTGCAGCTGTTTCTGTTCAATGCCCCAGTATTTGTGTGCGCTGGTGTGCTCTTGGTTTGCTTTTGAACATTGCTTATTTGAAATTCTTTTTTTAAACTGTTGGTACCTTAGTCTATACTAGCATTTCCTTGACCATGATACAGCTGAGCCAACAGTAGTACTACTCATAAGTTTTAAGAAGAAATGTACCATGGACAAAGCCTTATGGGGCCAGATGTCATATTTTGCTTTTAGGGGCTTACTTAGAAGTGTATTTATATAATTCTTTATTTTTCTAAGTTGGAAAGACTGGAGCGTGCTAGTAGCACATGCAGTGTACTAACAACACATGCATTGACTGTATTCTTTTAGAAGTGGATGAGACAAGCATAGGATAATTAAATCTGACCAGAAAATAACCCATATAATGGCTGTGTATAAATCCTCTTAATGCAATAGTCACCTCTTTGCACAAAAGTGCTAACTCTATAAAATCTGCAGTAGGAGTTGGTAGTTTAAGAAGTCTACAGTAGTCTCTGCTGAAAATCTCACTAGTTACACAAGATGCCCTGCGAGCAGAGCAGCAATTAACACCAACACTTTTCAGGGACCTGAAGGATTTGTTTTGTCAGGATTACAGCCTGACTAATTATGGCACCTATGTCTGAGATATCACTGAGAGTGGTAACTTAGAGACTACACTGGCAGGTACAACCTAATTAGAAAGTATGGTTATTGGGAGTCATTAATGAACTATATCTTCAAAGTTTTCTTCTGGTTTTAGGCTTCACTTTAATAGTCCCAGGCCATCATAGTGAGTTTGAAACATTCCCCTTTTCAAAAGAAAGGTTTCTGTTATCAGTGGATTTACATAGTTAAAAGATGCAAATTTCAACCTACTGCTTGTGGATTTGATATTTCATTCTCTGGGTCTCCAGATGTGTTCTTACACAGCAATGTTAATTATTGACCTTGTAAGTGACAGTCACATTCAACACTCTGTAATGTAATTACATAGTACCTGACAGAAATTAAAAAAATAACTAGGGGAATATTAAAAAAAATAACCGGGGGAATTCAGATTACCTGAATTCCCAGTCTGGGATGCAGACATGACATGGAGCTAAACTAGTTCAAACACAGCTGCTCTTTGTGATCTGCTGCAGGATAGCTCATAGCTCTCCAGCCTGGAATACACCACTCCGAGGTGACTTTGCCAAGCTGCGATCCTCGGACATTGTATCTGAGCTGATTGGGAGGGGAAGAGGGACAGCCACAGGCATCACAGACAGAAGCAGAGTACCCCTGCCTACCTGCCTACCTTCTCAAGGCAAGCCACAGCCCTTCATGGATTTTAGACCCTATAAAAGACAGGCATAGTGGGAAGTGCAAAGCATAGCAAGATTTGAAATTTTAATTTAAAAAAAATTCTCCTGCTGTTACCCATCTTCTTTGGGAATGTATGAGAATGAAGAATGAGAGTGAGATGTAACCATTTATGCTATGTTTTGCAAGAATATTATTTAATTATGATTTAATTACTTTTATTTTTTTTTTTAGCACATCCTCTCTGAAATCTGAATCACTGAACATTTTCACAGTTTTTCTTCTCTCTTCTTGAGTTGGAGTGATGTTATTGCAGCATGGTATCTATGGCAATATCAACAGAGTATTTTTTTTTAAATGAATAATTGCAGAAGGAGAGAGCAAGTGAAGGAAGGAATACAGCACATGGTTGATAAACCAGGTAGAATTCCCTTGCTTTTCAGATTGGTCCTTTGGAGATTGGTCATAATTATTTGTTTCTCTATCTCAGTATGTATTGCTCAAACATTTGCAATCTCGCCACAGTTCGTCTGAAAACCAAGAGACTTTCAGTTTTGGTGGAGAGGACTGAATAATAACTCTTGGTAGCTGCTTCATAGGTATTTGCATGAGAAATCACTCAAGAAAAGCGCTGCAGACATGTTTCCCAAGTTGCACTCAGCCTGCTTCATTAGCAAACAAACTGAAAACTGATGCTTATGAAATTTGGGTGGGTGACTGTGTCCCCAAAGCAGCTTTAAAAATCCTGGGAGGACTTTGGGTAAATCTTCCACCTTGTTCCCAAAACGTGTCTCAAAGGACACAACAAATGCAATGTAACCAGTATCACTATAAAGTTGACAGAGGTTTTCCAAAAGGATCTGCCCTGGGTGGGGAGGTGGGAACCATCTTTTCACAGCTGGTTAGTCTGCGTGAATGGTCAGGCAAACAAGACCTACAGAGGATCCAGAAAGATTTCCCCAGAAACGATATATTTTGGGAGGTGCAGATAACAGGACCAGCCAGGCCTGACTATTTTTTCTTGCTTTACTGTAGAAGGATTTCAGTTTCCTCCGCACGTTACCTGTGATTCATGGCCTTACCGAAGAGTGACAGGACGATGCAGAGAGATGCTGTTTTCATTCCTTCCCTGCGGTCTTTAGGTTCTGGAGTAGAGCAATTCCCACTGATACGAAAATATCTGACAAAAACAAAAGCATTAAAATGAAACTGTGACACAGGGCAATGTGTTAGCCTCGGGTACAGGCTTTGATACAAGAAAATGTGTGCCTTCTCTCACAGAAGGGATTGCTGGAATTTCTTTCACGCTCAAAAAGAAGATATAATTCAGGTTTTCGCAAGGGTAAATATTTTTAAGCAATTTCAACTTTCAGGCAGAAAAAGTAGGATTCTTATAGAAAGCTAAGCCCAGAATATTTTCTTGTCCATTGAGTTATAAACACAGTCATAAGAGTTTGTATTCTGAAATATTTTGACTCCTTTACCATATGTTGCTGGCTTACTTCCTTGTCCCTCAATAGAAATCACATTACATAATTAAACAGAAAAAAGTCTGCCAGAGAGCACCTGTGATGTGTCTTCATGTGCTTTAAGTGTTGAACTACTTTTGGATGAGCAAGCATAGCTTTTCCCTTTTCTCACTTTGGATGGGCAAACCCAAAGGCTCCCCTTGTTTCCAGGTCTAAAATCACACTGAAATTATTACTTAAATGTTTGTTTGACTTACAAAGGATCTTGTTAACCTGTGAAGGTAGTCTACTTACTATTTGTTTCTTTGATGGTATTATAGGTGCTAGAAAAATAAATACAACTTTTAGGAAAAAAAAAAAGGATAATATTCCTGCTAGAATTCCAAGTTTTCCCACATCTAATTCTTTAAAATGTTGTTCTAAAATCTGCTCTTTACGGTATGGTAATACAAGTGCAGCCTGAAAGTAGTTGATGGAAATTCATGAAAAATTGCTATAGAAATATTAATGAATTTTTTTTGCAGTATTAGTCATATGCTGATTATATACAAGTGAAAAATACTGAAGTCCTGGAGCTGGGAGTGCAGCAGCAGCAGCATGTTTTTACTAATGGTCCTTTCTGAATTAGAAAAAGCTCCCACTATTTCACTATTCTTTTCATTAGCCATTGTTACTTAAATAATACGTTTTCCCCCCATGCCCTAACGATCATCTTTTGGGGAAGAAAGCAAGCTAATTATGGTGTCAAATCTGCAATGGAGAGGAATTCTCATTTTCATTATCCTTTTTCTCTCAAAAGGTTTTTTTTTTTTTCACTGTCTTTAAAATAGTTAGTTGATACACAATAGATATCTAAATGAGACAAAATGCTTTCTTTTGGTCATTAATCATAATTTCTCATATATTCAAATAATTAGCTATCAGATTATGCAAATTTTATTTATGTAAATGAGGATTAAAATAATTAAATTGTGCAAAACAAACAACATAACTGAAATGGACTAATAAAATCACTGCTATAAAAATCACTAGTTTTATATGTGTGTGTAATAAATGATAATAGACAAAGAGGGAAACAATGCATTGGAAAATCAGATTAGGGTGACTGCCAGAAAGTAATAGTTTAAATTCACTAAGCTTTATAGAAGAAGTTGCTATTGCAACTTGCTGTTATCATTCTTTGCATGGATCATTTTTTATAAATTAAAATTGAAGACTTTTCTTAGTCCAGTGAGATGTTTCATTCATGTTAAAATACTTTTTTTCTGTTTGTAATTTTGCTCTTTTACTCTGTATTTCTTGCAAACAGACATCCTTTCATGCCTCTGTTCCATATCATCTTTTATTCTGTGTAGAATGTTGAATATCTTATGGACTTATGGTTATGCAGCTGTACAGATTTTGTCTGATACACCTTTCTTTCTAAATACATGTTTCCAGATAACATAGAATATTAAAAAAAAACCCCAGATCTGGCATAAGTAGCACACAATTGATAGTTAGGTTTTTGATTAGAGGTTTCTTTCTCAGCCTGAATAATCCAGTTTCCTTGGTCACTAACTTCTGATCCAGAAGTACATATACACACAATAATGTTTCCAAGGAGGGTTGTTTTCTGAAACTGTTTTTTTTACTCATAGTAATTGGATTGGGATGTTGGTTTCTGGGGTTTTGGGTGTTTGGGGTTTTTTTTTTTAAATTGTATCTATATCTCAAACTTACACAGGTTGCTTTATTTATTTTCTTATTTCAATAGCATTCTATAATGAAAATGCCCAGGGAATTCCCCCTCCTCCCCCCAACAGTGGACTGGACTGGAGATGACATGGAATATATTTGTTTCACAATGTGTCTCTTTTTCTCCAACCAACTCTGTTCCTTTTTTATGTCTGGGATTATTATAAAGCGTGTCTAGTTCTGCACAACTACTTCTAGTTGTTTTGCTTCTGGAGAAGAGCTAGTTCCTGATCTGACTGTTTGCCTCTGAGGTGTTCATCAGTGGATGCTGCAAGATGACTAAAGTCATTCTAGAATTTGGACCCCAGCAGCAGAGAAACAGATGAGCATAAATCGCATGGTCAAATATTATATCAACTTCTTATCATTTACTGGGAAAAACACTGTCATCCTCAATGAACAAAGGATGAATAAAAGCAAGAAGAAGCTTTCTATTATTTTTCACATTTTTAGTATGAATTTGCCTCACCCATGTTTTGGTGTTTCACTTGCTGTCAATATTCCACCAAATGAATTCACTGAGCAGCAGGTCTATGGATTTTAGAAGACTGCAGGCTATCTACAGGGAATAAAAGCCCACACCAATTTGATTAAGGATCTGAAATAACCCTCTGTGTTCAATATACATAGCTTATATTTCAGACATTAAATATTCAAAGTGCTGCCAGCCTCAAATGTTCAAAACTTAGGACCTCCAAATATAAGGAAATCTAAAAAAATGAAACATCAAGTTACTTCTAAATTGCCCAAATGTCCAGCTTTGCAGCCGGGAGGAGCAGAGATGCTATGGGTAACCTCCTGGTTTAGGCACTTACACCAAATGTTACATTGCTTAATAATGTGGCACCTGCCCCTGTGTGATGATCTAGAGCATCCAGGTCAGGCACTTAGATTTCTACAGAGGAGTGGTGTATGTAGCAGCACAGTGTTGAGTGCTTCTTGACAGAAACCTAGCTAGTGACATCCTGAGCAGCTTACTGGTGACAAAGGCTACATGCCAAGGTATGTTTGGACTCCTTCCCTTTCTGGCAGTTAAGGACCTGAAAGAAGATGAAATTCTGGTGCCACGCACCTAGCCATCATTGAAGCGACCTTAATGTTTTTATAGGGGGAAAGTAGGTGACAAGCTTTTTCTCAGCCCAGAAGGGGCTGAATGACGACCTGTTGTCCCGACTGGGCGTGCTGGCAGAGTGTGGGTACCAGCTACTCTTCCTGCTGAAGGTTGAGCCATGTGAAGGTTCTGCACGGTGGGCTTCAGGTATCCTAAACTGGAAGGAGATCTTCCTTTGGTCATTGCAGTGAAGTGAGACATTAAGACACGCAGAACAATTATACAAAACTGTACAAAACAGAAAAAATAAAGGAAGACCAGAATAATGGTTGGGTCAGATATTCAGGTTTTGGAAATGGCTATGGCTCTGTCTGAGCCCAAAGACAAATGTATTATTATTATACCTGCTGGAGTTCTGTCCCATAAAGAAGAAGAAGGTTCTTCCATGTAGGAGGCAACATGTCCAGATACATTAGAATGTCACTTCATCTCACAGCTTACTACCATAGCACGGATGTTAGAGTAACAAGTACATTAAATGACACTGACATAACACTCCAGACAGTACAGACCTACTCGTCTTTATCCCTCTGTCTTTCACAGCCTTCCAGGAATGCCAATGTGTATGTTTGTCTATAAGAATAAGTCACTGATTCAATTAGAGTGATAAGTAGTGTGTCTGCACTAGGGCAGAGAAAGTACATAGCACCATTTCAAACAAAGTGCCCTTGAAGACTTTCATCACTTATAACCTACTGTTCCCAGAGCCCTGCAAAAGGAGCTGCTTTTGTGTATGTCATTATTTGGGCAGGAAGGTCACATTTTTGTTGGTATGCTACTCAGGGCTTTCTGCAAGCAGTAAAACATTCTGGTAATACAAAAGTATTGGATTATTTTCTTTTTTTTCTTTTAGCTATATCACAATGAATATGAGCAGCTTGCTTTGCCCCAGGTTAGTGTGAGAGAGAGAGAAATTAGCAATAGAACCTGGCTGCAAAGTTAGTTTTAGGGATGAGCAATCAGGGCAATTGCTTGAGATAACAGGGCCTGGCGGGGATCCCCGAGATCGTTATGTAGTTGTGCAAGTCACGGTAGAGTTGGACAGAAAAAAGGAAAGCTTTTTGCTTTAGCCCATGTGTAGGGTCCAAAAAGCCTAATGCCAGCTCTGATTGACAGTGAAGGCTGGGAAAGTGCTTAGCATCTCTTGGCAGTGATTTCCAAATTTATGAACATATAGTCACAGGTAGTCCCAAAGCAGTAACCTAGACTCTGTCCTCAAGACAAACAGCTGTAACTGGCTTGGCTGAATTTGTCTTTGTTCTACTAAAGGTTTAATGTTCCTCAGAAAGTTATGCATCTAATACCCATCACTCCCACATTTCCATGAATATCTCAGTGGGATGCTACTTCAGGATTAGAAACCTGCTGTTGGCTGCTGTCAGTGGGGTCATCTCCACTTGTACAGAAAAGGAGCTTTAAATATTGTCTTGCTTAGAACGGTTCCAGGAGATCTGTTTTGCACAGCTGTAAGGAACAACAAAAGGTGAATGTCAAAGGAGGAGCAGTATGATACTGCTGCTGGGCTGTGCAAGCTCTCAACTAGAGATTAGCAGCAAAATAAAGAAAAAGCTAATATAAATGCAGGGAATGTGCTGTTTAGTACTTGATCGTCAGCTGTAACAGAAGAGAAATTATGCAGTTTTCCAGGGCTCAGGCCCACCTTTTATGGTGATTATACTAAAAGTCTGAGCTCAAACATAAGCAGACAGACTCAGTAATTGGAAAGGACAGACCTACAATAGCTTCTCATATCCCATCACACTTGTATATAAAAACAAAGTATGTACTCAGATCCACCTTGTAAACCTACTGTGTTCATAAAGGCAATGCAGCTGTGATTTTACCACTAAAACAGACCCTCCATGTCATTCTTGCTCCAGAACTCACAGACTGTGCTGTTCTTGGTCTGTCCTCTAGTCTGTGACATAAAGGCTTTAGGTAAATGCAGATTTTTTTTTTGCAGTGCCTTCAGATTGTCAGCATTAACAAAACCAAGAATGGTGAGATAATCCCGTTATGATGAGATAAACAGAAAACTTTATTCTTTCTATGATCTTCTGGCTAGCCTCTGAGTACAGACCATCAGTGTGAAGAGTTGCTCTTTCTATAATGTATTGTTGGCTTTTATTGCAGCTAAATACTAGGTCATAGCCCAAATAGTTGGCAACAGTAATCTGTGTAGAACTGCACTCACAAAGATGCTTTTGTTGCTTGCTTCAGGGATTATGGAGACATTTTTTTAGTTATTAATTTTATATAATTACCCCCTTTATCTCTACACCTATAACATTTATATTCAGCCCTCTGCTGACATCAATGCAGTATGTTCTCCGTTCTAAAGGCCTGGAGATTCTGACAGTATGTGTTGCCCAATGTTGACATTTACGTAGTTCATAAAAAATATCAAATAAATGTGCAATTGCCTATTGTAGTTGCTCAACTGTGCAGCAAATCAAATGATGTAGCCATAATCTTTCCTTGACCCAGTTTGAAGGAATAACGTATAAAGCTGGTTTTCATACTTATTTAAAATTCTTAGATTGTACACAGAAAGTTTACATCCACAATCCTGCCAATACTTTGTTTTGGTAAATTCTAGGATGGAGCAGTTTTTCACCAGAGAATTCTCTTGCTGCTAACACTAATCAATCAAAGTCCGGGAATTGACAGCCAGAATCACCCAGAGGCAAAAAATCAAGGTACCACACAATAACAGGTGATGGAAGAGCAGAAATTGTAATAATAAAATCAAGCCAAGCAAATGTAGATATTTTAAACTATAATTCTAAAATTTTTCTTTGGTTTCATAGTCTATTATGTTCTCATTAGCATTTGCTTTTCCTCCTTCTCTATTCCCTATTATCTGTTCCCTATGACAGGTGAGTTTTGACTAATGATGTATTCTTTGTATGATTCTCCAGGGGAAGCTTTCTCAGCAACAGTGCATTAAGCAGGCTCCTAGCGTGGTCAAATTTTGTCTCTGGCACTGAGGAGCTAATTCTTTGCATTTCCTTAAACAGCCTCAGTCATTTGGCTCAGCAAAGACCCCTTTGAGGCTCTCTTTCCATTCCTTCCTCTGTCAGGCTGCCAGTAATCACCACAGGAACTTGATGGCACTGGGTTTCTCCAGCATAATTGTATTTAGCGGAGTATGAGGAAATATCATGTGGTGCTTTTGACAATGCCAGACCCGTTACCTTTAAATCTTTAGTGAATCAGCAGACTAGTGTAGTGAAGTAAAGCAATTTGAGAGCAATGGGAGCCATCTATGGTACAAAATGGCATCTTCTGGCAGGTGGGAATTTAACTTAATGGGGATGAATGGTTGTTGCTGGAGATCTTAATTCTTATCAGACAAATTTCACAGTATTTCCTTTGTTGGTGTTTTTAACCAAGGGGAAAAAAAAGATTTAATGGAAGTTCTAATTCTCATTGATTAGTGCAATGGTGAGAAATAAGTTTCGAACTTTCTTGCAGTGTGGGTCACTTTGTTAGGGAAATTGCTTTGTTGACCTTCATCTTTTCTCATTTGCAATACATGAGCTGCTTTTTAAGCTGTTCACCTTTGTGAGGTCAGCTCATTCTACCCTTTGGGACATCCCATGGCAACTGTAGTAGCTGTCTATCTGGAAAAGTAACAAATACTGATATATATTTCACATGTCTTTTATTAATATATAACATCCAAACCCCGGAGAATCTAATACCATGTGAGGAATAATTTCTTTCTTGTCCTCTAGGAAAGCATTTTGTGAAATTACTGTTGTAAACAGAACTACTGTAGGAATGTCACTGCAGTAAAGGCCGTCTCTCTAGACCATCCCCACTGAACTGCCTCTTATTAAGTCTTTCTTCATACAGGTAAATGCCCACCAGAGCTGGAAGACTGACTTTGCTCAGTTCCACAGTGACTTTAAATGCGTCTGACCTGAGGGGTATGTTCATGCTATAGTTCCCTAAACAACCTCTCTCCTTCTTTTGGTATGCTTTTGTTGTTGTGTTTGTTGTTCAACTTAATTTGATTAATCTTCCATCCTGGCTTCTTTATATTCCTCAGATGATGACCTTTTTCTTCACCTTATTTGCTTTCCTCTATGTCCTCTTATATTTCTAACTGATTGCTTCTCAGCTTTATAGGCCTTCATAAAATGGTATATTTTAACTCTATTATACAATTCCTTTTGAGCTAGATGCTTAATCTTTCCTGTATCAAGTTATTTTTAACCTTTCCGCAAGTCTCTGTAATACTTCTGTTTTGATACTTCTCTTGTTTAAATCATAGTACAAAATGGGCAAATCTTTGGCAAACCTTTTAAATTCATGGTAGTATTGCCGTTTTGCTGATGTTTCATTCCACTGCTAACACTTTGTTAGAAACCGGAGTGTTGCTGCCACTTCCAAAGGGCATATTTTAAAGAGCATGCACTAATTTTTTTCACAGATAAATCCAATTACATTAAATATTTCAGCAATTTTTTGCTTTGCTTTCCAGTATTATTTAATCAGCTCTATTTATAAAAATACATTATCCTTCTAACCAGGCTGTTCCTGACAACGCTCATTTCATCAACATTATTCCAAACTAGAAAAACCAGCCCAACCTTTACAACCTTATTTTTTCAGTGCATTTAGTGTCATCCTTCCACAGGCTTGATTACCCTCATTCCTACCATGAGAGAACAGAAAGCAGAGTAAACCTCTAGTAATGAAATCTTTGCCCCTTTCCATCAACAGGAGTTTTGCTGTGACCTCCATAAAGCCAACTTTCGATGCTGGTGTGTGATACGTTAATAAGGCCTACTGTTCAGAGGACACTGAACCTAAATTCTCTATTACTTTATATAGTTGTCTATGCCTAGGTATACAGTGAAACAGAGGCAAAATAATGAAGCTTCAGGGTTGGCTTCTCTGAATAAGAGTAAGCAGAAAACCAGACCCATGTTGAACTGTTATTCCCAAATCATCTTTTTCTTGGCTTTTACAAGGACCAGTTCTGGATCAATATATAAAAATTTCTGAGTGTGACTGTGGTGGGTTGACCCTGGCTGGACGCCAGGTGCCCACCAAAGCCGTTCTATCACTCCGCCTCCTCAGCTGGACAGGGGAGAGAAAATATCACAAAGAGCTTGTGGGTCAAGATAAGGACAGGAGAGATCACTCACCAATTACTGTCACAGGCAAAACAGACTCAGCTTGGGGAAAATTAACTCAATTTATTGCCAATCAACCAGAGTAGGGTAATGAGAAATAAAACCAAATCTCAGAACACCTTCCCTCCACCCCTTCCTTCTTCCCAGGATTCTCTACCAACCCCCCCCAGCGGTGCAGGGGGACGGGGAATGGGGTTTACGGTCAGTTCATCACACGTTATTTTCTGCCGCTTCATCCTCCTCAGGGGCAGGACTCATCACACTCTTCCCCTGCTCCAGCGTGGGGTCCCACCCACGGGAGACAGTCCTCCACAAACTTCTCCAACGTGGGTCTTTCCCACGGGCTGCAGTTCTTCACAAACTGCTCCAGCATGGGTCCCTTCCACGCTGTGCAGTCCTTCAGGAGCACACTGCTCCAGCGTGGGTCCCCCACGGGGACACAAGTCCTGCCAGCAAACCTGCTCCAGCCTGGGCTCCTCTCTCCACGGGGCCACAGGTCCTGCCAGGAGCCTGCTCCAGCGCGGGTTTCCCACAGGGTCACAGCCTCCTTCAGGCATCCCCCTGCTCCGGTGTGGGGTCCTCTCCAGGCTGCAGGTGGATATCTGCTCCACTGTGGATCTCCCTGGGCTTCAGGGGGACAACCTACCTCACCATGGTCTTCCCCACGGGCTGCAGGGGAATCTCTGCTCCAGCGCCTGGAGCATCTCCTCCCCCTCCTTCTGCACTGACCTGGGGGTCTGCAGGGCTGTTTCTCTCAAATATTCTTAATCCTTTCTCCCTGCTGCAATTGCTGTTGTACTGCTTTTTTTTTCACCTTCTTAAATCTGTTCTCCCAGAGGCACTACCACTGTCGCTGATGGGCTCAGCGTTGGCCAGCGGCAGGTCCATCTTGGAGCCAGCTGGTATTGGCTCTGTCGGTCATAGGGGAAGCTTCTAGCAGCTTCTCACAGAAGCCAGCCCTGTAGCCCCCTGCTACCAAAACCTTGCCACACAAAGCCAATACACAGCCCCAGACAAAGAGCTTATATAATTATCTTCCCAGTTTCTTTGGTTTATGTCTTTTCTTTCAAAAGTCATGCAGGCTTTTCTGAATGTAATCAACATTTGTTGAAGAGTAACCCTCTTGTATAACCTTTCAGAGCATCCAAGGAGTCACTCTGGTAGTAATGATGGAAACTTAGCAGGACTTCATTTCTACTACTGCATCTTGAGCTGCTGAGTGGATTGATTATTTAATACATTTAGCAGTTTTCATAGACTTGTAGCAACAACATGTAAATCAACATATTTGCTTGTATCAGCTCAATCAGTTAACAGTGACTCAGCATGTGTTTTGACATTGACAGCAAAAGCACTAAGTGGCCAAATTCTATGGCAGCTAATTTGATACTGCTTACAGCATCCTTCCATAAGGGCTATTTATGTGAAGATGTCATGGTTTTCCAGCAGAATATTTATGAGAAAGATTAGAGGACACAGAAGAATCTATTCTAAAAAGAGAAAAGTTACAGATTATGCATTTTCATAGCAATCTTCAGCAGAGGTTTAGATACACTTGCTTCTCTGCATTTACTATTTTAAAACAAGGTACATTACAGATTATGCAAACACATAGTTTTGCTTGAACCAGCTATAAAGTTATGATTTCAATTAAATGTAGGAACAGAGTAATTTCAAGGCACAGTCATGTAAACACATAGTTGGAAGGTCTTTTGCCTTAAGTAGCCTGTTAGAGCTAAATTTCAAAATATATTTACGTACTTAAAAAATGACATAGACATTCATGAAAGAATTTCAAAGTACTTATGTACCTAAATCACACTGTAATCAACAGGGATTTACACACTGAGGCATCTTTGAAAAGCCCTGCAAGATCTCTACCTAAATGTCTAGCCACCTTTACATTTCCTCC
This sequence comes from Harpia harpyja, assembly GCF_026419915.1. Taxonomy (NCBI): domain Eukaryota; kingdom Metazoa; phylum Chordata; class Aves; order Accipitriformes; family Accipitridae; genus Harpia; species Harpia harpyja. Next base: position 74,560,672 of record NC_068943.1, on the reverse strand, counting down.
CTAATATGCTAACTATATTTTGGAGAACTTGTACTGCACGCCCATCAAACACAACCTATGAGACTCTCTCTACTGCATGCATGGACATTCTGATCAAAGAGAGTAGATTAGCTGACCTTGCAGTGCCTTCCTACTCCGAAACCCCACCCATGGTTTGAAAGCAGGAGAAAGCCAGTGCTCTAGTGTAAAGAACAAGGGTTCAGATTCAGCAGGAAGTTTCCCAAAGAAAGAAAATGTCTTTTTGTTTCCTTGCTATCCTAGCAAGGCAAGCAGCCACACTGGAGGTCTTCTACAAGTTTGTCTGCTACGCTTTCCCTAACCCTGTTTTGCCATAGCATCATATAGTTGAGCAGAATGTGTATTATCTAAGTTTAAAGTAAAAGTTGGGCTTGCTTTCAAGTAGGGCGCCTTGGATGAAGTCTCTAAGAATGAGATTAAAATCATCTGGGCACAGAACAAAATTCCTGCAAGGATTTCTCTAAGCAACAGTCTTTGTCCTTTCTGTACATCTTTGACACTGAATGTTTTATCTTCCCTTTTTACATGCTCCAGCCTGCTTTTTGTGAGCTTGTTTCAGACGAGAGCACCTACCATGGTGAATGGTGGACAGGGAAAATATTGTGGATGTAGCTGTTCCTGACCCATTGATGCCGTCTCATTAATGCCCAACTGGCAATACAAAGGGTCTTCAAACAGTGACTCTGTTGACAAGAGAGATGGGTGGTGAATATCCTTGCAAGCCAAAAAGCCAGCAATTCTTCAACAGTCATCTGCAGTCAGAATGGGTTACAGTAAGGGCAAAGGAGGTATTAATAGCCATCTAACAGGTTTCAACTACAATCCTTGGAGCTCAGTTATCAGAAACCTCTGCAACTTACCATTAATCACTGTGTGATGCTTCCTGACCTTCCTGACAAAGATTAATAATCCTGTGTGAGCATACAGGATGCCAAAGACTATAGGAATAGGCAGACATTTCAGACCCATATCTCTACTGCCTTGCATCTGAAGTAATCATTTATAGCTGTAAAGCATTACTACATTAGCAGTCAGTAAATGTTTAATCAAGGAGCAATGTAAGGACCCAGGCTTTCTTCCATTTATTTACTTCTCTGAAAACAATTAATAGACAATGTTTATAAAAGACAGACGTACAAGACTGCAGGAAGCTTTTAAAATTCTCCCTCAGCCTGCTTATGCAAGCAAAGGAGAGGCAAGACCCTGAAAAGGCCAGCTTTCCAGGTAACAAAATGCTGCTTCTTTTAATCAGGAACTTGAAAGAGCTTCTTGTGAAGCTGAAAGGTTCTTTTATTTTCACTTACTCATCCTGACAGCTGAAATCAACAACGTCCATCTTCTTGGGTTAGTCTCTTCCCCCTCTCCACTTTGCAGTAACACATTTTAGATTATCCGTTCTGATTACAGAGGTCCTGTTTTGCTCCACTGAACACCCGATTTCCTGGCTTCATCTATAGACAATAAGGGGTGCAACTTATGATTCATCCTCAGTGTTTTCATTAACATACTCTTAGCAAATGTTGCCTCCTCCTGCCTGTTTTTCTTTTCATCCTTGGATGTTTTCTTTTACTGTGTTTCACACCTAATACTGAATGGTATCCTGGGTAACAGCTTAGCTTCTTTACCCGTTGGTTTCCCCTAAGTGGGACATCTGAAGTACTCAAGGACTATTTTAATCTCTCTTCTAAGGAGATAAAACCTGTGCCATCATGCTATCGATCTACATAATATGCCTCTACCCCCAAACTTATAAATCCATTGGGCAGTTGTACGCCAATTTGTGTGGCAGCTGTCTCAAAAATAACTCTTACAAATTTCATGCAACCAGAGAAAGAGAGAGAGAAGGATCCCAGTGTGCCTTCACTATTAGAAGGTACCAGTGAATCCAAAGAGGTGATGTGGCTGTAGGAAACCAGGCTTCATTGCTTCAGCTGCTCAGGGGACCATGTTTTAAAAGTGTCAGGGGGTATTAAAACATTAAAGTATCTGCTGAGCTACTATAAGTGACATGGGGGTTTGGCTATAGATATGCTATATTTCCCTGGCTTTTCTCTGTACCATACAGGGTCCATGCCAGTGTTTTGCAAATGGAGCGAAAGGACTCGGAAAGGGGTGTGCCACCCATAACCAGCACCAACCCAAGTACTGCAAAGGTGGGGTAATGCAGAGCCTCGGTCAGGAAGGAGGAGAGGGAGCCTGGAAGCCTGCAGCCAGCTCCTGAGACTGCAGCTGCCAGCTCAGGGCGTCCCGTGAAGAATGGTGATGCAGATGGGAGTAAGACTTTCAGAATTTCTTTAAAGATTAGCCCTGGTATTTCTTTTACATAGTGATAGTAAAAAAGCAAGAGTAGGAAGGTTTAATTTAACTGAAAATGAGCCTGCAGGAGAGTCATAAAGAAAAGGAAGACAGGCTGCTGAGAATGGATCATTAGTGACGCTGTCACAGAGATGGAAAGCTCTTTGAGAGCTTTGTTCTGGATAATCATTGTTTTGTCTTTTTTTTTTTTTTTTTTCTGGAACCAGATGGGGATTTAAAGATTAGTGTAAAACTGCTGTTTGGTCTTCTGAAACACAGATTATTCTGACTCATCGACTGGCCGTGTGCAGAACTAAGAAATTTCAAATGACGATTCCTGGGCACTCTCACCTTAAAATGATCAGCTGTTTGTCCTGTTTTGGGGTTTGCTTGGGGTTCTTTTTTTCATGTGTCAGGCCAAAGACTAACTGGGATTTCAGTATTGATGTTTTCTTCGGGTGACTCCTGTAACATTCTCATGCAAGAGTGAGAGAGACATTTCCTACCTATAGTAAACGGACAAACTGACACCCTTAAAAAGAAATATAATAACTAAGGTCCATATCTCATTCTACATGTAAGCTTGTCTGTGGGCAAACTCCACTCTGCTCTGGAGTTTGTGGACGGTGCATATCCATTAGTGCAGCGTCCTCCCTGTAGTTCTTCTTGGTAGTATCAGCTATAACTACTGACACTGCTCAATCTCAGTGGCCACCTCCTTCATATCTGCTATCTAAAGTGCAAAGATCAGAAGCCGTGTTTCAGGATCCATTCTGTTCGCCCACACACACATCACAAATGAGTGTTTTTCTGCTGAAACCACAGTATCAGAATTTCTGGAAAGATGCTGGATACTGTTGTGCCCTCTGTGGCCACAAGGATGTTGGTTTCCAATTTCTCCCATCTTTTTTTAGGAAGATTCAGTTATCAGTCTCCTATATAAACTGTCAGTTGAGGGTGGGGAATACAAATGAGCGAAGATTTCTTAGCACTGATTCAGGAACCAGAGTTTTCTGTCATGTGTGTTCCCCTATACTTCTCAATCATTCACATTTGGTTTTTGGTCAAATCATATCTGAGGGGGGCAATGAAGGAAGTCATGGTACAAATTTTTTATTGCAAGGCCTTGCCAGATAGACCAGTGTAGTTGAGGACATAATAAGCAAAGGACAGCTAGAACTCTGTGAAGTTGTGGTAGTTTGCAAATTAAAGTCACAGTTCATTTTTCAGGCAACACTGGTTGTGGTATACAGCGTGAAAATATGAATACCAAGGACTCGCGTTACTGAGGGAGGAAAGTTTAAAGCTGCCTGTGCTTTGGTAACCCTCTCTGAAATGAAGAAAACTGTACCTCATCTGGATGTCTAATGCATTAGTTGTAAATGCCTGGAGGTTAGTTCATGAAAAAGCATATCAGAAGTTTTACTATGTTTACTGTCACAATCTTATTTCTTACTAGTCATTCAAATGGCTCCCACTCTACAGCAATTTCTTATGGCCATGCATCAATGAATTTTGTATATCTACATTCTGTACCCTGCTCAGTATAAACTATAAGAGCAGACATGCTGTGGCAGCACAGCAGCAGTGTTCTGGTAAGGTATGTTGCATGACTTTGTCCTGTAAAGTCTTGATATGATTTATATTTCTCATATTCTCTGTGCCCAGACTCCCAACGGCAACATATATACAGCATACAAATTTCAACACCTATGCTCAGCAGACAGATAGGTTTATTAATAATGACTTAGCTCTCTTTAAATAAAGAGAATGGAGGCATGAATTTGCATGCTTTGATGTCTGAGCCTCATTCATCTTGTGTGTGTGATTTGTCTGTGAATTTAGTGTTCTGTGAGAGTCAAGGGTAAAATGCCTGTTGTCCTTCTGCTCTTTTTTACTAGCATAAATCACTGATTCCACATATAATGCTGGCTATATTTCTCAGAGGAAAAGAGTGTAACTACCTTTTTTTGCTGTTATCTTCTGCCTCCACTGATAAGGTTTCCCATATCATGCTGGGTTGCCAGAAAATGAACAAAATAATCAGAGGTGAATATTTAAAATTCTGCTTTGTCCTGAGATTTTTAAAGTGCCCTGTTTATGTGGAGAAAAAATACAGCAAAAATAACTATGAGGGTCATCACATGTGGAGATTTGCAGTTAGGGTTTCAGTTTTACATTTGAATGAAGAACCACAGCAATGAGACACCCCTCCTTTTACAAAGCCTATGAGAAATACTAATCAACACGGCCTTCTTGTCAGCAACTTTCTCTGACAAAAATGGCCTTGTGATATTTAGGTCTGTGACACTTGGACTAATCTGTGTGATTATATATGCCAGAGTCTCCACGTGTATCACTAGTGCACACGACAGGTCAGCTTGCACATAACCTTTCAGATCTCCAGGCAAGCTTGTCCTAAGAACTTGTGCATGTTTCGCTACAGATCATTTAGCTTTCTGAATTGCATTTGGTTAATTTCTTGCCATAAAAATTCAAGGAACTACTTTGACCTGGAAAAGAAAAGCAGCAACCTCAGCAGGTAATATGGTAAAAGATGTGCATTTAAAGATGTTTTGATGGCACAGTCTACTTTTCAGATAAAAAAAATAAAGAGAGATTGAAATTAGATAATTGTTGAGTTGGGGTGAATGAGAAGATTTTGTACTCATAAAGAGATGGGCTTATTCAGTCACTAAGGAGCACCAGGCTGTGGTTTGTAACCAAATACATGTTCTTATAGAATCATAGAATCATTTAGGTTGGAGAAGACCTTCAAGATCATGGAGTCCAACCATCAACCATGCCCACTAAACCATGTCCTGAAGTGCCTTGTCTATGCACTTTTTGAATACCTCCAGGGATGGTGACTCAACTACTTCCCTGGGCAGCCCATTCCAATATTTGACAACCCTCTCAGTAAAAAAATTTTTCCTAATATCTAACCTAAATCTCCCTTGCCTCAACTTGAGGCCATTTCCTCTTGTCCTACCTCCAGCCACCTGACAGAAGAGACCAGCACCCACCTCACTACAACCCCCTTTCAGGTAGTTGTAGAGAGCGATAAGGTCTCCCCTCAGCCTCCTCTTTTCTAGACTGAACAACCCCAGATCCCTCAGCCACTCCTCATAAGACTTGTGCTCCAGGCCCCTCACCAACTTGGTTGCCCACCTCTGGACATGCTCAAGCAGCTCAATGTCTTTCCTGTAGTGAGGGGCCCAAAACTGAACACAGTACTCGAGGTGCGGCCTCACCAGTGCCGAGGACAGGGGAACAACCACCTCCCTGTTCCTGCTGGCCACACTGTTCCTGATACAGGCTAGGATGCGATTGGCCTTCTTGGCCACCTGGGCACACTGCTGGCTCATATTCAGCCGGCTGTCAACCAGCACCCCCAGGTCTTTCTCTGCCGGGCAGCTTTCCAGCCACTCTTCCCCAAGCCTGTAGCGCTGCATGGGGTTACCGTGACCGAAGTGCAGGACCTGGCACTTGGCCTTGTTGAACTTCATACGATTGGCCTCAGCCCATCGATCCAGCCTGTCCAGATCTCTCTGTAGAGCCTCCCTACCCTCAAGCAGATCGACCCTGCCTCCCAACTTGGTGTCGTCTGCAAACTTGCTGAGGGTGCGCTCAATCCCCTCATCCAAATCATCGATAAAGATATTAAACAGAACAGGGCCCAACACCGAGCCCTGGGGAACACCACTTGTGACCTGCCGCCAACTGGATTTAACTCCATTCACCACTACCCTCTGGGCTCAGCCATCCAGCCAGTTTTTCACCCAGTGAATAGTGCACTTATCCAGGCCACGAGACGCCAGTTTCTCAAGGAGTATGCCATGAGAGACAGTGTCAAAGGCCTTGCTTGGATATTTATTACTGAAAGATCTGCTGATAATCATCTTCCTTGGGCTTCCTAGGGAAGAAGGTCACACTTCAAGGAATGAATTAATCTCACAACTATTGATAGTTATGTCACTGATCACTTCACGCTGAAAGAAGAACAGCCCCCAATCAGGGTAACAGTTGAAAAAAGAGGGGAAGAGTTTTTAAGAAAATATTAATAAAACACTTAGTCTTCCAGGAAAACAAGTAAAAAACATGTCTCCAGTTACTTCATATTTGGTGTATAAATTTGCCTATTTTTCTGTGAAAACATAACAGCACACTTGTCTAGTTTTGCTGAATATCACACATACATCAGTCATGTCTCAAATCAGCCATTTCAATCAGTTTGAGAACCACTCCAAACAAAACATCTTTAAGGGAGCTATAGAGATGCTAACTGAATTATATAATACCCTCAGAAATAATGATTCATTTACTATATTAATGAAGAATACTGTTCCAAAGAAAAAGGTAAGTTCAGTGTTTTAATTAAGTTCCATTTGTGTTATTTAGATGATGGCATTGGCTAAAACTGTTAAAACTTCCAAAATAGGTGCTAGATAGCTATTAGGACCAAAAGAAAAGAAAAGAAAAATGGAAAAATCACCTGCCATGAATGAAAGCGTTAATAAATTGTAATATTGTGCTACAGTAGCACAGCTCACTATAGATTGTGTTTACAGCATTCACACCTATTTTATGCTTTTGGTATCCCTCAGGAACATTTGGCTTTTCTTAGACACAACTGAGAAATGGGATATTCCAGGCAGAGGGAGTGAAATACTCCCTCTCTCCTTTTGTATCACCTGGGCCAGTTTGTCACTTCATGTCATGACTTTCTTTTAAATGAGAAGAGCAAATCATTATGGCATTTTATACAAAGAGTTAATTTACATGAGGAATTCTTCAAAATATCTGACAAGATAATGAATAATACAGGTTTTCTATCAATGTCTTGCTTTTTTAAAGAAGATACAATATCTGATGATCATTTATCAGAGGGATGTCTTTACTGCAGAGACCCACAAACTTACCCCAATTTTGGGATTTGAACTTCGGATTTGAATTTTCATAGACATAGGGATCACACTGGAGAGTCCCATAGGAGAATGGGATTCATAGAACTGGAAGTTAATGAAATTATCTGCTGCTTAGTCCTGAATATATCTGCAGGATTAGTTTGTTCGGTTCCTTCTTTTTACATTCTGATACTCAGCAACAGCTTGACCATGATTAGTTTTGCATTTCTTGTATTATTGAAAACATTAGTAAAATATTCATTAAAGGAATTAAAAAAACATCAAAAAGAAGTATGACATTTTTCCATCTTGGTATTCAGTTATCTTTATTTCTCTCTTTAAAATCATCTTTCTGAATATATCTAGGATGTTAACACATTATCAGTGTGAGTTTCAATATTAGATATCAATATACATTACTAAATACTATGGGACATCAAAACACTGTTACACCAAAGTGTATTTTTTACAGTCCTGTAGTTGATTTCCCACTGACTGCAGCAGAAACTTTATATCTTCAGCAGGTGCTAGAGATTACCAATGTAATTTACAGTTCCTTTTTTTTTTATCCTTATAAGTGAATTCCAGTTCATAGGTAAGGCTTAAAAGAAGTTTAAATATTGTAGTTTACAGTATAAAATTTGCAAGGACTAGAATGACTTCACTGATAAAAAAGGGGAGGGGGGAGAAGATTGAATTTCTAGTTTATGTCTTCAATAAAGCACTAGAAAACCAAGAGTATATTCTTATTAGCATAATTCAATACTCTGGAGAGTAGTGGCAATTGCATTTGAATCAAGTAATTTGCAAGACGTTAAATGAAACTAGATCTATACAAAAGTGCATAAGATGAGGGGGCCATTACTGGATCAGACCAGCCAAGACTTACTTTGCAAGGTGTTTATAGGGGAGAAAAAGCTAACTACTGCACAAGTGGTACCCCAGGTCCTGGGGCTGACACAATTTCCCCCAAGTCCTGAGCAATTACAGTTGGTAAATGCTGTCTCCCTCTGTCAAGGAATGCAAGGACACAGTAGCACTTTGACTACTCCAGATTTTCTGCCATTTCCCCCTAATCCCTGTGCATATAACACCTTTGCTTTGCCTGGGCTTAAACACGCTAGGCAAGAGAGGCAACAAGCTGCAGCAAATACAGCATTGGTGGCTAAACCAGGAAGAGGCACTGGAATCTAGACTCTCCGAACTTCTCAAGTTAGCTGTGAGACAGAGGCAAACCTGTAGACAAAACACTTTCTGCTGTCCCAAATCATGGTCCATACTGGTACAAGCTATAGAAGGAAAAAAGCAACAATGATTTTCTTGTTCTTAATTACTAATGATATACACCCAAGGCTTTATATCACTGTCTCTAGTATTTTGGTGATCCGTGGGGTCAGATGGCTCTTTCAGCTGCTTCTAAGCTCTGGATTGCAAAGAAGAATCTAGAAGCCCATACATGACAGCTGGGAATAGTTCTAGTTTGTTCCTGCCCTTCTTACAAAAACAGGGTCAGTGGTCTGCCAGCAGCCATCCAAAAGGGAAGGTTGAGGGGAAAAGGATAAGGAGTAAAGTCTCTACAACATCGTGCCTTAAGGCATGAGAGGAAGAAAAGGAGCAACATGCTGAAGGAATTATTCAGGGACACAGAGCAAGGAGGGCATGAGTTAAAAGACAGGAGTAAAGGGAACAGGAAAGACAAACTGACTGGTAGAGAAAATTGAAGAGAAAAGAACACCACTATTTTTTCAAAAATAAACAGTCTTAAAGACAGCTGCAGATGAAACCCTACTTTTTCAAGCTATTGCTGGAGTTATTATTGTTATTGAATGAAAAAGCCATATGACAATCCTAGGTAAACATATGCAATGTGCTATGTAAAGTGCTTTGAACCTTTTATGCCTAGAATTCAGATGTCCAGATGGGACATGTTGGATATAATGCCTTTATTTAACAGCTAACACATCTTGTGAATGTGGTGTGATTTCAGTTTCCTGCTGTTAGCTCACAGTACTCCCTCTACAGACTTGGCTTGAACACATTTTGCTATCACATCGTTTTGTGTTGCAAAATCAGCACAGGCTTTGAATAGTTCTGTACTTGGCGTTCTCTGAAGTTATCTCTTAATACATTTTATCGAGTACCTCTCCATCAAAATCAGATATAATTAGTTACTGGCATCCTTAGTTTGGGTATAAAAATAAATCTGCCATTTTAAGCATTTGTTTGAATATATAATCTCCATATAGAGTGCTCACTGCAAGAAAAACATTCAATGGAAGGTCCCTGCATGTATGGTCCAAGCCATGATTTAGGGCAAGTGATTTGTCCTTAGTGGAATTTACCAAAGGCAGCTTTTAAAGAAAGGAAAAAAATTCCCATTAAATCAGCAAGTCTGTTTCTAACATTTAAGACTGTCCTCTGAAGGAAGAGCAGGAATACAGTGTTAGCAAGTGCAGAGTGAAGTCTTCTCTCTCCATCGTAACTTTCTCCAGGTCTTTCCACTGGTAATGTCTAGTCTGAGGCAAATTGAGAACTCTGTAAATGTTGAACTGCAAAGGTAGGAAACTCTGTGAGGAACTTAGACATGATAAAGCAAACAGGATATTTTATTGTATTACTTACTCATGTAAGGACAAAAATGTTTAGCTCATAGAAAGAATTTGAATAGTATCTGCTAGAGGAAGGAACTTTAAAGTTAAAGCAAAATTCTGTTTCTCTCTGCAACAATGTCTCTGAGAAAAGTTTTCTTCAGTATTTTAAATCTCTAACCTTCAAAGCCTTGTAATATGTACCTGTTCCAAAGTAAAATAAGAATGGAGTTTCAGAATTTACTTGGAATTTGTGGGTTGTCTGGGACACGGCTAAGTGTTCAAAAGTTATTTACATTATTTGTTTGGTGGAAAATGGGAGTAGAGAATTGAGCAGTAGCTCCTAAATTCAAATTTCACCTCTATTAAAAACTCCTGCTCTGACCCCGTCTGACTCTCTTGCCTTTTGCCAGTCTCAGTTCCCCTATAAACAGGAAGAAATGAGATGCTGCATCTCAAATGATAATCACTTGTATATATGCTATAGAAGTGTCATGACATGGAGTTAGTTTTTCAATAAAAGTCTATGATTTTTTTTTAAACTGAATGCTGACTTCCTGCCTACTGCATACCAGATGTTGCCAAATAAGATGTCACCAAATAAAACAGTAACTGGTATTTCTGCAAGAAATCCTCCTCAGTTTGTCTGTGCAATAAATAAAAGCAAAGTAGTTATCTTAATTCAACAAATCATTTGTATGATTTTTTCCCCAGGAAAGTTTTCCTATATTTTCATTTCCTAACGTTTACGACCTTACTTCATGTAGTACATTTGTATGATTAAATTATAATTTATTTTAATATTAAAGGCCAAATTTCTGTATAGTTTAGGGCTAATATTCAATTAGCATACTGTAACTAATAACGATCTCTGTTACCTTACCATGAGGTCAATGTTCTTATTTAGCTCATTTTACGTGAGCTTTTCTTGCTAAGGAAATGTGTGTGCATTATTAATATGAGTATCTCTTGTAATATAGCAATACATGCCAGGAAGTGCCTGTCAAAGAGAGTCAAAAGGTGCTCTTGGATACAAACCGGTATTTAAATATACAGTGTATTAATAGCTACATCTGACAACAATTTCTTGGAATTAGTGTCACTGTCAGCTGGGTGAGAACAAAATATGAGTGAAGAGAGTGGTTCCGCTTCACCCAAACTGCAGCCTGATAATATTCTAGCAGGATGAGAGGTATCATCAAAGTCAAACTTCACCCTTTTTGGGGAAAGGACCTTCCTTTGGACTTCAGGATTTTACTTCATGCACCTTCAGGGTTGCAACTGAAGCTGTGCTTGTTGAAATGCAACAGCAACTCCAGAAGCCTGCTGATAGTGTCTCTGATGAACGTCTAAGCTCTGCTGAGAGATGTCCACACTTTCCAAATGTGTTAGACTTCACAGATGGTCCAACTACCTGGAATGGCTTCAGTCCCAAGGTGAGAGAGGAATGAATCGGAGCAGGCACAATACATCAGGTTCCCCATCTAGCTTAAGCACATGGTGTTGGGCTACGATGTCACAGGCAAAAGTATGAGACCTTCAGATAGGCTGTGTGAGCAAGTTTTTCACTTCACACACTGAAGTAATTCTTCACATGTCCCACTGAGTGACTGAAATCCAGGTAATTTTGAGGTGTGTTCAGATTCTACATTCTCATCCAGTGCCCAGGGATATTTAGTTACCTGTATTTCCATGTTCACATTTTTCCCAAACTGGAATGAAACAGGCAGACTATGTTTATGTGATTTAATCTATTGCTGGAACATTTTCACAGAATTTAATGAGGACTGCCTTTCTCTGAGGGGTACATTTTCGGTTGCTTTGTGAAGGGATCACTGAGGTAAACAATTATTATTAAAGGGACATAGAAAACTAAGCTTTTTATTTCCTAGTCTCAAAACTAGTAGGAATTTGGTATGGAATGTTTGTAATAATGCCACAGTATGCACAGTATGCTTGAAAGTGAGATTCAAAAGACTGAGTACTTTCCTAAAGGAAATGGTGGACAATGGAGCAGCTTGGCACAAAATAAACTGATTAAAAACCTTGGAGAAAGAACAGACTCCAAAGGGGGTGTTCTGTAAGATCGACTTGAGAAGTGCTTCTCTAATGGGGTATATGTAACAAGTCGTGAGAAACCACCTACTTTCAACGCCTGGCAGTTCGTTGAGGGAAGAGGGAACCACCACGTCTTACCTGCTGAACCCTTCCTCTCACCACAAAGGCTAGGGGTTTTTTTGTGAGTGGATCTCCTGGCTGGATTTTGTTCTTTTATAAGAATGATTGAGCTCCAGATCATATTGCACTTTTGCACTGTTTTCTAAAATGTTAAGGGACAGCTACTTCTGTTTATTCGTAAGAGCAGGAGTTGTATATAAGGTCCACCATGGCAAATCTTTCAGAAAATGGTCTTACAAACAAACCTCTTGTTTCTTCTAGGTTCTGTGTGCAGTAACACTGCCTGCAGTCTCACACTGGCAGAATGGTTGCTGTCCTTAAACTGTCTTGTATTGACTTTCATTTCAAGTACTGAAGCATTATCTGTGACACCATACTTTGAGCATGACATGTTTAGGAAAAATTGTCAGCAGCTTGTCCTGCTATAAGACCATGAGTTCTTCCGCAGACTTTTTCAAGGTGACTTTTCTCCTATTAATATACTTACTCCATCAGACCTATGGACTCTTGCCTATCCTATTTCTAAAAGTAGTATGTAGCTTGCTGATTCAGGGAACAGAAAGAGGAGCTTTGCCTGCCTAGGATATTGGCAGCAAATTATGGAACACCAGGCTCTGGCATAGTCAACCAGCCATATCAAATACTTCTTGGCATTTGCCGCTCCTTTTATTTTAAAGCTATGAATAGTTTTAAAGCAGACTTTTTGCACATGTGTATCTATGGCCCTATGTTCCCTGTGCATGTGCAGAATATTTGACTGTGCATATATCTATTGCACCAATGATCAAATGGTAGATGTATACCAGATACAAATGCGTATACTTGTAGATGTGCAAAGGAAACTTTGAAAACTGGGTTTCTGTTCACTAGATGCCTAGACAGTGATGTAGTGAGCAAAGTAGGTTCAGAAACATAGGAACTAACTTAAATCACACGTGTACCTTATTTTGCAGGCAGATATACTAACTTCTTTTTATTTTTCATTTTCAGGTTCCTGTTACCAGACAGACAGAAAAAAAGTCATGTCAAAACACAGCATGAAAAGGGCTATTCTTGTGGTATATCTAATCAGGAAAGCAGCAGACAATATCAGGAATCTAAAACTAAAGCTTATATTAATGACATTGCCAGCCTTTATGTCAAAGATAAAGATGTTTGCATAAATTTCAAATAAGCATTTATGGGTTTCAATTTTGTTTGAGCTATTAAGTCTAACAAGGTTCATGGACTGCTTAATAATAATTATTGTCTTGTTGTGTCTCTGTATAGTTTCACCAGATATGAAGCACAGTTAGCCAGTGCAGTTTGTAGCAGTAAAGCTACTAGCTTCTAAAGTGAAATTAATATTATGATACTTCCCGTATGTTCTAGGTTTCATCTTCATCTTTTATTTTCCTCTCCTTTGTTTTACTTGAAAATTAATATAGGCAAAAAAAAGAGAAGAATGCAGACACCTAACTGCTTAAGCTACATAGAAGAAGTTGCAGGCTTGTGATAAAAGCAGGTCATCTGACAATTTTGTCCTGCAGGTGTTTACTCTTGTAACAGATCTACAATAGTTTTCAAAGTAATGTCTGAGTCTTGGAAACTGCTGACTTGACTACTGTTTTGTCTCCAGTCCACTTAGATCCCTCTTTTAATTGTCTGGACACAGTTTAGAAATTACTTCAAAGCTTTTCAGCTCTCACAATTCACATTTTCAATCGCTACCAAACATTTATGCAGCTACAGCTTGGCTCTGAGACTCTTTGGTTTCTTTTGAGCTAGCTGTTTTTCCTCCTCCTCTGTTTCATGCAGTTAAATGCTGTGATAGCTCCATGGCACAGCAAGGAGCTCTGAGTCTGTGGTGGAGCCTAGAAGTGCGTCCTTGTGTAGAGTCTCACACCAGAGTCCTATGCACTCATCCATTTATACTTTCACAGCTTTCTGAAAAGTTAGTTTCCTAGGAGCTTTCTCATAAGTTTTAAAGAAACAAGTAAGACCCTGCTGAATAATGTGTTACTGTTTGGAACCAAGTGAAAGATCTATTATTTATGGCTTGGGGTATTTTTATAAAAACTTCAGAGATGTGCCCAAGATAATTATTTGAAAATACAGTCAAGAAAAACAGACTAGAACGAACAACCATCCCTCAAAATATGATTAATTAAATAGATGACACTATCCAGATGAAGAATCTGCCAAACACACTGAACAGCCCCTTTCAAGCTGTGGGTCTAACACAAAAAGCTTCCTAAAATGTGTGTTCATATACATATTTATATTTGTATATATACATAAAAAGACAGTAACAAAGACATCAGCCATTAGCATTTAACCCCAAGTCAGTAAGAAGAGCCTATCTACTACTGCTCCATTTCATAGCCTTGATTGGTTTTTGCTGTCCTGTGATCCTTTGTCAACCTGACACCTTGTGAAACAACCCTTTACACCAATCCTAAATTCATGTAAGATGTTACTAGTTCAGAGCAGTGACATTTTTCTTTCATGGAAATGAGTACATGAGGACAAGAGCAAAGGCAAAGTTGTCCTAAGGACAGGAAACATTCAAGAATAAAAGCCACTCAGAAACATTCCAGCATTATTTCTGCCTGTTTCCTCTTTAAGCAGCCATCATGGAAACAGTTAGATTGCATTTAGAAGGAGAATTTTAAATAAATCTTTTATTTCCCCTGGAATTACTGAAGAAATATTAAATTACATTTCAAAGGAGTTTAATAAGTTTAGGTTGTTTTATTTTTTTAAATATGCAGGGCTGTTTCTGCTTGGAATATGGCATCTCTTTCAAGCTAACACGTTCAATTTCCTGGCTGTAGTGCTGCAAAAATATGCTGCCTCTCTTTCTGACTTTCTGCAGACATTTATCTCAATAATACTAGCTGGGGGTTTTATTTATTTCACTATGTCAAGAAACTTCTCCTTTTCCTCTATTAGAGTATTCGTTTTTAAGGTGATTATTTTCCATTTGAATGATCTTGAAGCTCATCCTTTTGGGAAAGGCCAGCATGAAACCGTAGGTCTCCCTTAAACTTATTTTAAGAAAGTAAATGGTACATTGACTTTCCACTGGCCTTTGGCAGCTGGATAAATTTTACCTTCTGCTTCAACTCTTGATTTATAAAACACATTTTTCAAATGTTGTAAGGCACTCAGGCCTAATAATAGATGTCTTATATTTTCTTTAAAACCAAGGTAGATCACTGAAGAATTACTAAATGACTCACCAGTGTATTGTTACAAGGCAGTAAACACGCACATTTCAGGAATCAGGTATGGCTGCAGCCATCCTTACCCATGGGCACGCACTCGGTGCCAGGGCGTTGGGTGGAAGAAACCCTTTTCACATCCCTTCTTTCCTCCTCCTCTCACTGTGTTCCAGTGTAGGGAGGAGAGCCTCATTCCCCCGGGGAAGTGGAGGAGGAGATCCAGGTCAGCTTTTCTCATGCTGGTTTCACCTTCGTTTAGATTGTCCTTTTTAAACTGGTAATCGATAGTCATGGATCTTTCTGATTTTCTTCATTGAATCAATGGAGCTCCAGAATAATTCACTGACTTCCTAAGGTTGTTCCAGATTTAACAAACTGCATATCTGCTGTATCATATTTGACATTAGACCGAGAAATTACCTGCAACCTACTAACTGCAGCTCACATGGACCTTGTTACAAGCCAGCTCCCTCTAGCTGTAAAGATGGTGTCATCTTGAATACTGAGAAGGAAGAAAGGGAATAAAAATAAAAAGGCTTGAGAAAGAAACATTCAGTGTGTTTTAATCCTCTCAGATCTCAGTCTTAATGCAGTGCATGGGGACTTCTGTTCACAAATCCTGTTAGCAAACAACAGGATTTACGTATGTAGTTCCCAAGGCACCACTTTCAAAATTGTTCTTATGATTTTGCTCCAGCAAAATCAGTTCACAGTTTATAAAAATTACTGATGGAAAAAAAATCTTTTGGGAATATCTATAGTGCTTTACTACTTTATGGTCTTTTTCAAATAGCTGTCTCAGAAGAGAGTTCTCCGACTTCTAAGACTCTCTGTCACTTGCATACTTTTTCTGAGTAAGCACTCTCCATTTCATTTCTTTGTGTTCACATGTAGGTTTCTGAAACTAGTTTGTCCCTTGTACCCCTCCATTCCCTTGAATAAAAGTTTTTTTTTCTGTTTACACAAATATTTTTTAAAATTCTAAATCCAGTTTTCTTTTGTATTTACGAGAACTGGTCAAAAACAAATTTTACCAAAAAAGTAACTCAGTGAGGATAATGGGAATTTTTTGGAAAAGGATGCTTATCTTTACTGATTAAGGGGAAAAAATAAATTGATTTTTGACATACCATATCTAAATTTCATTTTTAATTGCCAATAAATCAATCTTGATTTGGCATTTCTGCTTTCTTCAGTAAGAACCACTCCCTTTAAAATTTAAAATATTTTCAACAATGTAAACAATTCGTGTTTCTTTAAAATTTGTTTATAGAATGGTCTGCAGTAACTCTCTAAGTCAGTGCTTTCCTGTCAACTTAAAATATGCAGATAACTTTATTGTTGTTCTGACAAAGCCTCTTTTTCATCTTATTTATTAACCTTTTCTGCACATATCACTGTTTATACATTCCACTTCAACTTGTTCTGAAGAGAGGGAGTATTGATGTCAAAAAATTGCATTAAAAAGTGTTGCCTCATATAGGTCATGGGTTTGCACTGAGTCAAGAAGGCAAGATCTCTGGAGCTATAAATAGCACAGGAATAGTGGAATTATTCCCCCATATTGTACTAATATGGTTCACTGGAGTCAACATTCGCCAGTGGTTACTAATTGTCAGGAAATACTTAAGTGGTGAAAGACGTGAAGGGCTGTTGTGTTAGCAGACAGGACATCTTAGTCTCAGCTCAGCTACTGATCTACTTTGTTACTTTTACTTCTGACTTATAAGTAGTCATGTTAACACACCATTTCTGACATCAGAGGTGGCACTCAAACAGGAATAATTAATCAACGTTAGCCAGAACTTCCTGCCCCTAAGCCACCATCCAGGGGACCATGTGGCTACTCCAGTACTGAGTGTCAAGGGCTGAAACTGCCTATGGCCAGCTTCCTCCTTCTTGAAGGGCATGTTGTAATCCTGGCTACAAATGCAGACACTGAATGGGAAAAACCAGGTGACTTTGGTTATGGTGGTGACTTGATGCAGCTTTTGATGAAGAGACAGGTAAGGGATGGTACACATATGGGTCTTACAGCTGCGTTGGGATGGCTCTAAGCCATGACTATGACGAGTTTTGCTATGGGGCACCCACTTTTGTGCTTGAATAGTCACAGAGTAAGGGGCACCTTAAACAAATTAATGTTATAAACATTGTAGTGTATTTTAGCTGAAACAAACCCAAGGCATTTTTAGGAAAACAAGTTGAAGCAGTAAATCGTAGAGGATCTCATAAATGTAAATGTAATGCCCAAGGCTTAACATTTACTTATTCTCTCTCCTCTGTCTTTTTTTCTTTCTTTTGTATTTTTTGTTCTCCAAGAAACACTTCATGTGAAGCTTCACAGCATATCATAAATTTTCTTCCAACTAATAATTAACTTACCTCTGGCTAATACATCTTGCAGAATGACAGCATGGAGCTGCTAACAGTACCTTAGGAGGACATAGCAATGGCATGGTGCTTGAGGTTGGAGATAAAGTTTATGAGTTTGATTATCCCTTCAAATTAAACATATTAAAGCTTGCTTGTGGGGGAACAGGTATGAATATTTAAACAACTAAATGCATTGCTGAATCTATTTAGAGACCTATTATGAAAACCAGGACATATATCAGATGTTCTACCATTGATCACAGTCTCTGAGCTCACAGCTACCTGGGTCTGATTGATCATGAGCCCTTAAAAAAACAATTTTAAGGCAGATGCAGAATATTTTTTTATTATCAAAACCCCATAAAATATTTAACAGGTTTTGTTGGCTGGATTTACAGAAGCTTTTGTGGGGTAAGGAAAAGTCTCTGGTAAAGAAAGGCAGCATTGAAGGTGGCAGAATTTGACAATCAGACAGATTATTTGATTCATATTGGATCTGATGGTCTTGAATGATAAAAAGAGTTATTTTAAGACATAGAACACTTCCACCTTTCATTGTGTCCATGGAACAGAAAAAACCCACTCATTCATGAGTGGCAGTTTGTCACAAAAAGTGTAAATAATAAGGCTGAAAAGGAAGAACTTTGGAGTTACCATTTCCCTTCCAAGCACTGGAGCAGCATTAATCACCTCTTCACCTTGTTCTCATAGCTTCATATATATATGATTCCTTCTCTAGCTTCTTCAGAAGATCCCTTTCCTTGAAAGATCAGAAGCGGGGAGAAAGTCTGATATGCCAAACAAATGCCTTAGAAAACTTCCTCCTCTTCTTCCTTTCTTCCTGAAAGGCACTCCATGCCTTCCATTCCCATCCCTGGCATCCTAGGTCTGGCTGAAAAGTGAGGACCTTTATTCATCCTCTAGAGACAGAGCAGAATTATCTATCACTGGATGCACTGAACCTCAGGCCAGATGTTGCAAGTTCTTATTAACAGTGAGAAGACTGGAAAAAAAAAACCTGTACTCCTAATGCCAAATCTTTCCTGCTAGTTGCTTGACTTATTACCTTGGTATGGACCTATGTGGCAGCATATGTGGAAATCTTTGTTTAAGAAAGGACACAGGTTGCACTTTAACAAAAGAACCAGGTCAGTGACTCCAACTTCAGTAGGCTCCTTAACGACTTGAGCACATGTGCAAATTTTAGAATTTCATTACTAAAAGTACCCAGTCCTCTCTGTTACCTCTTATTTGCTGGGCACAGTGAAAAGTCCTGGCCCTTTGAACAACAGGTTCCTTTTGAATCTCTCAATCTAAGCAGCCCAAACACCAGATTGTGTTGGAAAACTCAGGCCATGAATTCTTCATTGAAAAAGCTATTGAGAAGAATGAAACTTTGTTTGGGGAAAATATTTTACACTTTTTCTGTGTACCACCTCTTTTGTATCTGTAATAAGAATTAAGGCATTTGACTGATAACTAATTTCCTAATTATAAGTTTCACAAATGGCAATTACTTTAAAAATAATTTAAGCCAGTGATATATTTTTTTTTGGCCAAAAGAAAGTCACTTCTTTGAAAGTGGGGACAAGCTGGGACTAGGTGCTGGATTGGACTGAGGCGTGAGAGTGTGTATCTAGAGGAATGGTGTTAAGCGCTAAGGCCAGGAGGCATGCAGGTCAGAGCAACATAAAAGGAGGAACTTCAGAACATTTTTATTTGATTACTAATTATTATAAACCAAAATTTAAAAATCCACTAGGGATTGAATGCTTTTTGGTTTTATGCATTGGTTCATAGGATAATTCATGTCACAGAGGATCTCAGGAGGTCTTTAGTCCAATCTCCTGCACAAAGCGGGATCAGCACATTGCTCAGACCGGGTTACTCAGGGCTTTACTCAGTTGAGCCTTGAAAATCCAAGAACGAAGACTAGGATGGAGATGAGGATTTGTGGTTAAAATAACAGTCATCCTCATATTTGTACCTTCTTGATCCGAACAGAGATTTAATTTAATTTTTCTTCATCCCTTGGGTATATGTGTCTGTTAGGCAGAAATTGCCTTGTTGCTTTATTTCTAGCCTTCGGGTCCTGTCAGTCAGAGGTCAAATACTTCTGTGAGTGTGCTTTTTGACTTCTGAAGATTGTTAACATCCTATCTGCTGAAAATTAGAGATAGACTTGACTTGATGGCGAGCAGTTTCTGAGTGAAAGGAACACTTGGAATGTTAACGACAAAAAAAGACACTCCGAGTAATATGCCTGGAGTAGAAGGCTCATTGGAACCGATAAAGCACACATGCAATGGGGTGCTATCATTTGCATTGACTCAGAAACATCCATAGATTCTAGATGTTGGAAAGAACCTGGGACACTTCAGGAATCTGAAAAAATAACTTCTTATTTCACTGGTGATTATTCCGTTTAACTAATAATCTGATTAGACATGAGAAGCAGCAAAGAAACCCAGTCTATTTTTATGTCCTAATTTGTCCTACAGGTTAGCTAGTGTGATGTGGGAGTATGTCAGCCCCAGGATCTTGGTTATTAAATTTCACTTGCATTCTGGATTGGCAATCATTCTATCCCACCATGCCCAGAGGCATCACCAAGTCAAAAAATCTAAGCATGGGGGATAATCCTTCAGAAAAAAAGTTAAGCTCCTAGCTAACCTAACTAATTTATACTCATAGGACTCCTGCATGACAGTGTGCATGCTGAGGAATTTTAATCTCAGTGGGCCCCTTGGAGAAGCTTGCATGGGTAAGTTAAATAGGCTCACAGAATACCACAATCTTCCCTAAAGGCAAACTGCAAGATGAAGGGCTTACAGAAGAACTAGATTCCCAAGGAAAAAGTTGAGAAATCTTCTTGACAGATTGATAGTTGAGAGATGCTGTGTGAGAAACCATTTAGAGCTCGTTCAGAGTAACAGTAGTTAAACATCAGTTATTTACATTTTTCTCCACGAGCCACTGAAAAATTCTTTGTGAATAGTTTGTGTGTGTCTGGATTGTGTTAATAAATTATTCATATTTACCTTTATCTGTGCTTGTGCTAATGGTAATTTTAGGACATCTGGCAAATCCTACAACATTCTGCTGCAGGTAAATAGGTACTGGAGTACTCTCACAGTATGTACTGCTATAATACAGTACCACCAAATTGCTTGGACGAGTCGGTAGTTGGCAGTGCAGAGTGTATGTGTAATGTTTTCCAATGAGTTGTATGGTCCTTGGCAAGCAGCAGGACAGTGGAGATATTGTCTGAGCCCAAGCAATCTCCTGGCAAAATTGTAACACCTTGTTTTGCCCTCCCTTCTTTGCTAAGATAACATCTTTTTTAGGCTGCAGAAAAGTTTAGCTTTAAAAATATATATTGAAATATACCATTAGAATAAATGGAAGGACATCAACCTTTGACCTTAACAAAACATCTGAAAATTCCAGCACTGCAAATAAAGATGCACAATTTTTGTGCATACTGCAGTTAGTATAGATGCTATTGGTATTGTTATGACAATTAACCTTCTTGATTCCAAACTCAAGAGATTATTTTCAGTTTCATGAAATGGTAATTAGTAATTCATGTATTGTTCCCTAGGGTAAATCAGATGGCTTTTTTTAAAGCCTTTCATATATGAAAGCTATAGTTTATCTACTGAGGTTCAGAGTTATTCAAAATTTATCCAATACAGAAGGAAATACGCAGCTCCTGCAGGACTCTGGCAGATATATATCAGCTGTCAACATGAAATTTTTTTGAGTCTGTTAAATTAATTAAGAGCTGAAGTTTTATGGAGAGAGGAAATCTAGACCAAGCCTTTGCTGTTGGAGCTCAAGTGAGAGAAATAAATTTCAGTCCTTTCCCAGGTCACCTGGTACCATTTGCTATTATAGGTATGATAGTGTTGTCTTTAGTCAGGGCAACCGCCTGCACCGGAGGCACTATGACCAAGAACGCTACATGCTCAAATGGGAGCAAGAGGATTTCTCCCTAGTACCTACACTGATCTACGATCTTGTTCACATCAAACTTTTCCTCCTTTTGATCCTGGAAAAAACATGTCCTTGCCTTGCATTGAGGTGCCGTGTATTTGCAAAGTGTTATGTATGAATGTTTCAGAGAGAGATGGGGTTGTGATGGGGCTGAAGAACAGTGGGACATAGGTGAACCTGAAGAAACAGAGTCAGATAATGCAGAAATGAAGAGGATGGAAAGAAAAGAGAGGAAAGCAAGAGCTGGAATGAACAAAAGGGTAAGCCAGTAGCAGATGACAAAAAGAGGTATTATTTAAAACAGAATACAGTTTAACTTCTTAAATGTAAATGAAGAAATTAAGAACTGACGTGGAAGAATAAAATAAAATAGAAATAGCCAATAAGAAAATAATCCAGAAAGGAAAAATGGAACTAGAAAAAGAAAGAAAATGTATAGTTTGTGTAATGAAACACACATCGTATTTCTTTATTTCACATGACTCTGCTACCGATGCTAAGGAAGAAGGAAAGGTAGCTATTTTATACAATGATATAGCAATATGGTAGGCATCTCTTGACTATTACTAAATGAGTTTATATGTACTGTAGAATGAACTCAGAGTTTTCCTTATGACTCCAAATCCCTGTTTGCATTGGAAAATTGTTTTGTTTTGTTTTGGTTTTGTTTTGTTGGGGGTTTTTTTAATAATGTTGGTTACTGTGTGCAGATTCAAACACAAGAAGATGAAGCATGGGAAAACTGGCACACTACCAAGAGATCTCCATGTTCTATTTAAAACAAGTCATCCGTGTTTTGGAAGGAAAAAGAACAAGCATCTTACCAATGCTTCTTAAA
Source organism: Harpia harpyja (assembly GCF_026419915.1). NCBI lineage: Eukaryota > Metazoa > Chordata > Aves > Accipitriformes > Accipitridae > Harpia > Harpia harpyja. The sequence continues at coordinate 74,538,267 of NC_068943.1, read as the reverse complement.
TCCCTCAAGTAATACTTAACCTTATCGTGTTGTTTCTTACATTACCTTTCCATCTATTTCCCTGTACAGATATCCAATAGGATTTGATGGATGTCAACCAAGTCAGTGCGAAGTCGCAGAAGACCTGTTTTTAAAGGTGTTCTTCTGAAGTGTCAGCCACATTCAAACCGAAGAATATGACTCTTATCCCTCCTTTCTTCATCTCTTGCTACTATGCAAATGAAACTGGGAAGCATAAAAGCTACCTGGACTTAGCTTTAATATTTCATCAGGTTTTGGGGAGCATTTTTGTGCTTGCTTCTCTTGCTTTAGCAAAACAACTCCTAACCTTAATAGTGTCATCTTCTTACCCTTGAATGTTTCAAAGGACTTAAAATGTTGTCTTGCAACACTGTCTGATTACTGCAAGAGGTAACTGTAGATGGTAACTGCTCCAGCTTCATCCAGTTTAAGTTCTTCATCCTAACCCTTTATCCTACTCACTTCAGTGATCCTTTATGGGAAGGCAAGGGCCTCTACGTCAGTGTCAGGCTCAGGAGGAGTCAGTAGGAAATCATCATTGCTGCTCTGTGAAAGCCAGCAACACCAGTCACGGGCCACTTACTAATCATGTTTTTTTCAAAATTTGCAATAACCTTTCCCTTGCTTTCTTTCATTGTGCTACATGCCTAATGTTGTATCATTTCCTGTAACATTGTAAACCAAGGGCCACAAGTGGGATTTTTGGTTGGTTTGGTTTTTTTGCTCCAATGCACCATGGACCCACCACAGCAAATCTGACCCACCCATGTAATATTTCTAGCAGGAGAACATTTATCCTCAGTAAGATTAGTCATTCTGCTGTTTGCTTTGCTTATATCTTTTCTTCATATTTATGCTGAATCCAAACCCAAAGGAAAGGCTTACCCTTCACTCCCAATTACCATCTTGGAAAGATAGTAGAAATGATAAATTTCTGGTATTGAAGAAACTCAAGGGATTAACTGATACAATAACGTTAAAATTGGAAATGGGGAAAAAAAAAAAAAAGGTTTTTTTTCTCCAGGTGAATATGGTGAGAAGAAATTACAATGAAAACCAATGGAAATCCAGCCCTGCATCTGTACACTAACTTTAAAAATCTCAGTTGACCACAGAACTTACATACCTATTAAAATGTCAATACTATGAAAATAAAGGTACACAAAACCAAATTACTGTTGTACCCTATTCTTATAAGATTTTTTTTATGGGTTTTGGTGAGGCAGAGAATTCTAAATATAATATATTCAGTATCTGCTGTTTCATATGTGGAGATAAGACTAGGAATTCCAGGTGGCAGTTACTAAAAATAATGAATAGAAGTAGTAATAATAATCAGTGGGTTACTGTTAATAATTAGTAGCATTACTGAATCAATTTTGTGAGGTGCACTGTGTTACTCCCTTCAGAGTATGCATTATTTACCGAAGTATTTATGTGGCTACCTGCTACATAATGGCCAAACTCTGCAATCCTTGCTTCTTCCTCACAAACTCACCTTAGTCTTCTCTGCACTAAAGCTCAGCAAGTTGCTTCTCATCAATTCACTGTGTTCCCAGAGCTTGCGGGACAGTTGACAGGTAATGCTTTTGGTGACTTTTGCATTTCGTTCACAGCTGGGTGTTTTCTCTGTGCTACCCATACCACAGTGGATGTTTCTTCATAGCTGGTTGGGTCCTTTCCCACGGGAGTGTGCCAGTGCAAAGAAACTGTGGAGCACTGGGAGACCCTACATATCAGAGCCCTGAGGGTGGAGGAACAATAAACATGGGTGTTTTACCTGGAAAACTACATAATAGACCTAACTGATACTTAGCCACCTTTCTTCACCTTATAAATGGCTCAAAGGAGCTGCATAATTATTGTGATAGGGAAAAAAGAGATACATTGCTCTACTTAGGTCAACAAGAGTTTTAAAACTAATGTACTGTGCTTTGGCAAGGGTGAAAAAATGGGCATTTTAAGCCTAAGGGTAACAAGAATTCCTCCACATTAGGTACTTGTTCTCACATCTTATACAGAGATTTCTGATCTCAGATTTATTCCATTATTGTATAGAAAACAGCAGTTTAGAGAATGTTTTACCAGTTTCCAGACTGTAATAGTTATAATTATTCTTTCTCTCTCTTTAAAGGCTGGTTCTATTATCCTTGCAAACATTTCTCTTCCTGTCTTTTTATCTGTCTTTTGTTTTGAAATTACACTGTATTCTTTCCTTTCTGAGAATGCAAGAAGCATCATATGCAGACAGCAGAATCTTAACTGAAGTCAAGATGATATATAGAAATATAAAATGTGAGAAATGGACAGAACAATGGCAAAGTGCCCTGTAAATCTGTATAGAATATCTGTCATGGACCTGGAAAACTGCCGAAGCCATAAGACATATATCTTGGCTTGTAACTTGATTAAAACACTGATGGCAAAAATCTGCTCTTAGAGCTGAACGATAAATTGCTTTGTGTTGGTGTCGCGTGTACACTGCACATTCAAACTTTCCACCGTCATCGGTGCAAGACCCTCACTTTGAGGGCTGCACATCGAACTTGAGGGCTGTGATGGCTTTGCTGTGAAGAAGGTGCCATCGTACAATAACGATGACTTCTTTGGAAGCGTGCACACAGAAAGCCAAGCCTCCCCTCTTCCTGCAATGTAGCACTTTTTGTCAACTTCTGTTTCGTCTCGTTCTGGGATCTTTCTTTCAAGGCACCGGATATGCCGAAAGTATGTCTAATGAGCAGGGTGTGCTGCATTCAATTCCTGCTAGCTCATGACTGCCAGGAAGGGCAGAGACATGATCTGGCATCCATGGTACTATAACAGAGTAACTCCCTTATGGTTCAACCTTGAAAACATTGCTTATATCCCTGTGCCTTCCTTTCCCTTCCAGCAGCACGAGTATAACGATATAGCCCATTTTTCAGATCAATGGCTGAAAAGTTTTATAGAAGAGCTCCTCTCTTTCCAGGTTAAGAATCCCTTGCTGTAAAGGATAAATATCCTCAGTGCTCTAACATCCCCTGATTCTGACTGTCTTGAAGCTGGCTGTGCCGTTCAGTGAGAAGGGTCCAATATTTTTAATTATTAACTGAAAAACACTGGGAAATAATTGCTGACCCTTGGGATTATTTCCCTTCTTTTGCAGCCTAATCCTTCAATCCTAATCATGAAAAAGTCCTTCCTGAAATTTATCTATGTGACTGAACAGCATTTCTGCAAGTGAGAGCCAAAGGATCTAGTCTCAAGCCCTTTGAAACTGTTGATCTGACTTGGCACTCAGCTATTGTACCATTGTCTTAGCAGAAAGAGTAATTGCAAGCAAAGCCTTTCTGGGACCATCTAAATTCCTCAAGTGAGGAAAACAGCCAAATCTGTCTTATTGAAAGCAGAATGATATCCTTTAGAGATTACCAAACAATATCATCTTTCTGATGTTTAGCTCTTCTCTTTTTCATGTAGTAAAACAGCAACAACAGCAAATGCATTCAAAAGCCAGGAAAGGATTTTTCATGAGGGACTGCAGAGGATTTTTGCTGCTCACATCTCTTGTTTTTTCATACTGATCTCCATGACAAACTGTGCTTGATTCTGCTCCCATTGATATCAGTGACAAAACTCCCACAGATTTTAGGTGGACAGCATCAAACCCTATTTTGCTGATGGTTTGAAAGAAAAACCATATTTTCTCATAAGTTTCATGTGTAATTTCTTAGCCCTCTTCCTTCACTGCCTCTGTCTAGAGGCATGGAGACCTTGTGGGAGCTTAATTTATAATATCCCTGTTACTGTCATGGCAACAAATTACAATGTCAAAGTCCCAAGGACTGTATTGTTACAACTCACAAACAGCTCTCAGGAAAGAAGAACACTACTAAATTTCACTGATGGCATGTGACAGATCATGAGGAGTGGCATGAAGAAAGAACATGTCTGAATCTCTGCCTTTGCATGTGTTTTCTACTCCTCCCTTATTTGTTTGAGCAACCTTTGGTCTTCAGAAACCATTAAATCATTGTCCTGTGCCTAATATTTCCTTTGGGGAAATGTGCCAGAATATGGCACAAGTCAAATCTCCCTTTTACCTAAATGTCAAATTGCACCTCCTATTGTCACACCTTTTTTTTTTTTTTTTTTTTTTTTTTCCCATTCTTCATGGTTCCTGCAGGGAATTTAGCTTCAACCTTAAGTACAGCAAGGAACAAGTGCTCCATCATAGAAAAAATCCACTAGCCTGTAATTCACATTTGCAATGCAGGCAGTGTGCAGAAAGAACCCTGGACCCATTGCTGTGCTGACTGTACTTCAAAAATCCTTACATAGCTAAAGAGAAGGACATAAATTCATATATGCACTATATGTGTGTTACAGTAGCTTCATGTTTCTTCTGTAGAAACAGTTCCACAGGAGTATCAAAACAATACCTTTAATTTTAAAACTAGACTCCCAAGCAAAATCCTTATTATGTTATAAGCCCTATTGGCCTAACAAGTGTGAATTCCATATTCAATTTTTTCTGTATAGAAAAATCCTTGTGTCCTAGTCAGTGTAATGAGAATACATTTTTCTCACTAACATGAACTGGGAAAACTGACAATACATGCCTTTATTTTACAGAACAGCAATAAAAGTGAACAGTGATAACAGTCATTCTCTGAGCAGCCCTTGAACAAGAATGATTGCTAACTCTATGTTTCAATGTTTTTATGCTAGAATAAAGGTAGCCTTTTAAAAATTAGATTGACCTAGTCTAATTAATACAATCTAATCTATATTAATTTAACCTAATTTAATTTAAAATTAGATTAAATTCATAGACAATCTTTACAAAGGTGTTCATGCAGAAAGTCAATGAGAAACATCTGCTCCAGAAAAAAATTGCTGTGTAGATAAGCCATTTGATACAGGCAAGTGACCACAGAGTGACTGAGTGGCCGCAGCAAGTTACCTCTGCAGTCACAGACATGTACACATCTTTATACTGAGCCTGCTGCAAGATGAAAAGTGTTATTTTAGCTCACAGTAAAGGTGGTGTAAGGTCAGGCATTTTAGCTGCAGTCAGGGTAGCAGGGAGATTGTGAGATGCACATACTGTCTGGTAATGTGATTTGACTGAAGATCAGCTCAGCCCTAGTAACAATTGCTAGAAATTGTCTGGCCACCACCCTGGCATCTGCAGTGCTATTACATTTTCTGTATTTGCCTTCATTTTCCCTCTCAACTGAAAGGAACTGTAAAGGGCCAACAGCTCAGAAGATGGCCTCTGAAATGAAGCAAATGGAATTTAAACTGGGTTCCTCTGGACTTTCCAGTGAAGAAGTCTTTTCTGGGGATTTTTGTAAGTATCCCTTTCCTCCAATCATCTAAGTAAGACTCAGAGTTTATATAGCTGGTGCCTTGGATGAAGTTAGCAGAATAGACATGCTCCCAGCTATGTGGGCACAAATTTCCTACTGCTGTTTTTACTGACATGTGAAGACATAAATTAAAGCATTTATCAGATGTTTTCTCCATGCTCCAGAAAAAAAGAAAGAAAGAAAAATAAACCACATTTTTTTTTATTTCAAGATCAACTTTTTCTCAACAGATCAAAAGAAATTCTCTCAGCCTTATAGTCTGAGTGAGAATTGTAGCAGCTTGGCTGAAGGACTTAGCAAAACAAACAAAAGCACAACAGACTGCTATTTAGCAAGAGATTTCAAATAATAGGGACAATCGCCAGCAGCTAATTTTTTATTTAGTTAGAGATGGCTTCCACCCTAGCTGGTTACAAAACCATTCTACTTTTTGATTCTATCTTGTCCAAGTGTTCTGAATGATGTGCCAATGAGATTTGAGTGCTGTCAACACTAGTCTTGTTTCAGGGTTGACCATGCAAGAACTAGAATGGGGTTCTGTAAAGAGAGGCGTTCATGTAAAATAAAAGGAGTCAGGGCAAAAAGAGATGCATTCATTGCCTTACTGAGGGGGTATTGAAAAAGGCAAGATTTTAGTCTAATGAGGCCAGTTCCCTAAGCGTCCCAGTACCTTCAGTACATAGAAATCAGCTACGATGGTAGATGATTTGGAGCAGTTAAATTATTCTTTGTCTGACGTCTGCCTTCTTGAAGCATCTCCACCTATTGCATTCATCACATACTGCCTCATCATGGCTTCTTTATTCCATGCCTGGGAATGACCGGTAATGTTTTTCAAGCCATGATGGTCTGCTTTGTACACAAAGTGAGCACAGCCCTAGCCATGCAGCGTCTAGGAGATAAGAGAAATGGAGAAGGTGGAGACACATGAAGAGAAACCCATAGAGTAATTTTTGTACTGGGTAGGGGAGGAGTTGGGAGGGAAGGAAAAGGTGGGATTCTCTGTTTGCACATCTTATTAAGCGGCAGAATTGCAGAAAGACTTATGTTCTGTTTACACTCTGCAGTCCAGTAGTGTTGAAAGGCAGCCAAGTTAGTAATGGAGCTAAAAGCAGAGCAGTCAAAGCAGAATGGTGCTGTGCCCAGGCTAAATTAAACTGTTAAGAAAGTAACAAGCCCTGGTGCTAAGGTAGCTATGCTTCCCCCAGGCCGGAGCTGATATGTCTGTGCAGCATTTCACTGAACATACTCTCATTAATCTCTAGGGCATCCTTAAATGTGGAGTTTTCTCAATGAACTGGAACAATTAGGAGAGCAGATAACAAGAAAATTAATCTCTTTTGCTCTACAAAACAGAATGATTGTCTGGCTGATGGTGCAGTTAAGTCCACCTTAAAGCTTTTCATATATGCCCTACACTAGCCAGCCACCCAGCAGATCCCATTCCTCAGAGTGCTGTCTGATGTCCCCATACTGGTCCTTCTTCTAATGTGGCTCCCAAATTCATATTTCTTTTCTGCAATCTGATTAAATCCTTTGGGATCACTGTTATGGATAGGCATCTGGCATCATTTAGATGAGGTGAGCTGGAAAGTGTGAAATGGAGGAGGTTAAATGGAATAAAGTGCAGGTAAGGAACAGGTGTTTTAAACCTGGTGCTTACCTTGCAAAGGAATTGTGTAAATAGCAGGATCAGCAAATACAAGCCTTGGAATAGTAGGGTGATGTTAGCAGACTACAGAACATTGAATTATTCTGCTCAGCTTTTAGCTTGGTTTAAAGTTCACTGGTATAATTATAAGCAATGAGAAGATAAGGCTTTTGTATCAGGATGTTAGAAGACATTGTTTGAAGAAAATGGGTAATCCTGCAATGAAGATTTACCTTAGAATTTGGGACAGACTTTGTGTGAATGCAGAGTTAGAATTTGCATTAGGATTTATCTCTTCCTGCAGAATGTGTCACCCTTGTAATTACTCGTTCCTCCAAAGACCCATTAAATTAAACACTTTATATGAATTGTCTCCTATGCAATACAAAAAGTGCTTGAAATTGGAAGGAAATTAGTTTGCAAACATAGGAAAACTGAAAGCTAACTGGATTACCCAAAAAGATGGTTTTTAATTAAAAATAAATTGCTACCTGAAAAGAGGAGTTCTTACACCTGCCACCAACATAAGAAACACAAAGAGTAACTGTATCGGTGAAAGAGTTGGAGCATTGGCAACACTGCTTCCCACTCTAAAGGGAACAGTCAAAGGGCTGCTTGACTTACCAGAGAGGAAGAAAAATGCTTTTTAAAAACTTGGCATGCATAACTCTGTCCTTTTGTTTTATCTGCACTACAAGATTTCAGAAAGCAAAAAAACACATTCAGATGCAACTTAGTACTGTGATTAACTTATTTTTTTTTGCTTTTACTGTTTCCTCTCTTATAAGCAGATCATCTCTGGAGTCTACTGGATCATTATCTGGTTATATCTGAGAAATGCGTTCTACTTTTGGAGGACTAGGACTATTATAAATTAGATTGGACATTAGGAAAAGTTTCTTTACTGAAAGCATTATCAGGTATTGGAACAGGCTGCCCAGGGAAGTGGTTGAGTCACCATCCCTGGAGGTATTCAAAAAGTGCATAGACAAGGCACTTCAGGACATGGTTTAGTGGGCATGGTTGATGGTTGGACTCCATGATCTTGAAGGTCTTTTCCAACCTAAATGATTCTGTGATTCTATTCTATGATTCTATGACTCTCGTGTCCACACATCTGAGGAATGTGTGATGTACTATGATATTATCTGTCTGTGAGGACACAGTGGAAATGCTGCAGTTAGGGTTGAATGAACTGACCCCTCTGTAAAATCAGTTGACAGGGAAAACCCAGCACTTGGCAAAAACATTTGTTGAGGCATACTGGTCACCAAAAATATGGCTGTGGCATAAGTCATTTTTGTGCATCTGCCAGCTGTGCATCCCAGTTGTGAAATGGTTGAGTTCTAGCTTCAGAGGAATTGCACTGTGGTTTCCATAATACATTCGATTTTCCGTATAAACCTGACCCATCTTAAATTGTAATACTAACTGTGAGCTGTAAAGCAGTTGTGACATGCTGCCCACAGGAAAGGTTGAGCCATTCTGGTGGAAAAAGTGATTCCCAGATATCTAAAAAACCTTGAGAACTCAGGAGTCAAGTCCTCAGCTGATGTAAAGAAGGATTGTTGCATTACTGTGTCTGGAGCTCTTGTTCCCCAAGGCTTTTGCTCCCTAAGCGAGCTTTGGGTTTTATGATAGCAGCAGGAAGCTTTTTGTTCCTTTTGCTTTTTGAAAATTGGCTGCTCTTCTGTGTGAACTCTGAATTGTATTTCTAACGTGCAGCATTGCTCACCTCTAAAATCAACTCTGGAGACTATAATTGGAGTCCCTTTGGCTGAAGCATTTGACCTAGCTATATTTTCTCCTGCTGTTCAGCTCAGTGATGTATTTCACAGTGAAAGTCTTGCAGGCAATTATTCCCTCCTCAGGTGAACATCCTTACTGGGAAAGCAACCTGTACAGCATGTAGGAATTTGAGAACACTGAGAACTGAAGTGAAGCCTTCATTGGATACTGTACATTTTAAGTTAACATTGAAAGTACATAGATATTTTATGAGATAGGTTTTTACACGAGCAGAATGAATCAGATTTTTCAGAAGCAATGAACACCTGGTGCTAGATGAAAGTGCTGTGGTTTTAAATTGTGTTAAACTGTGATGTCTGAACACAATAAATGGTAGTTATCAGAAATGACCTGGAACCTGTTTAACTGTAAACCAAGATCCCAATTCGTCATCCTAGGTATTTCTTAATTAGAATTTTTCACCAAGTTTTGTTTATTATATTCCATTATTCTCTAGGACAATGTGCAACTTCTTCCTCTGCTCCCCAAATACAGCCTATAACTTCTGGGCTTATATCAAGTTTATATCAATATGTAGTAGACACTTCAAGAGCAACAGGTTAGGTGTACCTAGATTACACAGATTAAGGATCTTCTGCAATGGGGAATGAAGAAGAATTACAGTGGTATAAAAGAGAGACGCACATACAAAACACAGTGACATTCTTACGCATTTTTTTCTGGTTCTTTTGTTGAAAAATTGAATTAAAACTAGAAGCTCTGTTTCAGAATCTTAATAAGCCTCAGAACATATCCCTGGCCCTGAATGCTGCCAAAAGGTAGGAAAACACTGAACTTTTCCATTCTGGGTTTCCTGCAATGACAAGAAATTAGAGGAAATGGAAGAAGTCACTTTATTTATAAATGACTGACAGATCATTTCTTCAAGATCACTGTCTAGCCTCAACAACTACTTATATGGATAAGACTATTAAAAAGGAAGTGGGATTTCAGTTTATCGTGTTTACTGTTTGACTGTTGATCGGAATGAGAAACACAAGAATAGGAAGGAGGAATAAGTTGAAGCAAGATTTGAGGTAGTACCTCGTTTGAAGAAAAATGTAGCAACCCTGCAAAAGAGCTGATCTGCTGTCATTTTCATCTCTGGACCCTTTGTGTTGTGTTCTTTATTTACCTGCTGCTAAACATTGAGCTGAGATTATTGCAGGAAGAAAACAGGTGGGAATTAAGTTCAGAAATCTATTGGAAAAGAGGTTTCTTCAGTTCTGCTGCTTATGAAAAACTTTACAGGTTTTTTTGTTTGCTTATTTGTTTGCTTTCCTCTGTAGCATCTAAATTTATTCTTAAAATAGTCTTTCTCCAGCATTGATATGATATGACATTTAAGTGCCAAGGCACTGTTCTGAACTCTTTCATGTTTATTTCATCTATCCCAGCTGGTGAATCAAATCAAATTAGTAATACTAGTTGTGGTGGGTTGACCCTGGCTGGACGCCAGGTGCCCACCAAAGCCGTTCTATCACTCCCCCTCCTCAGCTGGACAGAGGAGAGAAAATATAACAAGGGGCTTATGGGTCAAGATAAGGAAAGGAGAGAGATCACTCACCAATTACGTCACGGGCAAAACAGACTCAACTTGGGGAAAATTAACTCAATTTATTAGCAGTCAACCAGAGTAGGGTAATGAGAAATAAAACCAAATCTCAGAACACCTTCCCTCCACCCCTCCCTTCTTCCTGGGCACAACTTCACTCCTGGATTCTCTACCTACCCCCCCCACCGGTGCAGGGGGACAGAGAATGGGGTTTACAGTCAGTTCATCACACCTTGTCTCTGCTGCTTCATCCTCCTCAGGGGCAGGACTCATCACACTCTTCCCCTGCTCCAGCGTGGGGTCCCTCCCACGGGAGACAGTCCTCCACAAACTTCTCCAATGTGGGTCTTTCCCACGGGCTGCAGTTCTTCACAAACTGCTCCAGCATGGGTCCCTTCCATGCTGTGCAGTCCTTCAGGAGCACACTGCTCCAGCGTCAGCGTCCAGGGGTCACAAGTCCAGCCAGAAAACCTGCTCTGTGGGCTCCTCTCTCCACAGATCCGCAGGTCCTGCCAGGAGCCTGCTCCAGCGTGGGTTTCCCACAGGGTCACAGCCTCCTTCGGGATCCCACCTGCTCCGGTGTGGGGTCCTCCACGGGCTGCAAGTGGATATCTGCTCCACCGTGGACCTCCCTGGGCTGCAGGGGGACAGCCTGCCTCACCGTGGTCTTCCCCACGGGCTGCAGGAGAATCTCTGCTCCGGCTCCTGGAGCACCTCCTCCCCCTCCTTCTGCACTGACCTGGGGGTCTGCAGGGTTGTTTCTTTTACATGTTCTCACTCCTCTCTCCGGCTGCTGTTTCTCTCTGTCCCACAACTTTTTTTCCTTCTTAAAAATGTTATCACAGAGGTGTTACCACTATCGCTGATGGGCTCAGCCTTGGCTGGCAGCGGGTCCATCTTGGAGCCAGCTGGTATTGGCTCTGTCAGACACAGGGGAAGCTTCCAGCAGCTTCTTACAGAAGCCACCCCTGTAACCCCCCTGGCTACCGAAACCTTGCCACACAAAGCCAATACACTAGTACAGACATAGCAACAGACAATTAACCCCATTGGTAAGATTCAAGCTTTAAAGAGTGCATGCTATCATTTACATATTCTTATACAAACTGTTAGATGCTTGTCCCTTCTGAGAATACAGGCTCAGCACTGGAGTGTGTGAGTCATATGTTATTGTGGGTGAACAAAACATTTTCATCAGGAAGCTGGAAGGCCAGCTTGAAGATATGACCAGAAATATTCATGTCCAGCTGGAACTAGTTTGGAAATTCCTTGATTGGAAGAAGTCAAAGTCTTCAAAACTAAAGGTAGAGGAATGGGAAAAGTTATATGATAAGAGATATTTTCTAAAACAAGATGCCTCCCAATGAAGCTCATTCCTAAATAAGAGATCTCTCTACTGCTGCAAGAGATGTTCTCCTTCTGATTAGATAGGAAAATGAGAAGCTGCTGGTCAGCACTTAAGATTAACTATTCAACTATTAATATTGTTGTTGTTGTTGTTATTATTATTATTTATTAAGATTAACTCTTCAAACTCCTATCCTTTGACAACATTACTCAAAATTCCATAATGTGCAGACAAAGTGTGTAGCTCATCTTGTTTACAGCAGCATTAGTTATTATCCATAAGTTTTCCGGAATGATCAGTCAACATCCTTTTAATCACCTCTGTTCTCTGTTTTATTCCTTCAACATAAGAAATTTTAACTATGCTTCTGCTCATTTCTCTTTGTGATTATTCCCTTTTCAGTTTGGCACATATGGTGTTTCACTTCTCTGATTAGCTTTGTTTACACTCCTGTGCTTCTTAGACTTTTTGGATTAAAAAACAACTCTTCCATTTGGATTTAACTAAAACTTCTCCTGACTTCAGCAGAGGGGCAGTTCCTATCTCAGATGTACCTTAGAAAGCATGTGTAGTGTGGATTTCCGCTGTCGGCAGGTTACTCCTTTATCTTCTTCAGTGTAATGGCAGTAGACTATTTTTTGTTAACAATGGTATTTTAGGCAAATTTTAAGTTCTCTTTACTATTACAGAAGCCTTTGAGAAGGATCTTCATGCTGGTATATAACTGAGATGCAGGCAGATCAACCTCAAAGTTTGGCTGCTTTTGGATCTTGATGTGAATCTGATGCCTCACCCCTCAGCAGCAGAAATCCATTATTCACTAGAGTTATTAAAAAAGACTTTTTTTCAGAAGCACTTATGGCTTTTAGGGCATGTGTTGTCCCACTGACCTTTAATGTGCCACAAGCAAGACTAGCTCTCACTATTTTGGCATTCTGGGCAAAGTAATTTCCAGATCCCCACAGTAAATTGGTAGCTACAACGATCAGTTAGTATTTAGTGCCTAATTCACTTTAGAAATGCTGTCTTTCTGGTTCTGCCAGCTGGGTACAGCTTATTCAGAAGTTAGGTCAGCCTCAGTCTCTTATTCCTAAAACTCACAGCTTTTAAAAAAAAAATTCTTCCACTTGAAAGGCTCACCAATATTATTTATTAAGTATTTTTGAGCACTAAGCACTTCTTAGCATGGCACTACAAGGAGGTGATTAAAATATGCAAGCTTTTTCCAGACAATGCATTGTAGCTCAGTGAGAAACTATGTGCTTGAGATGATAGATAGGAATTTCTGGTTGAAATTCTGTGGTCTGTATAGTGTGGGATGTCAGACTAGTTATTTGCTAAGATCTTTAAAAATTTTGACTGCATGAACAATGCAATATTCACTGACCCAAATTTCAGCAGTAACAATGATCTCGTTATACCTAGAGAAGGAGAGGCTGTGTTATTTTGTCGTAGTTGTTAATTTTACATGAAGCTTATGTAAAAGGAATAAAACATTTTATCATGAAAATTCTATTTTTGATCCAGTTTTCAGGCAACTTTTTGTGCTGTGTAAACATAAGTTAATCTTCACAGTGCAAAAGAGGACAAAAATTTGCACAGGAACAGTGTTAACTCTGCTATATGATCTTTAATACTACTATGATATTGTCCTGGTTTCAGCTGGGATAGAGTTAACTGTCTTCCTAGTAGCTGGTACAGTGCTATGTTTTGAGTTCAGTATGCAAAGAATGTTGATAACACTGATGTCTTCAGTTGTTGCTCAGTAGTGTTTAGACTAAAGTCAAGGATTTTTCAGCTTCTCATGCCCAGCCAGCGAGAAAGCTGGAGGGGCACAAGAAGCTGTGACAGGACACAGCCAGGGCAGCTGACCCAAACTGGCCAACGGTGTATTCCATACCATGTGACGTCCCATCCAGTATAGGAACGGGGAAGTGGGGGGCAGGGATTCGCCGCTCGGGGACTGGCTGGGTGTCGGTCGGCGGGTGGTGAGCAATTGCACTGCGCATCATTTGTACATTCCAATCCTTTCATTATTGCTGTTGTCATTTTATTAGTGTTATCATTATCATTATTAGCTGCTTCTTTTCTGTTCTATTAAACCGTTCTTATCTCAACCCACGAGTTTTACTTCTTTTCCCGATTCTCTCCCCCATCCCACTGGGTGGGGGGGAAGTGAGTGAGCGGCTGCGTGGTGCTTAGTTGCTGGCTGGGGTTAAACCATGACAGATATAAAGCACCTCTTCACTTTATTCCTCCATCTTGCAGTAGTGACGTCATGCACCATAAATCAGACTTACTGGCTCATGAATTAGCAGGCATCCAAGCATATCCTGACAGAACAATTAAGCGGTCCAGAGAAAACTGCTTTTAGGCCTACACCGGCAGAGAAGGAGAGGAACACAAAGAATTTATGATTCCTGTGAAGAACATCTGGTTGACTAAAAGTGCCTTCTATCAATACCTAATCATATCTCTGCATCCAGTGATGGAGACCATCACTTTATGCTTTTAGAGATATGAATCTGGTTTAACATACCCTGGATATGTGAAGTTAGTCACATGGTAGGCTCAGAACCGCAACTTAGAAACTGCAATATCTGAAGTGAGCCAGTGCTCATGCCAGATTTCAGCTTAGTTATGTATGCCATATTTGTACTTTCTGGATTTCCTGTGATTTCTAGTAAGTCAAGTCACTGATGTAGGCTGTACCCTTTACCCCCAATTTCCCCTTCCACCAAGCATCTCTTCCCAGGAATTTTTCTTTTGCCAATATTGCTGACATTTTGAAGAGTATTATAGTGATAAAAGCAATCAAAGCCATGGAGAGAGCTAAGTTACTTAAATCATGTTTGACTTATTTGGTTTCAATAAAGATTCTGCTAAAACTGGGTTGTGAATAACTACAGTACTAGCAAACATGAGAGGCTTTAAAATGGGATGTTATAAAGGATTTTCATGTAACAAACTGATTGCTAACTCCCCCTCATTACTGTGTCACCCCAAATATGAATGAAGGCCTAACCATGTACAGCAGACCCATGTCTAAAAATGCCAAAAAAGGGAACATGAGTAAAGAGTAAATATTAAAAGACAGCAGCATAAAAGTGTAGAAAGGGCAAAATGAGAGCCACACCACTGCCTTATTGTGGACAGCTGCACTGACTAAGCATTCATGCAATTGCTTGTATGTGGACAACTTTACTGAAATCTCTCTCCTTTATATAATAATTATTTCTACAGGGAATTTCTACAGTGGATCTCCTAGTTACTGGATCAAAAGTAGAGGAAACACTGTGGCTATTCATCTATGGACAAAATTTAAGTCATGTCAGATGCAAGAGATCACCAAGGGAATATTTTTTAAAATGCCCAAGGTCCCTCTTTTTCAAAATCCCCAGGTAGCTACTCCCACTGAAAGACAAAGATGTTCTGATTAATAATTTCACTTAACTGTTTAACCATTTCACTGGTTAAAATGACCTTCTATCCATTTTGAGGCTTCTACTCAAAGCAAAGCTCCCCGGCGATTAAATCCTCGCTAAAACACGTTAACTTATGCTTCCCCAATGCTGTTTGTGTCCCTGCTGACCCTGGAGGTCTCCTCTCCCTGGCTCAGGGCACACACTCTCACTTCACCCCATGGGCTCCCTGGCAAGAGCAGAGGCACATCTGCCACCCAGTGCCACGGAGAGATGAGGGGAAAGGTCTGCTGGAGACAGTATGGCTTTTTTGCCCACCCTCCCCAGCCCACCAGAGTCCTGCCTGTTAAACTGCTGAAAATGGTCAGCCACGAGCAGAGTGACCCTAAAAAAAATTCCTGTCTCATTGCAATCACAAAGATGGACATTTGAGTCCAATAACTGTTGTATTTTGTGAGAGGGAAAGGAAGATCTATGTCCCCAGCAAACTTGAGCTGTGCCTGGAAAAGACATTGAAAAAAATTATAGATCTGCAGTGTCACTTCATAAGTCAGACAAAGGATGTGGTATAATCAATACCTGTGCTCATCCTCCTTCACTGAAGTTGTTTTTCATTTTGATTAATGATTTTAAAAGGCTCATTTCTTAGTTTTCTGTTTTACCTCTAGGAAGGTTTTCCACTATACAGTTCCTGTAAGTACATGAAAACGGAGATCATAATAAACCAATATGTTTACTGAGACCAGAACTTTCTTTCTTCTCAAATGAAATGATGGTGGTCCTATAAACAGCTGAAAATATTTTACCGAGGTATTAACAGCCTCAGGATTTGTATTAATGACAGGCTTGTTAGAGTGCGAAATGCCTCCTGGCTTTTCTCCCCGGTGTTTAAACTAATCAACTGCTAAGAATAAGGGAATAATTTTCCTTTCACTCTCATTTTGAGACTTTCAAATTTTCATTGACTTTACTGATATCTGTCCTGCTTTACACCAGTGCAAGTGAGAGAAACATCAAGCCAAAGTCCACACGTAGCAGCAGGTCTGAAGGATGAGCTGGAAGTAGTATTGTTGACTAAACCCAATTTTTGAATGAAGGATAAGCCAACCTATAAAACAATGACAAAAAATGCATCCTAAGTGTAAATCTTTTCCCTTCATTTTTGGCACCCATGTAAAGTTAGTTCCTTCAAACTGACGTTTGGCAATTCTGTGTCAATTAAAATAAACAAAAAGTAAACCAAAAGAAGAACACTAACAAGTCACAAAATTTATGTATGTCTTTCCTTTTGTTCTGAGCTTGGTAACAATGACTGATGTATTGCTCCAAATGCTGATTGGTTTTGTGAGTTGTTTTAGTTTGGGGAAGGGAAATCTGCCCAAATATATTTTTTATATTGTAGACACATTAAAGGACGTAAGACACCCACACAGTTTTGAAAATGAATGTGCTTTTCAAAAGATAAAACAAGGAAAAAAGAATAACTAAGTTCAGCCATGAAATAAAAAAAAAAATAGAAAAAAAAATCTCTCCATCACAAGTTCAGATGGAGTGTCTGAAGGAGCCCACAAAAGGTACACATACCAATTCTCTAAACTTAATCCAGAATCTTAAATGGAAGCCTTAACTATTTGTTTTAGTACATGCATGATTGTGCCTCTGATGTGAGCAGAGATTATTGTACAGCCAAATAAACCGAGGGCTGCTGAGCACATGGTACTTTGGGGAAGTGAAGTTATCTAGCTGCCAAAGTAGAGGACCATAGAATAAATAATAATGAAATTAGTAATGAAAATAAGTTGGTCATCTAGTTTAACCCCTTGCTCAAATTGGGGCGAAGTTCAAATCAGGGCTAGGTTTTCTTTCACTTTTTCAAGCTATTTGGCTCAGAATTTTGTGACTGGCTTTGCAATGTATTTGCTGTTTGCTGTTTCTGTCAAGTCACTCTGTAACACAGTTTGTGAAATGCATGCTAGCTATATCTGTGAGGGAAAGGCATTGACCTGAAAGTACTCTTAAATGTGGAACTTACTGGTGTCCCTTCGTGCCTGAAGAAGGAAGCTGATTATAGATGTCTATTAACAGATCACAGATCTGAAAGATTGCAGAAGAAGGATTCTGGGTTTTGTGAAACTCAGGACTGAGCTGGGAATCAGCATCCTGCCCTGTAGCATCCCAACCAACATAACATTCCGCGAATTAACAGTGTCCTGAGAAGCAGGTCACTGCAATTGCTGCCGAGCTTTGTGAGCCAAGTACAACAACATTATGGAAGAAGAAGGGGT
The DNA here is from genome assembly GCF_026419915.1 of Harpia harpyja. Lineage (NCBI taxonomy): Eukaryota > Metazoa > Chordata > Aves > Accipitriformes > Accipitridae > Harpia > Harpia harpyja. Next base: position 74,520,843 of record NC_068943.1, on the reverse strand, counting down.
CTTAACCTGTCTTACCTGCAAGAACTAAAAATGCACTCAAAGACTAAAAAGGATGAACAAGGAAGGGAGAAATACAAAATGGTATTGTTGAACACCTGAACAGTCTTGACGATAATGGGAAAATATTGGAAATTAATGTTACCAGTATATCAAACCTTTTAAGCTTTCAGCTTCCCATTCACTTGGCATTTTCAATGACATTTCCCTGGCTAAAGGGTGAACCATATTGTAAATGCTCTGGAGTCATAGGTCATTTGAGCAACTCCAGTTTGGGCAATGTTTGTGTGTGATTAGTTTAAGAAGAGTGTGTGGAATGAAATAACTTAAAATTGACTACATGAAGCATACTTTTGATAGTGACATGTTCTCTCTAGTCATGTTTGAATTTATCTTCCCAATTATCTTTATCATCAAACATTTCCAGATTGCTTCTGACTTGCCTATTAAAATATACTTGGTGCTAATCAAAACTGTGCATAACCTACTAATCATGCTGTCAGCTGCTACTAGCTCTATGGTGATGGCAAGATTCAGGGAAAAATAAAATTTCAATTATATGGTTATCTAACCTGGTATTTGTTGATGGGCTTATTACATACATTCTAAAATGGCAGGGAAGAGGAATAAATCTAGGAGGCTTGTACAGATGTTACCAGATGCTCCAAAACTGTGGTCAGGTTTGTAAATACTTGCACATAAGAAAGGGTAGGCAAAGGCCCTTGCAAGACATGTTCCAGTGTGCTTTTCTAAGTAGGACTTAAGCAATTAATTTCAGTTTACACACAATGAACAATTGTATGTAAATCAGAAAGCAGCAAATGCAGAACTGTTTTGCAGTGTAATAAACAAAAAACCCACAATTTTTGTTTCACTTGAAAACATTTCCTGCCATTCTGAACTTGCTGTTTTGTCTTACTAGATTATTTCATTATTATTGACTTCCATGCCAGTAGCACCCACATACTTAGAGAAGTCTCAAGCAGTGATTTGTATACATGATCATGCGCACTCTCCAACACAGAATCTTGCCTGAAATGTTCCAGTGGCAGTCAACAGGGCAAGAAGTACCATTATTATTTTTACTCCTCAGCCTGGAAATTAAAACCTGGAGAGATCAGGGCTGTTAGTTTTGCAATTCATCATGCACAGGTAAATTGTTACAAGCACACAGAAGTCTCCTGTTTTCAGAGGTACTTGCATGAACATAACACAGGCCTGCATGGAACAGGCTGCAAGGTCAGATTCTAATTTATCCTTTAATGGCACTCAGACACCTAGCTATGTGCACACAGGATAAGTCCATCAGTACTAGCTGATTAAAGAGAAAGAAACAAGAGAATTTTCCATGTTGGGGTTTTTTTCATTTAGTAATACATGGCTCACTAGTTAAAATATTAAAATTCTGCAATAATTGCATAGTGTTTGTTAAATGCATAACAAATTGGGAAAGTGATAGCATTCAAAAAGTAGTCATCAATCAGCAGGGAAACAGCAGGGTGAGGGGGTGTAACAGAATTTCTCAATAAATCCGCATGCCCAGGCAGAGCTTGTGTTGGAATCAAAGATCAAATACCTTATGCTTATAATAATCACCAGCTGCAGTGGAATCACAGAACAGAGGAATTTTTTCCTTAGATCCATATTCCTAAAGGCTCCTAAGCTGTTTCACAATTGCTACTGATCATTGGTGCACTTACTTGGACTGGTTTGCTGCTCTTCACGGGGTGAATGGAAAACATCTAGAGGTAAGAACCTGCTTCAAACCAATTTACTGCCCATTAATGGGTGAGAAGGTGGGATTCTAGCAATGGTTAAAAATAATAATTCTCAGATACTAGCTATAGCCACATGAAGCTAATCTCTCTGTTCTTGCCCCATAGTCAATGAAGAGGGAGACCTTTAGAATATCAGGTACCTACCTGGAAAGGAGCTCCCTCCTCTTCTCCACACATGCAGGCTAACATCTCCACAGCTCTTGTGGATACACCCCTACATATTGTTAAGGAAACATAGTTAGCAATATAAGATTTCTAGTTAGATCTGTTCACTTGCATCTATTTTGTTCAAGACACTAAAGGTTTGTAGAAACAAGGCAACAAGTTTCACTTATATGCATCAAGCAAATAAGTATAAAGTTCAGTGCAGTGTGTACAGCTGTTGCTAGGAAACAGATCCATCAGATTTTTTGCACAGAAATCACTGAAAATTCAAGTCATTTTCCTGAACAAAATTGGGGAAGACACTAAAAAAAAATCAGGAGAGAGATACAATCTTAATGTGGATGGTGATGAATACAGGTAGAAAACATGCATATCCAGTTTCCAGAAGTGCCAGTGCCATGCCTACAGTTGATCATGGTAAGACAGTTACACTAAAAATGTTCTATTAGGTGCATATTGAATGTACGCTAATAATGCTGGTAGGAGAACTGCAGAGTCCATACAGCTCTGAAGCTCGCTAGAAGTATGATACTTTACAAACCAATAAAAGTCAAATTCTCTGTCTCCAAAATATGGACATACATCTCAGCAGAATGCATCTGTCAGACTCAATTTAAGCCAAATCATAACACATGTGGGGTTGTGAACAAATACTGGAGGAAGAGGAGCAACAGTGCTTAGGTATTATGAAAGATATAGGTACACACATATTAAGGATTAACTTTACTTCTGCCATCCTTCATATAATAAGTGTAAATATATGCAAACACAGAGGTACTAATGACATTTGCCATTCTACAAAGCTAGACTTTGAGTGGTATGAGAAGAGCAAATTAACTGATGTATGCAGTGGCTTAGGATGAATTTAAGAAAGCTGAATTGTCACCAAGTGATTGGGAAGGTGTCCTGGTTTCAGCTGGGATAGAGTTAACTGTCTTCCTAGTAGCTGGTACAGTGCTATGTTTTGAGTTCAGTATGCAAAGAATGTTGATAACACTGATGTCTTCAGTTGTTGCTCAGTAGTGTTTAGACTAAAGTCAAGGATTTTTCAGCTTCTCATGCCCAGCCAGCGAGAAAGCTGGAGGGGCACAAGAAGCTGTGACAGGACACAGCCAGGGCAGCTGACCCAAACTGGCCAACGGTGTATTCCATACCATGTGACGTCCCATCTAGTGTATAAACTGGGGGGAGTGGGGACGGGGGATCGCCGCTCGGGGACTAGCTGGGTGTTGATTGGTGGGTGGTGAGCAATTGCACTGTGCATTATTTGTACATTCCAATCCTTTTACTATTGCTGTTGTCATTTTATTAGTGTTATCATTATCATTATTAGTTTCTTCTTTTCTGTTCTATTAAACCGTTCTTATCTCAACCCATGAGTTTTACTTCTTTTCCTGATTTTCTCCCCCATCCCACTGCAGGGGGGGGCAGTAAGTGAGCGGCTGCATGGTGCTTAGTTGCTGGCTGGGCTTAAACCACAACAGAAGGTAAAGATGGCATGTGCTGAGACATGGAATTTAACTGGAGATATGAGACAGAATCAAGTAAGAGAAGTCTTATTTGTACTATTGGAAATCTCATTAAGCTATAATATAGTACAGGAAGAAAAGAGGAATAAGAATGACAAATTAAGAGATTTGCTTAAAAGCGGGGGAAATGGGCTAGTAAACAAAAAATTGAAGAGCAATCAGGGGAATGGAAGGAGAATTTGGACAACATCGTGCCTTTAAAGCCTAAGGAGGAAAGATGTTTTAGAGGCACTGGCGCTAAACGATTAGAATGGAGATTCAACCTCAGAGCTTGGAAAGCAAGGACACTTTGGGGTTATTTTTGTTCCGGGCAAGCAGCAACCTGCAGCAGCTGAGTTTGGGTTCTCCCAGGTCCATGTGCAACAGCGGCTGGAAGGGCTGGCTGCAGGCAGCTGCAGCACGTGTGCTCACAGGAAAAGACAAAGAGCATCGCAGATTTGCATGTGGGTTTTCCATACATCATACTGGGGGCATCAGCATGCTCCATTCCAGAAGCTGATCTGTGGTGCTCTGGACAGGCCCGAGAGAGGCGCTTGTGAGCAAGAGATATTTGTTCCCCTCGCAGGGTTTTTCTGCATTCACTCCTACCTTCCTCTGGAAGACCTCTTCATCTACCCAACCTCCTGCCATCAAAGAAGTTTTCAGTACCAACCTGCCCTTCTCAGTGAGGGCTCTCTTGTCCATTAATAGCTGGACTTAGCCCAGTTTTTTGTCTGCTCTCTTACCTGGGGCTCCTGTTCCTTGCGATCTTTCCTTGCCCCTGGCAGAAGGCTCTTCTTGCTCTTTCAAGGGTTTTCTCTGCACTGAACCATTTCCCTGCTGCTTCATACTGTCTGCTGCTCTGTCCCTAGCTATTCTGCCTTTTAACCTTCCTATTATTGATCTGTTTGTTCCCAATTTTGCTCAGCACTCAAGTCCTCAAGCCCTTCAACACATTCGTGTTTCTGTCTTTGAGCCTCAGTCCTTTGCACCCTATCTGCTCCTGCCACCCTTTCAGCTGTGTCTGGAAATAATGAGTTCCTAACAGGGTTGATTGATTGCTTTTGTACAGATGGCTTGGTCACATAAATTGCAAAACGTGACAGGGACAGTGTTTCTACCAATGCTAGTAGGCAATCCCAAAAGTTGCACAATGACCCAAAAATCTTTAAGAAGCTTTGAGAATTCATAAAGAATCCAGTACTTCAACTTCATTGGTGTGTTCCCTCTTCAAGGTCCACTTTCTGTGCTTATTTTGTATTACAGTATTACTGGTTGGAAAAATAAGTGTAGTTTTCTTGATAAGGGGGGAAAGATGGGAAAGCAGCTAGGCTGCTAACCTGGGATTTGGATATCTCAGTTCAAATCTTTTTGAGGCACAATGTCCTCATGTGATTCTGTGTGAATAATGGTGTTTCTCTGTCCTTCCATGCAGTATGAAAGGAGCGAGGTGGTTTTCTTTCCTCGCCAAAGTCTTGTAAGGATTAATACATCGAAGGTTTTAAAGGGCTGTTACTACATCAGTGTGGCACTATAAGTGCCTAAGAAAAAAGGCAATTTAATACTCTTATCCCAAATGCCTAGCAGCTTTCTGTTGGCATTAAGCAGACATGTTTTCAATAGCTTTGTTTAGTCTATATTCTCTTTTCTTTCACACAAGAGTTGTATTTACATATTCCCCATGCATAATTACAGAAATATGTTACAATATCTGATGGGATGGAAGAGGCCCAGGTTCTTGCAGCCCAGGAAAGGTCATTAGAGTGATTTAGATTTCTTTTGGCTTTAAATAGGGCTGGCGATTCTATAGATAAGAACATTTTGTAAACATCATTCATATTCTGAATGAGTATACATATCACATTTTTGAGTCTCCTAATTTTCTTTCCTCTCAAAAAAAATGTGAAGAAAGTGAAATCTAGAAAAACACCTGGGGCATCACTCCAAGTCCTTGTATACTTTATACAAATATTCATTTTTGCAATTGCTATTGGGACTTCATATTGGTAAAACGGCTTCAGGGCACTGATGGAGGTCACATTTTGGTGAAAACTTCTTGTAGATGTTCCTAAGAGGTTACTGGCCTTAGTCCAATACCTTCATTAAGAGACTTCTCATCTGGCTTCACAATATTATGAGAGATAAATTACTCTCATAGAGAGAAGCAGACCAAGTTAAGAACAATCTGGGTTCTCTATGCCTCATTTCTGAAGGCTTGAAAAACAATACAAATACTGTTTCAAGCCTTGCTCTAACCTGCAGAACTATATATATTTTCCCCTCAAGGAAGAAATGGAAGGGCTTCAGCATTTTCCCAAATTAAGTTAATGAAAACTTTGATCGTGATTTAATTCACTGTGGGAGATAGATTGCTATAAATTGCTACAGATTTGATTGCTCAAGGTGCCAGGCACTTGTGATGTACAGAAGTTGTTAGATACTGCAAGTGGTCAGAACCACTAAAAATCTGTTTTGCATATGATATCTGACAGCAAAAAAATGATGCACACCATCAGACAAAAACCCCTCACATATCCACTTTTCCCAGTGTAGGGATGTTGATAAGTGCAGTTGAATTCCTTTTAAAAACTAAGAAAAATGAAAGAGAACAAGGTCTATACTTTCCCAGAACCTTATGGTAGTTTGTGTTTGTGCTCTTTTTCCCTGATGATCATGTGGAAGATTGGTAATAAACTACAATTTCTTCATAAAACAGTTCCCCTCTCATCACGCACACATTGCTTGTTTTTCAGAAGGACTGATGAAATAAAAACGAATTGACTGTTCTTGATAAAAATCAATCAGTATAGCATGTTACAAGGACTTTGAAGTGCATTCAACACAGAAAATACATCATACTTTGAATCTGCCAGCCATGAGAATGTCTCTTTAATTTTTAGCCACGGACATTTTAGCACAAAGGCTAAAACCAGACATTTAAGCAACCTGAAAAATTAGCTTTGTAGAGAGCAACTCTAGGCCATTTATAATCACAAAAAATAAAGACAGCAACTTCCCCAAAGACTTTGTAGATCCTGGAGACTTGCACCATTTTGTGCATTTTAATCATAGTGTTTCATATTGCAAATCTTCTGTCAGCTTTTTGGGAAGCCCTCCCTACAGCCTGTCACCTGTTGCATGGCAGCAGAAGAGGCTGCAATGACTATGGTGTGGGGGACTCACTGTCACTCAGGGCTGCCGGTGGGAAATGGGGATGTTCTGGAGCATCCAAAGCATCCGAAGCTGGAGCTTTTTGATTGGAGGCGTTGTCCCTGGAGGTGCAATTTACTTTTTAAATCCATCAAGAGCTCTTAATAAGAAAGTTTAATTGCATCATCTGAAAAGACTTTTATGAAGAAAGATGAGTCTTTATAACAGCTTAGCTCAAAGATGTCCAGTTCATACAGTGCTTTGGGTATCTACAGTTTCATAATATAAATGGCATTGAAAATGAGGCAGGGACGTCTTTCTGCCTTTCTCCCTTCCCTTCTATTTCACAATTAAGTCTAGGGACAGGAAGCTTATGCTCCAGCCTTTATGCCCTCTAAGTTCTGCTCAGCTCCTGGCAGAAGCTGCCACATCTGGACACCTCCCTGCTGATGTCCCGGTTGCCCTTTGCTGCCTTTGATGGGACTCAGGCACCCAGCCGTGGCAGCAGCTGGAAGGTGGGCAGGACAGATATAAGGGACCAGTTTGGCAAAACTTTGCAGGGGGAAAAAGCAAATCTCCCTGGCTCCCACTGCTCGAATGACCTGTGCAGCTACTGCAGCTCTCCCAGGCACCCCACCACCAGCCAGAAGAGCAGGTCACAGTTACAGCACTCTCCTTTACTCCCTGCTGCCTGCCAGCTATGCACACAAACCTTAACACTCCTGCACGCCCTGCTGCTATCACAAACCCATCAAGTTCAGGCACTCCCCCATGCACACCTTTCCTAACCCCCCTACCCACACACTCACCCCAGCAGCCACAGGCACCCTCTCTGATACACTCAGAAGTGGTAAAGTTTGTGCTTGTCTGCGTTTTTCCCTAACGCTGTTTGTGGAAGGGCAGATTAACCATAAACTGAAATTAACTGGCATGTAAAATTATTTGAAAAATGCAAATTAGTCCATTAAATCATTTAGAATGTCATGCATAGTGCAGCACAAAATTTGGCAGGGAAAAGGGGTGATTAGCACAGGTAGGCAAGGCAGCAGATGGCTGAGTGCTTGGGAACACTGGCTGTGAGAAAAGGATGTTGTTCATAGCTGCTGGACTGCCTCTTCCCATGTTAATAAACAACTACTAGTACAGTAATGGAAATGCCTATCAGCTCTTTTTGCTATACTGTGGAGGCCATTACCATAACATGGATATTTGCATAACCACAATGCTACCACATGCTTATCTCTGCAGCATCAATTTGAACCAAGTGTTTCCAAAGCTGGTAAATGGAAGCTGGTAAAGTGAGTGGTGTTTTTAGTGGGAGAGTAATCATGCCCATTTAGTTTCCATATTTAAGCTGCTATGGATTGTTTTCATAAATGCTAGGTTTAGCTAGATACCATGGTGAAGTCTATTTCTGTACAGATGCAATCGCTCCTATATGTTGCACAGTAGTTCAGGTGGACTGTGAGATGTGGTTGTATTTCACCAGTCTTTTTGTTCATACTGTTTGGTGTTCCTCGGTGATCCAATGAATCAGGAAACCTTTTAACTGCAATGAATGTTACCGTTCCTAAGGGGAGGGATGGTGCCTGTGTGGGAATGTGCCCAGTGTCTGGTTAGAGAGCTGTGCGGTTCCTACAGTGCAGGAAAAGAAACCGTAAGCTATAACTCTATGGGATCAACCTCAGAAAAGAAATTGGGGCATCAAGCAGGTGGCAGGTGGAAACTGCCTGTGTAGGAAAGTCCAGATAGTCAGAGCTGCAAATACATTGTGCTGGGAAGGCTGGACCTTCATTCCAGGATCCCTGGCATTCGTATTTCTTCTTATAGCCTGCCTGAATTCAGCCTGGGTTCAGGCTGCCCACAAAACGCTCTCGTCCTCTTCTGTCCCTTCCACAGTCTGCACCAGGAGGACGGGGAGATCTTCAAAGGAGAATCATGGCTCCTTGTGACTGCTTGAGGGGCTGACCTCAAAAATGGGAGTGAGAAAGCCTTCTTAGGAGGAGAACTAGGAAGGAAGGTTGCTGCAGTGCTGGCCCTCATAACACCCTTCCTGCTAGGAGTGCAGACGTCTCACGTTTGAAGGTGTCCTGTGGATCAGACCACACTCAGAGCAGACACCACTTACAGAAACTTGCTGGAGCCATGCCTGATGCTGACAGAGACTGCATTTGCCCCCGAAGCAAAAAAAAAAGAGTGTTGCTTGGAGGCAGGAGGATAAGGCGGAGAGAGTCCAAAATGAAGCTTTTGTCTGAAAGGGACAGCGTTTGCATTTCCTCTGATTAATAGAGCACACATCCCACAAAACAGACACCCAGTGTGATGGTTACCACAATACCTAGGGTGACTTTCCCTAGAGTAGGTGCAATATGTAAAGTATCAGGCATTCATATGCATTGATATCTCTGGAGATTCTCAAACCCTGACTGGACATGGTCCTGGGCAACCTGCTCTCGGTGACCCTGCTTGAGCAGGGGGGTTGGACGAGGCGATATCTAGAGGGCCTTTCCAACCTCAACCTTTCTAATTCTTAGTTTAGAAGCAGACATAAGGTATAGTGACAAAACACGATCTGCAACTTTTATAAGGTTTGCAGAATGTTTTGCAAAACAGAGTAGATGAAGCGCCAGGTGGTCAGCATGGTATTCCCACAGACCTGATTTATGGCATCATATATTTGAAATCAGACTTCTCTATGTCTGCCTAACTGAAAGTACCAGTTCTGCCATCAAGTGCTCTACAAAAAGACAAATTACTTTCTATGTCACAGAGCACATAATCTTCAAGCTCATTTCTAAAACTGGAATCTTGTATCGAAGTGAATATTAAACCTCATGATTTAATCTACTTCTCAATCTGAACAGGAGAATATTGTCTAACATGCTATCACATGAAAACTTTGAGAAGTCAGGATTGCACAAACCAGTATCTCTTTAAACAAAAAGGTATTGTCAAAAGTGTAGCAGATTATAGAGCTAACAGTAGATATGTCAATATAAAATTATTGTTTGATATTATTTATACCTATACTTAGGATTCATCCTTTCACTGTGGAACCTGCAATTGATATTTCCTTTCTCCCACTAACTTGCTGTGTGATATTCATCATCTAATAACTTCACTGAGGTGAAAACAACCTAAGACACCCTGTATATATTTCAAGTCACTTTATGCATTGTTGTACTATTATTTTTTTACTGATGTGTAGTTTAGAAATTTATGTAGCTTCATAGGCCTTCTGTAAGTGTGCTTAATTTTAATTATCAGTGAAAATAAAAGGTGATGTCGGAGTCCTGGGGTTTTTTTGTAGTAATCCATTCATAACAAATATGTAAGTGACATTACATGAGAAAAAGGCCAATCTGATCACTGACAGTTTCTAAGTTTTTTGCATGAAGTTAATCTTAGAAATCTTTGCACAACCTATCTGCATGCTATAAACTATTTAATATTGTCTAGCTCTTTTTTAAAGACTTCCTACAGACCCATCAGAGGACTCTTTTTCAGATAATCAGAATTTTCTCTCCCTGTGACAATTTCCTTTGAAACCTCAAAAAAATATAGATAAGCAGTAAATACAAATGAAAAAGACAAGAATCTGAGGTAACTTTCAAATCTGATGGCATAACAGGTTTCTTTCTTAAATGTAACAACATCAATTATCGTGACTGCTTAACCCTGAGACTAAATTAAGGCTTTCAAAGTGCTTTTAATTTATTGATTGAAAGGCAGCAAGGAGCAACCCATGGTTGAATATGACTTTATACTGCAAAAATAACAGTAATTTCAACTGCAACCCACAAATGAATGTTTAAGAAGAGTATTTTACTGAGCAAGGTCTTGCCAAATAAGGAGGCAACCCCCAGCCCTGCAAATCATTGATTTTTCTTTCATTTTAAACACTATTGTTCCCATTGCTCAGAATGACATACATGATCATTGCTGTCAGGCAGTCATGAAGTTTCTGTTCAACATACTCCTTGACATGAAAAAGTCAATGCAACATCATTTGTCAAAGGTAAATGAGATGCTACTAAATCCTTCAAGGCATCATTTGACCTCTTCCCTACCCAAAGTAAGTGAACAAAGGAACCTGGTCTAAGGAAATTGGAGGAGGGCTGGTGCTGGTAAGGTCTAATGTATACACAATTTTTAAAAACAGCACTTTCTACTCTAGGTATGATTGTAGTTAGCATTACTTTGGGATTAAGGTTGGGAAATTCAGATCATTAGGTATTATGTTTATTTCTGAATCCTGTAAGACCTCTGATAACAATAAGAAGGCTTGTGCGTATCCAGGACATTCAATTATATTCTCTTTTAAAATGTGATTTCCCTCATTGCTTGATTCTCCATTGTCCTTTTAGATAGGAGCAGTGTTTGTGACCAGTAACCAATATCTGCTGTTAATTCTTATTGTAGGATTGGAGCCAACATATAATTAAGATTATGACTGTAGCCTAAGGCCTTATGTTCTCCTTTATCATCAATATTGATGCATTGTCTATAACTAAGCTTAGGTCTATGGGTTACAGTTAAGAAACCTAAAGTCTAAAAATCCTATTTTATTCTTGGATTGTTCCCAGCCTTCAGAGTAAGGAGAAGTGCTCATACTGATAAGGACTTTTACTGTATTTTCATTTTAGTGATCCTCTGGCTATGATAGGGTAAGGATTATGGTTGGGAATATAGTTAATATCAGAAAAATATAAATACACAAAAGCCTGTTTTACTTCAAGATTCTTTGGAGTTTCCAGAGACAAAGAGAAAAATTTTCACAGTTATTGCTACTGTCTTCTAGTAGAAGATTTTTACCCAAGGACACAAGTTAGAGTTAGGACTGTGGTTACATTTCAGCAGTTTAAGAATCCCATAAAGATCCCAAAACCAGGAAAAGAACAAATTGGGATTAGGCATTATATTCTGTTTTACAACAGGCTTTGATACCCTGAGGGTAATAACGTTAGTGCCAAGGATGCAATTAAGGTTAGGGATTGTAAAATTGAAAACATCAACCATCTAATTTACTGAATGGTTCTGCACATTCTGAAAAGATAGAAAGAAAATAGGCATAAGATTAAGGCCAAGCCCTTAATCATACATATTTACATGGAGTGTCTGTAGCTTAAGTTCAGAGCTAGAGTCAGGGTTCGGGCTTTGGAGCATGTAGCATAAAAAGGTGTATTTGTTGCTGGGTTAGTTAAAGCCTTTGGCATTGGAAAGAAAGCTCATAAAAGCCAATAATATTTTTATATTACTGTATTATTTGATTTGCTAGGCATCTTGGCTGACTACTAAATAAAATATGACAAGAAAGTGAACTCAAGCATTGGTCCCTGAATCACCCCTATGGCTTATCAGCAGCTTGTTAACTCTTTCCTCATCTGCTCCAAATAACACTCTTCAGGACAAATTTCATGTGTGATTCTAAAGATAGATTACTCCACAGGCAACTCGCCAAAGGGCAGGATGGGCAGGACTGTAGAGGCCAGCAAGTCCGTCTCTTTCTGCCTACATAGTCCTCCAAACCTGTCTCCTTAACCTTTGCACCCACTCCTGCTTTCATTCCTGAGCACACAAGATTTGCATTGCTGTTATAAAAACACCAGCTCTAAACATTTCTGGAGCTAGCCTAGAGAGTAACAGTTCTCGAATGGAAGGCAGATAGCTACATGTAATCTAATACTGATGAAACTTTGCTACTAAAATTAGGTTTGCTGCTTTATATCTTATCTGAGTCATTGGAAGCACCAAACATTTTGAAGGAAGAATCTTGGGGGAAAGTTCCTGAAAAGTCTGTCAAATTAATATGATTGCAAAAGCTGTGTGAAGATATGATAGCTTAAAGTAATTCAATGGAAAGCACGCCCTTAGAACAAGGATGTGACTGCTTAAATTACTCTCTTGGTTTAATAGCCTAGAGCACCTCAGAAATGCCCCAAAACTCAATTTCAGCAAAATCCCTTCTTGCCCCAACAAGTTTATTTTGAGATGTCCTGAAGGGCTGAGACAGTAAAGAGAGCTCTGCACTGAACAAATGTAAAGGGAAAAGGAATAAAACCTGGACTCACACCTCCAATGCTTAATATAGATGGAAGACCCTGAGGTTACTTAGAAAAAGGCTAAGCCAAAATCTGACCTTCATAAGTGCCCTAACTGCTTTCACCTGAGGAAGAAAATCCTGGCATTTGCAATACTAAGGTCATTAAAATCAGAGCAATTCAGATGGATGCCTGAGGTATTTTTCAGTGCGATCCCCTTTCTGCTTTTCATAGCTGAATGAGATGAAATCACAGAGGTACACCTGCAGCAAAGCTATCCCAGTAGCACTAGCTACAAAAGCACCACAATTTATAAATGCATTGTACCTGTTATTGAAACCCCTCACACTTAAAGAAAAACTTTAGTATTTTGGGTTATCTACTCCATGAAATCTGTCCTCAAATTCTGTTTCACCTGACTACAAATTGTCTTCATTGTGCTATACGTGGAAATTGAGCAGAGTTGTTCTTGGTCTGTGTGCTTGACGAAAAAAGAGCCAGAAGTGTTTTTCAGACAGCCACCCAATTCAGCACTCTGCTACACTTTCTTATGGTGAACACTCTCTCTCTGAGCCACTAGTACAGGCTGTATATCTAGTACCACACACCAAGACACCCTACAGTGGGAGAAACCTCTCATTTTGCTATGATGCCAGCCAGCATCTCTAAAAATTTAGTAGTGGCAGTAGCAGTTGCTCAGGGGGTTGATAAAGGGAATGCATTTTTCAGCCTCTTGGAAGTTAGTCTCAAAACGCTACATTTGCATAGTGAAGGAAATTCATTATCATCGGATGACTGTAGGCTGTTGGTACCCTATGTGACAGAGGTTGGTTTTAATCAGTTTCTGTCACACTGAATCCTCCGCTTATGGTTAACACAGCAGCAGAAATGCCAAGAGCCAAAAGGATTATTGAGGTTGAAGTACCCACATGCCTAGAACCCAGGTTGTAGCTCTTCAGTATCAAAGCTGAGCTTCTTTGACAGAGGAAAATGAAGGCTGTCCCATTGTCAGGTCCTGCAGGACAGAGGTTCTGCAACTCAGTGGGGTATTATGATGGCATAAGGCATTAATTTTAGCTCTTTGTGCATGGATTTCACAATATATTTGCAGGCGTCCATGTTCACAAATATGAATAGTTATCCTAGTTCTGTGGATATGCTACCAGAGCTGTACCCTTTAAGCCTTCGTTGCCCATATATGTGGCTAGATGGCTACCTAGCTTTGTGGATAGGCAGGATGGAAAAAAATCTGTGTGTATGTAGTCTATACTGAACAAGCAAAATAAGCACATTTTTATGATTTAGTAATAGGCTGAGCAGTCAGTTTTGTACCTATCTGAAACCTTCAGAAATGCTGAGCAAGATGTCTAGCTCTCTAGACCATTTTATGCATTAGGAAAACAGCAAAACACCCACCTGCTTGCCAGGGTGGCAAGTTCACTTCTGTTACAGAATCAATAAAGGCTTCAAGCACCTAGCTCAGGATTTCTAAGATACACTGAGAAGATTAAATAAGCAAAGTATATTTTTTACTCCTTTTGTCTAAACTGAGGAGTTACGTTACAGCCTTCATTACTGCAGCTGCATTACCACCCACATACAGGGGCTATAGTCACGCAACAGAGGATTCTCCAGAGAAATATTTCCATTGCCCTTGTGGGCTTCTCCCATTTCACTCTGCATCTCAGAGGAGGTATGTGTCCATGGGGTTCCCCCTGCATCTTCCCCAGTGTGCCATTTACCTGGGGCAATAGCTGCCTGGCACAGAGAGGAATTCTGAACAGCATTACAGCAACTCTGAAGTGAAGGTAAATACCATAAGATCTCAGTGTTAATGCATTTTCATATGCAGATCCAACAGAGTCTACTACACTTATCTGTATTTACCTACTTAGGGCTTTTTTTTGGTCGGTTCTTCTTCCCCCTCTTTTTTGTGCTTTTCTTCTTGAATTGTCTCCTGTTGCCTTCCTCCCCTTTTCCATCTCCTCTTCCCACCCTATGAAGCACTTCTTTCTGCTCCTCTTACCACACTCTGCATTGTGAATGCCTCTGACTTCTTAAGTCATTGTTGCAAACAACCCTAATCCATAAATTAAATTCTGTGTTGACTGCCCTGAGAATTAAGTCAGTTCTCAAACTCTGTGCATAATTTCCAACTTTGCTGTAATTAAATGTAATCATAATGTAAATGTTATTCCCACTGTGTTACATATTCAACATTTTTCCTTCCACCTTAAACTACTATTTTAAAAGGCAGAATACACACAACTTTAATATAATTTATTCAAAAGCTAGCTTAATCTGACCTATTTCACTCATGAAAACCCTCAGTTTTGGCAAATTAATTATTGGCTGTGAAGTTCTCTCTTAAATATTTTCCTTAATAATGCTAGATAGCTCTCTTGAAGCTATTTCAATTGTGTCTCTATTCTCACTCTTTGTAGTTCAACTTTCTTCTCTAGTCACAAACTATTTTTTTCTGTTACTGATATTTCCTAGAGTGGGACAAAAGAGTCGCAGAAGAGACACTGACCTTCTAAATATTACCCCTTGAATTGCCTTTCTATAAATTAACCATATTTTATCAAGTTTTAGCCAACGCCTTTGTTTCCCACTTTTCTTTTGGTCATGGGGAAAGGGCAGACAGCAAAACCTGTGTTTCCTTCTTCATGTGAGAGACATAGCCACTGGGATAGTGGGAAATCCTGTCCTGCAGGCTTCTCCTCCCAGGTACTGGCCCCAAAGTTCCCAGCCTAGCCACAAAAGTGACCCATCTTCAACGAGTTTGGCTGGTCCTGCTCTGGGGGAAGAGCAGAGGTGGCCGTGAGACCCTCCAGGCAGACATGGGAGATGAACTTCAGACTCCTGTTTCCCACAGAAATGATTACTATCCTGTTAGATGCCAGTGGGGGGTTGAAAGTGGCTGTTTCTCTTCTTTCCAGCTTTGTTTTGTAAGAAAGAAAGCCTTGGCTGCTACTAGTTGCAGAGGGACTGCAGTCCTATCAGTATGTTTCACATACTTTGAAGATACCTTGTGAGAAAGTGTTTCTCAGGAGACCAAAAATGTCAGTTTTTTTTTTTTACTCCAGTCAGATGTAACTGGAACCTTATGAGATCAAAGAGACGATAGTCAACAGTGGTCTAGAAGAGACTTAAAAGCACAACACAGTTAAGTTGGGTTTTGGGAATAACCTGGAATGTTTCAAAAATTGTTCTTCAGTTTTTATTTGCATGCAGCAAAGGAAAAAATAAACCAACAGCAAATCCAAACCTCAGCTCTTTCCTCGTTATCAGCCTGTCTTACCATTCTAGGGTGCCTGCTTGCATGAAATTGCTTTCTGTCCTTGTTCAAGCTCTCTTCTCCTCACTACAATGGACCATTGGTTTTGAACATTATTCTGCAAAGCAAGAAGAGTTTACAGGTATTTTTATAGTAGTCAAAACAAATAAAAGAAATCCCTCTATGAGTTGTACCTTAAATCAAGGAGATACCCCAGAAGTTTCTAACTTCCTTTATTAAGGAAGAATAATATTTTACCTTATGGGACAATGAGGAATGATGTAATTAATCATATTTATTTCATATCAAAAGGAAAATAGTTCCATAATCATAGAGCAGGAAATAATTTGCAATTATAATAATTATAGAAGCAATAGATGTAAAATTATACACAAGTTTCCAGCAGTGCATAAACCCAGTAGGCTGGGAATTTACTAGCGCTATGGGACACATTCGTTAAAACTTTTGTGTGTTGGTGTGATATACCATAATTACTTTGAGAACAGTATCTCATTACAGATAATTACTCCCATTTCAAGTAGCTTTAGGCTAGTGAAACTAGCAAGGAGAACTCTGTGGGTGCTGGGTGTAACCTGGTGATGCACAGGTTTCATCACTAGCCGTGAGGAGCTCCATGGCACAAATGACCTTATGGCCTTGGGTACTCACTACCCAAAGGAAACTGATGGCAGGGGTTTTGGTGAGCATCACTTACATACACCAGTTTCCAGCACGTGCCTTGGTGGTATGCAAACATCTGAACAGTCACCTTTTTTAACTATATATTTGTGTCAACAGCATTGAATTATCTGTACGCATTTTGTTCAACTAGTTGTGTTCATAGGGAAAACTAGTCTCCAGAAGCTGTTTTCCATCCCTGTGCCATTAATAAGCTATGTCTGGAAGTGCATTATTGGTTTTCATGACATGCAGTCGTCCTAAGACATGCTCCACTAGCATACTGCTGCTAGCAGTTTGGGCCTTAATGCTTAATTACACCACAGCCATGGGACAATGACTGTAACTGGATGGAGCTGTGGTCAAGATCTTGACTCAGCAATGTGAGGCTAATTAGGTAGGACTATAAAAGAAATGAGTCTGATAAAGAAGTACCATAGTTTAAGTGCATATTTTTTTCTTTTTTTAAGTGGCAGTTCCACGAGGTTGGCTGCAATCACTTCTCTTGCCTTATTTCTGGAAAGGAAAAGGCTCAAGAGAGCTAGGCATTGTATCAGTTGAGTATCAGGCTACCTGGATCCCTCTTGAAACTCGTTTGACCACAGAAAGCAAACATAAGCATATGGTGCCAAATTTAACAATCCATGAAACTGTTACTGCAGAGAAGCAGGTAATGCACTGCCAAATGCATGCCGGCTGTCACCCTGGGAGCCTGACATCCCCCACCACTGGCGTGGGCTATGAGGGCTGCTACCTACAAGAGCTCTTTCCAGAGACTAGTTACTCTGAGGCTTGTTACAGCATGTGTAAGGAAAACATTTAGATTGTATGTGCAGCTACAGTACAGAAAGCTATTCCCTTACAAGTCTTGATTTGTCTGTGCTCATAAAGTATCTAGAAATCCTCAGAGAAAAATTGTAAGAAGCAGTGCAAGATAATCCTTGTAAACATCAACAGGGGGAAGGGGAGTCGCATCGCCCTGGTTTCTGTTAGAGCCCAATAGCTTCAGCTCACACATCAGAATATTCTGACTACTCCCACTTAGTTTTTTGTTGTATTATAACAACATAACACTGAATATTTCAGCTGTTTTGCCTCAGTGTACACCTAGGCACATTTCAGCAGACTCAAATTCAATGCTTAGTTTCCTATCTCTTAAAGGAAAGCTTGCTGTATCTTTTAACACATTTGTTACACTTACCTCAGTAATATGTCTAAGAAAATCATCAAAGGGCAGAGAGGTGTCATATTTATCAATGCAGAAGGCACGGGATTCAAGGACTCTTGTCTTCAATAAAATTATGTTAAGAATATGGAATAAATCACCTAGTGGAGCAGCTGCCTTATACTGAGCTGATGGAGGCTAAGTAGGGTGTTGGTAGGTACTGATAAATTGGAACTTGATTTTGTGCTAGTATTACCTGCAGAAAAAAACTTCAGAAAAGTGAATCATTGAAACTTCTGAGTCTTGTTGCACTCATTCACTGATCCTGGCTGCCTACTTACCTGCAGTGAGAAATATAACCCCTGGGCGACAGGATCTGATCATAGTTCAAGTGCATTACTATATATTCACTGCCTCTAGAATGAGAAGCAGAAGTAATATGATTACCCCAAAATGTGCTGAAAGTGCTTCTGCAATAGGATAATCACTAAGCGTAGTTTAATTCTAATTCCCATCTGTTTTTACTTGCCATCCAATTCAGACCGTGTTTCCTGAGAAAAAAACATGGTTTCCCTGGCACATCTATTAGAATGGGACAGCATCAGGGACCACTTTGTCCTCTACAGCTGACTAAAACCTGGTCATTTCTCTGGAGCCACAGAGCATATCCTGCCCCCCCCCCCCCAAAGGATAGGAAAATACATACAGAAAACCAGAAAAGCACACCATCACCTGAAATCTGGTGTGGTTTAGAGAATTCTACAGAATGTACATGCTTGACAAACAAACACATCCAAAATTGACAAGTTTAACAAAAAAGCAAACTAAAAAACAGCAGGAAGCAAACAAACCACGAAGGAAAGAGAGGTCCACCTTCACTTCTCTTTCTGGAGTACAAACAACTGAATTTGTTTGTGATTGCAGACAGGAGAACATATTTGTTTCTTTCCCTACTACAATATAAAATTATTAAATTGTAAATAAGGCAGAAGTACTACTAAACAAATGGAAACCAATATGTTATCTCTTAATAGTCTAGTCAGTTTGTGTGCTTAATGTTTCTCCAGAACAACTATATCACAACTATATTGGCAATGGAAAGATATCTTTGTAGGGAGCCTGAAATTCTTGTTTCTCAATGTAACCTTGGGTGAACCTACTGTACTCGAAAGAGAAAACTCTCAGAGAAATCACTCTTCAGGATTAATCAATGACTTCAGAGAAAAAAACACAGTCTTTGGCAAGGGGGGGGAGGAAGCAGCTGTACACAGAAAAAGAGGAGAATCAAATCAGATGAAGAGAAAAATGACCTTTTATTTCTCCTTTAATTTGACTGCAGAATTCTGACAAGAAGTTCCTGAGAGCTGCCAAGAATGTAGTTCACAGAGGTAATGAAAATACCTTCATTTCTTCTAATCTAAGCTCATTGAAACAGCTTAAAAAATTAAAACCAAACACTTCCATTAAGATCAATTCATCCAAAAAGCAACAATTTTTTGCTTTGCTAGCAAAATACTTGTGAATGGTACAGCTGAAATGACAGACTCCCATGGAAAATGTCAGGGTTGTAGCAACTACAGTTGCTTGGGCTTTGGTCCTAAAGTGTATCAGGTACCATTGTAACAATTTTATAGTACAGATGATTAAATTATAGCCTCTAGGAAGCTTCCTTTTTCAATTACTGGTATAGATATAGACAAAAAGTCCAAGGGTTGTTCGCATCTAAGCTTGATGTTCTGGAAAGGCAAGCTACACTTATTACAAGGCTGACTTGCTGTGCTAGGATTTTACAGCGAACTAATTCATTTCTGTTAAGTACATCTCTGTTTCTCTTAGTAAACAGTCTCAGTGAACTATTAATGCCGTATAATCCCACTCATGACAAAAAATTTGACTTGCTCAAAATTAAAGACTCCCTCCCTTTCAGAGATACATATGTAGTTTTAAAACGTCATGTTTTTTTCCCAATCCTCTTTTAAATAATGAGATGAGACTTGCTCTGGGTGATTTTTGTGGAGTAACAGATTCTGACATTCTAATATCCTGAAACTGTAAAATATTACATTCTAACACTCATCTGAGTCTTTGCTGAGTTTCATCCCATTCATTTTCGATGGGTACCATTTGAATCGCCTGACTTGTTCTTCCTAATATACTGTGTTTGTACTCTTCAAACACTTAGTCTTATTCCCTTCTAGTAACCAACTTCTTGGTGTGTGATTATATTAAAGTCTCCTATCATGCCACTGTAAGAGAATTATTTTGTTGCTCCTCTCCAAAATTGGAATTCCTCCAACTTATTGAAATCTTTCTGGTGTTAATTTAATTAATGTTGTTGTTTAGGTGGGGA
Organism: Harpia harpyja; assembly: GCF_026419915.1. Classification (NCBI taxonomy): domain Eukaryota; kingdom Metazoa; phylum Chordata; class Aves; order Accipitriformes; family Accipitridae; genus Harpia; species Harpia harpyja. Next base: position 74,500,731 of record NC_068943.1, on the reverse strand, counting down.
CTAGACTTAGACATGTGAAAGAAAAAAGTAATTTTCATGGGCAATGAAAAGCTGTTTCTGGAAATTCTGTCTAAAGTCATCAATTTCTCCTCGGCTGCAATTCTGATACACTATATGACATTTTTCCTGGATCACCAAAGATGCTAAATATTTCCATTCTACAGAATTTTGAATTTTTCATAATGACTTCACTTAAATTATTCAGCAGAGTTGTTTTTCTAATTTTGTCACACTTTTGACACACAAAAAATTGTGACTTCTTGTCACACTAAGGTCAGTAATGTAAAGAGTTTCCACATGTTCCTTGGAAGATGCTATTTTACAGTAAGGCAAGGTATACATTGGCAATGTATACACTGGTATTATACAATTGTGGTTTGGATGAAGTTTAGTAAAATAGTTTTTCTTATCTAGGTTTATGTTTTCCTCCATTCTATTTCACAAAACAGTTATCTAAAAAAAGGTAATGATACCCTTTTAGAATACCATTTTTTTCTCCTTCTGTGTACATCTGAGTTTTAGTGACAGGTTCCTTTTTCATTCTTGACTATCCCACAAGAAGGAACAGCTCTGAGAACAGCGAAGTAATGCCGCAGTGCACAAAGGTGAGAACTTCCCTCCACATCTCATCTGACCTCTAGAAATAGCAACCTATTTATACCAAAGATTACAATTCAGCCTTCCTTAATTTTAGTGCACAGCAGCCCGAACACTGCTGGTCAATGGGAAGGTCCAGCCATCCCATCGTGTCTATGAAATGGAAGAGACTGGACTGACTTGTGCAATTCAACAAAAAAACTGGTGTGGAGGACAGAGAGAACAAACAACAATGAAAGCTGGTGCCATTCCCCCTTGGTGCAATTCCCCCATCCTTCACGGTTTCTCAGGATGTTCTGAAGCAGCAGCTAAGGGGTAGCTGGCAACCCACTGCAACACAGCAAGTGGGGAGTGAGAAGACAGAAGAGCTATCAGATATGTAAACAGTGCAGTTGTATTTCTTGAGATGTAAATATCATTTATAAAACTTGTTGTCCAGAAGTTCAAAACCTAGCAAAGGACAGTAATGAACATCTTCAACACCGAACCACTGAATTAAATATGACATTAATGGGAACCATTTAATGTGGTTCAGCTCTGCTTTGATGGCCATTTTAATTAGATCGCTGCTGTGCTGAACTGAAAAGCTGCTGACAGCATCAGAAAACCATAGCTTGCAATACAGGGCCTCATAAGGTGTTGCTGAACCCCAATTTGCATGTATAATTAATGACACACGTCTGTCTCTGGACACCTCTTACAGGAGTGTAATTTGCTACAGGTGTCGGGCAGACACATGGGCATTCACCAGCAACTCTCTGGCCCATGATCTGAGTACAAGGGTCTTTTCCTCTGATGGGCCTCAGTAGTGGGATGCTGTGACTGCTGTGACAGTCTCTCCCTGATTACAGAGCTAATAGGTAACTGGTCTGTTGATTTAAAAGTCAGGTGTTTGTCACTGCATGTGTGGACAAGAAGGGTATATGAATTTTAATGGCAAGAAGGGGAACAGTTACAAATACCTCTCAAAAGCAATCAAAACTCCAGCAGAACAAGAAATAGTATCCCACCCAATTTGTTTGATGAAATAGTATTTCACAAGAAATGAAATACTATTTGGTGAAATAGTATTTGTTGGTGAAATAGTATTTCACAAGAAATAGTATCCCACTCAATTTGTTTGATCTCATATGTGGGACATCATTCCTTCTCTAGTTTTCTAGAGAATGAAGGAAGTTAAAGTCCAGCCTCCTTTGAACTTAAAAGGAAAAAAGGAAGGAGAGTAATTCATCTAAGACTGCATTACATGGATACTTTTGAATGGCTTTGAAACAGTAGGAAAACCAAAACTTAAAAGGCTTAATACCTCAAAAGGGAAACAGCACAGTAAGTTCATCATTTCAAGTATTTGTGTAGTCACTAACCCTTTAGAAATACATACACATATTGCAATTTACCATGTAATACTTGACTGTCAAAAAGTTTTGAAGTCAGTCTGGCTCCAAAAGTTGAGACATTAAACAAACAGATTTTGCTCCACCATTCTCTGTTACCCAGAAAGTTCTGGTATTGGCAGTGCACAGGCAACGGTTTTTTACTGTAAAGCCCCTCTACTGCAATAAGCACAGTTTAAGGAACTCCATCTTCCTCCACACATGCATAGAAAAGCAAAGATCAGCTGAGTAATAAATAAGAACAAGACTGAAAATAAAATTAGTAATTTCAGAGGGTCATTTAACCTCCAGTGTTGTGCCTGTACTTGTCATCCAGCCTCAGGAAGGGTTCATCAGGAATTATGAGCAAAGACTTTTGGAGAATAAAGCTACCCATGCAGTGGAAATGTTCAAAAAATATCCTGAACGCTATTTCATTAAAAAGAACGATGGAAATATGGCACGATCCATTCATTCAAATGGGAATCAAGTCCATTTCAAATGCAGTATAAATAGTAAGAGCTTCAAACTTCCCTTCAATACTGTCTTATGGCAGATAATGGATAAAATGTCCAAAATAAGTAGGAACATAGAGAAGTTCATCTGGAAATTCCATTAAAGCTGTCTCATAAAACAGAAACAAAGGAAAGGGTCATGAAATTAAAAAGCTGGAAATGAGAGACAATGCAAAGAAGTGGTTGACTCAGTTTCTAAATACAGTGCTTAATTAAGTTGTGGAACTCCTTGTCATAAGATACAAAGAGCTAGTTAGGATTCAGATAAAAGAATTGAGCTTTTGTAGTTAACTAAGTCCCTTAAGTCTCATGAGATAAATCAGAATATCATGCCATATGTAAGGAAAGAGGAAAAAACTGAATAACTACCCAGTACGTATAATCAAATGTGGTCTGTATGATTTACAGGTCTGAGCTACTCATTATTGCTCCTTGCCCCTCAGTAAGGTCCACAGCCTGTAACAGTCTCTTTCTTCTACAAGCCTGCATTCAGTGGGTGTTTTTATGTCATTTAGTATTTCATTTCAGGCCTGGAGCATACTTCTGAAGTAAATGTCCCCATCATCTCCAGAACCCCACCACACTCCTCCTTCTGAGACTAGTGACACCAAGACCACCTCCATTTTTAGGGAGTACACTTGACAGCACTTGACTGTGGCCATGCACCTATCATCTGAAGTTCCCCTGTCGTGTGAACAGACTTCAGATGATAGGAAAAGACGTGATGAGGGAGGGTCTTCAGAGCAGATGGCAATGGGGGCCAGTGAGATGAACTGCTTGGCATACTATGGGCAGCAGGTTAAACACGTCCATAGTGGGTTAAGAAAAACAGTGATCTTTTGGAGATGTATTGGGGCAGGAGCTCCAGCTTTGCATATCCCACATCAAAGACCCTGTTTATAAAAGGCAACACTGTCACCTTGCTAGCAACTTGCCAGGTACCACAAGTGTGGTTATTTAGTCTGTTGGCCCCTCTCATCTGCTCTTCTTTCTTCTCTTTCCCCATTCATTGCCTTTCTTCTTGTTCATTTGCACATGCCTCTGCCAGAAGCCTCCCTGCTTTCTGATTTTCTTGCCTCTTTTCCACTCACTGTGTTTCTGCAGAGGATGCAGAGATGAAGGAAATGTGTGATGTACACAGGTCACTATAATGTGACCTCAGAAAGAAAGGGAAGGAAGTACTTGTTCACTTCAAGAAGGGAGTAGTAATTATTGTGCTGTGAGTAAAACTGAAGTAAGGGCTTGAATTGCCTTGTAATCTTTAAGATAAAAGAATTTGTGCACAGCAATTGATATTTTCCTTGGATAAAACCCTAGATCCTCCATTTATATGTTTTTGCCTTATCTCTTCATCTTTCCAAATCCCTCCCATTTGAGTTCTCCTGGCTTCAGGTCTGTTGGATAAATAAAGTATCTACATGAAGTGCATTATAAACCCAATCAAATATCACCTGAATTACTGAAAGGAGTAAGATGTGTGTGATCACCAGACTAGCAGCTGAAATCACCATTCAGTTAAAAGCTGTGTACATTACACCATTGATGTAATTTATTTGAACACTTAGATCCACATTTTGACCTGCATCTCAGCCTGGAGGAGGGATTGCTAAAAGAGATGAACCAGCATGGGAGCATATTGCATAAATCCTTACATTATTGCAATAAAATATTTTAGATTTGAAATAATCTGTCAGCATCATTCAAAAAAAGGCAGAGGAAAATGCAAACATCAGGCTGCTGTACTTCAGATGTCTTCAGTTCATAGCTGGGCTATCTAAACTAAAACTTTGTTATTATTTAATTTGCTTTCTCTGATTTAAATGACAGTCTTTGCATTTAAGCAGTAACATAGATCAGTGTTTAAGGAAAAGATTTTTGCTCCCCTTGCACCTCCTTTTTCCAAGAAGGATTTCCCTCTGTATGCTGTCTTAGCTGGAGAAGCAGTGTAACTTGGATTAACCGTATCAGCAACTGAAGGGACAGGTGGCAACAAGGCAAATGATGAGGCAAGTGCACTTGACAGATGCTGAAGAAGGTCGGACAGTGTTAATCCCAATAAGTAAAATGACTGACAGTCTGGGGGACTGGAACAGGAGTGTTAATCCCAAAGAAAAGAATTTACCAACCCTATATGAGCATGCATTTTCCATGTCCGGAGGAGAATAGGTGTGAATAATTGGAAGAGGTTTTTGTGGCCAGCAAATGCAAACCAAGAATTTCAGAGGAAGCAGGCTGTAAAACAACACAGGTATGATCTGGCAGACCCCCTGCAAAAGGTCAGCAATCGTCCCTGTAAGTGCCACTCATGTTTGCAGGCAGACACTTTGGTAAAGAGGACTGAAAATTCACCTACATCAGAAGGTGACCTCCACCTCTCAGCTACCTTTCCTGGCAAGTGCTGACGCGTTGTAAACTATACTGCAATAACGTTTCCTGAAGAAATGCAGCAGTAGGTGGCAGTAGTTTGTGGGGTTTAACACTAGTACATTCAGTTTAATTAATTGGGTCAATTTTGGAGCATTTGCAATAAATGAGGAAAAGTATCTACATTTGGCATCTAGCATGGGCTCTAATCATGTAACTACAAACTTCTGCCAGGAGATGAATACCTGTTGATCAATATATACATATTCTGTATACTTCAAGGCATGTTTCAGTAAGCCGTTTTGTCACATTAACATAATTAGCGGAAGCTATGGAAGCCCTGAGCTAGGAAATGTCTATTTCTGTAAAAGCTGCAAACCTATGCAAAATCCAGGAAAATCATAGGTTTTCCAGTTAATTATGGTGAATTATGAGCATTCCACATCTGGAAAATGCCCTTCAAGCTAAACTCTTACCTAACAATTTTATCCAAACTGAATCTGTTTTCTTCTGACCAGTGTTAGCATATTGGTAAATTTAATGCCCAAGATTGAAAGAAACAAAGAAATATAAACACAGGTGTAAACATCTGTATGTGTGTGTGGCCCCAAATACACATCTTTTTTCAAGTAACAGCATTGTCATGTGAAATTTAACAAAAAAAATATATATCCTTTTAATGTATGTTCAACACCACTACCAATGGAAGGTCATCTTTAAAAAGCTTAAAAAAATTCCATTAGTGATAAGTGCCTAGCAACTATTTCATATATGGGTATTGAGAGGTTTAGCAAAGGAGAAAGATTGAATAATGCCTGTCTTTAGCCACCCCACTGGCCTAGGTAGTGAGTGGTTGGTTATGGCTGATAAAGCACTCATGGCATAAAATGTCTTTCAGTTGGATGGCTTTCTGCTGTTTCTTCAACTCTCCTTTACACCTTGCACTCCCAGTGGGCTCCCACTCATAGTGAGGGCATCCTGGTTTGAAGTTTCCCTCACACCACTGTCTTGTAGAACACCAGTAAGAGAGAAAACAAATCACTACATTGGGTTGATGGCAGCTCAGCTGACAACCAGCAAATCCCAGCTTTGGCAAAGTGGGCAGTCCAGTGGAGCCCCAAAGGTCAATGTCAGATCATGCTTTCTTCACTGTTTGTATTTGCTTACAAATGCACATGAACGGGAGAAGTTGGGCAGTGATTGTCCCTACTCATGCATGCAGTCAGTAGTAGGTAGAGGGCAGTAAATGAAACAAAATATGTAGCCTATGATCCCTACTCCTTGCTTCAGGATAAGGCTTACAGAACGTATTGGTTGACAAGGTGTATGTACACTGGGAGAAACTGTCCATTTTGGTAAGAGGTTTACTTTGAGAATCTCAGAGAAGTCTACAGATATTGATTAAGCTTCATAATGCCCCTAAAGTATCTTGGATTTCTGTTCTTACATAACAGATGACTAGCCTGAAGGGCAGAGAGAAGTTTTGCCCAAGGTCATAAAATGACACATTGGCAGGATTAGAAATAGGTCTCAGGAATCATGGCATGAGTCTTGCTTAAATACACTTCCTCTCAAGAGCAAGAGTACATATACTGCAATCATGGTTTACATTTCCCAAAGCTTTCCTATATGAAATATGCTATAACAACCGACAGAATGCAGAAGAAAATGTGCAGTATAATGCAGAGGCATTTTATGAGATTGTGAGAGGGTTTCCAGCCCAATTGTTTTTATTCCTTTTAAATAAGAGGGAAAGCCAAACCGAAAAAAAAGAAAAAAAAAGAAAAACAATCAAGCAGTTCTGTTCCAGCTAATAAATGACAACAAGAGTTGGGAAAGGACATGTCACTCTCTTCTGCCACAATTTTTCTTTTATTTGCCAAACATCATACCTAGGGAAACATGAATGATATGAGGATATCTATCTTCCTGTTCATGATAGAATTACCTTAGGCAATTTCCAGCTAAACTGCTAGAGCTGGTTGAAATGTTTTCGATAAAGAAATTGAAAATGTTTGCAGAATATTTTTATGCCTGTATAGAGAATTAAAGATATACTGTTTTTTCTTTGTCCTTATACCCTTCCCCCTCCTCTCTCCCCTTTCTACTTGCAAGTTGGATGCGAGAAGATAAAAGGGATGAAGAAAATGAGGAAAAAGAAGAGGATTTGGATAAAATGGGGGCACCAGATTTTGAACATTATAACAAGCAGTCAAAAAAAAAAAAAACCCTCCAGAAATGAAATATTCCAGAAATTAATGTCCTGAAGTCATGTTTTTCAATTGCATTCATAGCTAAACCTGGCAAAAAGTGTCAGGCTATCTTAATCTCAAGCCAAAAATGTAAATCAGTAATGCCATAAGTTTTCTTTTTCTTGCTATACAACATTTCTGGAAAATGATTATTTTGATAATACAATAGCACAGTGAAAATTTTGCTATTACCCCCATCATTATGATTATGGGGTGTTATTCCCTTCTTAAATTTAAATGTAGATTCTTATCCTAAAATGTACAAAATGTATATTAAAGCTTATGAACCAATGCTTCCAAGTTTTTGAAAATTATGAATATGATTCACCACTCTATTAAACCTCTATAAAAGAGTGATGAAATCAGGCCGAGTGTTTTAAATAAGGCACTGTTTCTGGAAACTGCAAGCAACTTGTGCAGATCTGACTTTGGGTACATCCAGCAAGTGATTTCCATTAGTTTTAGGACAGCCCAGCCTGCAGCCTCCTGTGGGGCTGGTTGCTGCCTTTATAAGGTACTGAATCCTCCCGGCATCGTGTTGCAGGATCTCTCATTGAGCGGCAGCTAAAGTCGGTGCTACACATCCTCCACTGCTCTCCAGCTATGTTTCAGGTATTCCAAAAGAGCAAGCTGCAATGAATCTGCAGCGCTGTATTAGGTTCATGGCTTCTCAGGGATAGTGCAGGAGAGCAGGACTTAAAGGCTAGTGGGACACAGTGACACTCCTGCTCCCTCCTGCCTTTGTATTTCCATGCCCAATTTCATTATTTGTGTTATTTCCTATTCAGGTTTGCATAAAAGCACTGCAAAAACAATTGCTTCTTTATTTTAATCCAACTGGAATAAGAAAATTATTCTTCACATTACCGAGGCAACTTGCAAAAAAATCTGGTCCACGTTGCTTATTTATTGTATCACTTGTGATAAAGTTGTAAGGACCACCAAGAGGACTAGAGATTGGAGCACGTGATGTAGGACAAAAGACTGGGGCAGTTGAGTTTTCTTAGCTTCGAGAAGAGAAGGCTAAGGGAGATCTAATTGCTATCCCCAGCTCCCTAAAGGGGAGGATATGGAGAGTCAGACTCTTCCCAGAAGTGCACAACAAAAAGGCAAGAGGCGACAGCCACAAGTTGCAGGGAAATTTCAACTGGATGCAAGGAAAAAGTTCTCAGTGAAGGTGGTGGTGGTTCAGTGTGGAAACAGATTGCCCAGTGAGTCTGGGTATCTCCATCCATGGAGGTTTTCAATGCTTGACTGGGAATGATTCTGTGCAACCCGCTCCGACGTTGAAGTTAGCCCTGCTTTGAGCAGGGGCTGGACAAGATGACCTCCAAAGAGTTCCTTCAATGTAGATTATGGTGTAATTATTCAATGAGAATGCACCTGAGCATCATTCTGAACCTGAAAATAAGTAAATACTCTTTTTAAGTACCCTATGTTTTGCACTTATACCATGAGTATAATTTCTTGCAAAGAGCACAGTAGTAAGAGAAGTTATTTTGTAGTGTTAGAAGGAGCAATGAATGTTTTATAGCTTCTGCATTTATTACAAGTGTTACCTACATGGCTTTCAAAACAGAGATTCACAAAGCAAAAACATTGCCACTTTGAAACTTCCCTTGAGTACCATCACCTTTTATTTCTAATCAACATAAGAAGCTTATCAAAACTTATCAGTAAAACAGATGATGAATCCCCATGCAAAGTATAATGCAAGCAGGGGTTAATTAGAAAAGGAAAAGGTGAACTTGCAAAGCTGTCTTTATGGAAATCCTCATCCCTGACTTTGTAAATGAGGGCTTTGGAAGCATCACCTGTGGTTTTGGCTATCAGCTAAGCTGTACACTGCTTTTCAATTATTGCAAAATCTGTAGTCAGAAAGGTTTGGAAGGCAGTGCACAGCAAGACTTTCTGAAGAAAGAATATTCTGGAACTATGCAGGGTAGGAGGAAAATTGGAATTTGGATAACTGAGCAGCCATCTGTCCCAGGCTGTTAAAAAACACATCCCAAGGGGGATTTTTATTGCCATTGCTAGTACCATTCCTGTAGCCAGGAGGTGGCAGGAGATACAGGATATTGACAGGGAATATGAGGAAACTCAGGAAACTATGACATGAGCTGCAGGTGGGTAATGAGATAAGCAGAATTACTACTTTATATTATTCCTAATCTTAAATAACTTCCAAATGACAGCTACTGTAGTACAAACTATCCTTCCCTCACGTGACATGCTCCTAGACTCTAAATGCATGAGAAAGTAAGATTTAGTAAGTCATTTTCCAGCTCTCACCGGAGGATTCAGACACTCCTGTTCTTCATTATACATTAAGCCCTCTGTACTAGCTAGGACATAAACAGAAATGTCAAGCCCAGCTCTGAGTTTTATGTAAAATGAAATATAGGGTGGTATTGGTTGGGACTATTATCAGAAGAAATCCCGGGGACCTGCTTAGTCCCACTAGAAATACATAAAATTGGGTAGCCCTGAGGGTATTCATAACCTTAAATGACCTAAAGTCTGTGATGTTTCTCACTGACATTATCTTACATTGATGCAAATCCATAAATGTGGATTCATGATGTGACTTCATCGATGACATTACTGCTGATTTATTGCTGCTTTATGAAAAGAGGATGGTCCCCAGCTGGAGTTAAATGGCCTCTAGGACCTCCTCCTTATGCCCTCTGCTATAGGCCAAGCAGGGTGAGAGTTCACGGCATCCGTATCACCCTCAGGGGTCAGCAAAAGTTGGGGGAATATATGTTCTCACTTTGTTGTCCAAGTGCTTGTTCTTCTGGGTTGAGGACAGTAAACTATGGCCAGTAAATCTTTTAATCCCCTCTTAGGTTGCTTAGGGCTCTCCATACCCATTCTAGCTGGAGGCAAGGTTTCAACATGGGGGTCATTTCAATGGGCTGTTTCTTTACTTGCGGAAGCCCACACAAACTGGAATTAAATTGTGAGTCTTGCCAGCAAACCTACTTACTGAGGTGTATTAGCAATGTTTATTGTTGGCCTTGTTCCACACATAGCACACCAATGAGATGGGCTGTTGGCAAAAAAAAGTAGAAATATGACAGTTTGAGGAAGACCTCTGTCTCAGGGATATCACACTCTAAGGAATTATGATTGAAAACGAGTATTCTTATGACATATAAACTGTTCTATTGCATATATTTGCATAGAATTACATGAATGTGCAGACATAATGCTTGTTCATTAAAATCACTCTCTCTTAAAGTCCTAAATCCCTGTATAGTCCTGCCTCTATGCAGCTTTACTCCTTTTCAGTTCCTCCAGGTGAGAAAATAAATAGGATTTTTCTAGGCTGCTATATGTCACTTCTCAATCACTTGCACACAACCAGTTGTCTCCATTTTCATGGGAGATAAATAAAGGACTTTAGACTTGTCTTAAGTATCCTCAATCACAGCTCTATTCGATTCAGTGCTTTACACATTGCAGCCCTCACTCTTTCTGCCCCAGACTGTAAATTGTTTCCTTCCTAAGGAGCCAATGTTGCCTCAGTATGAGTGGACATAATGGAAAGACTTTGCAGAGACTTTACAGCTTGCACTTTAGGTAGAATTTCCCAGAGGATTTAATCTCTTTTCACATACTTCAAACTGCCTTTTTCTGCAGTAAACACCTGCTCAGTTTAACAATTTCCCATTGTTTGATTTTAGGTGATTTTAAAGCAAAGGTGTCTTGGTAAGCCTGTGTACTCAATACACATAGCTACCACTTATGTTTAAAAAATTACAGCTGTCATTGGAAGTCCACCTCTCAATCAATGTTTGTCAGTGTAATGTGACAGAACAACTCTGCAAACATTTATCATTCTAATTATTGATCAGCAGTACATTATTCTCTGCTCAGTCCTTTTGTACAAGGAAAAATAAGCATTATATAGTGTGTCTTTCCTTGGGAACTTTAATACTATTGTTGATGGCATATTATTAAAATACATTGATGGATTTTTCTTTTTTTCTACCAGTCTTGATTTTGAATACAGATTTCCATAATGAGGTTTTCTGAAATCACATTGCGAGCATCAGGTAATAAATAAGAGTTACAGTTCTGCTACCATTTTCTATCCTATTCTTGTGACTTAACTATGAGGTTCCTTAGACTTTCTGGGCTAAACTCACAGCAGCTTTCCTGAAACTGACTTTTTCCAGGTTCTGGATTGATTTTAATCTAACATTTAACCATTCTGGTGTCTGCAGCAGAGCTGCATAATTTTTTATGGAGGACAGAAGACAGGTCATTGGTCCAAATAAGGATTTGCATTTAAAAATATGGACATGTTAAACAACTATTAATAGGAGAAAAAAAGAGAGAGAGTTTAAAAAAAAAAACAGAACAAACTCGAACATTGTGCCTGCATGGAGATTTTTGCTTGGATTGCTTTCTCCTTCAAGCCCTCAGTCTCTGCATGATAAAGACCTTCCAGAGTAGACTGTGCTTCTTTCTGTATCTAGTGCACTTAGGGAAGCAATGCAATGCCTGTAATAACCATAACAAAGGTCTGCATTGGATTCTGCAGAGTGCATCCAGCAATGCCAAGAAAATAAGGGTGGGGTTTTTTCCATGTCTTCCCCTCCTCCAAGAGCCTTTCTGTGGGATCTGCAGCACTTTCTTGGACTTTCCTTTTGATAACTATGAACAAAATCTATCATGAGGAAAGCTCACATTAAGTACTTTTTTTCTATTATTTTGTACTTCCTATTTTAAATGAGTTCATCTTTCCATGAAGATTTTTGGATCTTTATGGGTGGAGGTGGCTCTTGGCTTATTCCAAGGGGGACTGGATCTGTTTGCTTAATTTGCTGTTGGGAGTGGAATCTCATATAATCCCTTTTTAATATTCCATGAAATGCTTTGACTGTCTGTCAAGGTATTCTCATCAGTCAAAAGGTCTCCTTTTGTTCTCCTTTTGAATTGACATAACTAATGACAGGTAGCGGCAAAGCTTTGAAGACAGAAGTCACTTCAATCCTTTATAGTTAGCAATACCTCTCCCTTCATATGCTCATTCAGGAAGTTCAAAGAAACTCACAGAACAAAAAATGTTGACATCTAGGGGGATGTGCTTCACTCCTGGCTCTTGCACTGATCGGCTGTCAGGCTCAGAACATGTTTGCAGCTGTGACTTTCAAAACACAAATTAGCTGCAAAGTCTTTACCAAAGCCTCCTAGCTAAGAGGTCAGAGAGGCGGAGGGGCTGGGCAGGGAGCATAGAGCAGAGGATCTGGAAAGGCAGGGGAAACCCAGCAAGAGACTGGTGGCTTTTAAGTATCGCAGCTAGTTGGGGGAAATGGTACATAACAAATCACTTTTAGATAATTCCACTGTTGACTCCAACAAGCTATTGCTATAACTTTCTCATAGTTCGAGAGGGTTGAAAAAAGTTCTTAAAACTTTGTATCTGCTAATGAACAGTATAATGTATGTGTCTGAAGTTTGAAGAGTTGTGCCAGATAGTCTCAACAAGATATGTTTCTTAGTGCCTGGTTTGTAATAAACATGAGCTATTGACACAAAGGATATCCAGTATGGAAAGAGCTGCATAAACTGTTCCTTACAAAAAAAGGAACCTCATCTAAGAAATTCAAAGAAATGGTTTGGAGAAGGACTCTGTAAGAGAACAAAGACCTAGATGCTGCCTGCATCCTCCTTTGCCAAGGTCTCTGGTAAGCTGGGGGCACAGGGCAAACCTCTGTGACTTGCTGCAGAAATGGCTTTTCTGTCACACCACTCCCTGGGGCCCACCTTGCTGGAGAGACCATCATGCTGCAGCACAGTGCAGCACCTGGGTAGGCGAGGCTGAGATGCTTCGGTTGAGCAAAAGTGCTCTAGCACTAGCCTCTTCATGGTGCATTCACCAGTATTTCTCAATGCCCTCGGACACCCACCCCAAGAAGGACCCTTAGGCTTCTCGTCCATCTAGGCTGTTACTGTATAACAAAATGCATGGCTACGCAAGCAAAATAAATGCTTTCATCTTTCTTTTTTTTCCCTCCTTTGTCCCTCCCCAACTCATTTCTCTCTTACTTACCCTGCAATTCTTCTTTTACCTCACATTATTTCCCCCCAAAACTCCCATTAGGCAAGTATTCAACATGTGGCAAGTGTTACCCTGGAAATCCCAAACACCTACACACCAGCAACCAAGTGAAATTAAATCAGGGCAGGCAAGAGAAATGATGAAAGTTTCAGACAGTGAATGCTTATGGGGAAGCTGCAGAGACCTGGACACATTCAGTCTGAAGAAAAGATGAAAGAGAAAACACAACTTTACAAACAAGTAAAGGAAAGGAAGAGAAATCTATTAATCTGTCAAACCAACAGAACTGAAGCTGCAACCTACATCATCACAAAGAAAATGGATGTTAATATTTCCTCAAAGGGAAAAAAATATTGAGAAAATCATATTCAGAGCAAATCACTTGTCAGAAGCTGCCTCATGAATTCCTTTTAAGGTAGCAATAGATTAAAATCTTAGGTGGACAGAGTATGTATTTGTATCTCAGACTGGCAGGTACTGGTGATAATGGTAGGAAAGCATCAGCCTTTTCTGCAGCAGGAAGTGCTGCCAATTTTTTAAAATCATTTTGGGCAATTCCACTTAAAACATTTCCTTCCAACTGAAGGGACCGAGGACATTGCTAACACACCCTTGAACAATCCTGCTCTTTTCTTATGTGACACAGAAGCCTTTTACAGCTGAATTGAGGTTAATGGTAGAGTGCAAAAAGTACTGTCTGTCTGGATTTCTGAAAGTAAGTATGGACTCAATATTCTGTGGAATTGTCTGGACTAAGCAGCTGCCTACTCCAACGGTCATTTGTAGTTGTGAGGGACAGGACTGAATAATCCTTCCTGTCTGAAATCCACAGGGGAGAGTCATGCATTGGTTTGGGAATGGAGTTTTCACCATCCTCTCCAAGGCTCCTGAATATACCACCACTAAATATAGCAATATTTTATTGACTTTGTACAGAGGGTGTCTCACCAGAAGGGAAACAAAGGCAAAGAACCAATGCAATACATAACTCTAAAAGCTGTTGCAATGGTTTTTGATAACGGTTAGATTTGAGATCCGTTGCACTCCCATGGATTAGCTCACAGGCAGACTGGGAAGTACAGAACTGGGAGCTGCAACTTGTGGCATCATTTAATACCTATGCTTGTTGCCCTCACAAGCAGCTTTAAGAAAGCAAGACTTCTAAAAGGTTAGCAGCAAGCATTCATTGCAATTTCAGTCTCTGATAAACAGCTCACAGGAGCTTTTATTAGGAGTAGTATGCCATAGTTGAACAGACAGATATGGCAGTCTTGCTGCTTTCAGGATCTGGAAGCCACCACCAAACCACTTGGGTCTCTACATGTTTTAAATTATAAAAAGGGATTTAATCCCCAAGACTGACTGGTAATCAAACATTTTGTGCTTGCTATACTATTGTTGAGAAGGAGAGTCCCATGGCTACATCTCAACACATCAAGGACAGAACACTATCTTCTTTTTATTTTAAGACTATAGATATGACTCATCTGTAGAAGAACTCTTACAGAGAGAATGAAAACATAAAGGATTCAATACTCACTATAGTTTAGGTTTCATTCCATGCATGTTCAAAATCTGAAGCAGGCCACTAGAGGAAGATGTGCTTTCATTGATAGATGGGGAAACAGCTTAGGGACTCTCTGAACTTTAATAAAAGCACATATGAAACTTCAGTCACTTGTCATTCTTTGGATACTTTCCATTTTTTCACAAGCTGTATGAAGAACTAATTTGATTTCGCTTTCATTGTTCTGGTGCAGACACTTACGCTTCTGAAAATCAGTTAATGGCATAAAGCACTTTCTTTAATTCTACCAGTTCAAATCACCATGGATGTGTGCAGACAAAGGACAAGAGGCACAGAAAAGCTAGCATGCTGTACATTGTGAAACTTCTTGTTAGGCAGTATCAACCCACGGAAAGTGCCATTTTGTTCCACAGAGAGACTTTTTTAAAAAAATTCATTTTCTCTCTCTCTCTCTCTCTGGGCTTCATTTCCAACCCACTGCTTATGATACACTGTTTCAAATTTATTCTCTCCTTTTTCTTTTTTCACAATCCTAATATGGTTGTTGTTTTCTTCATAAAACATTTGCCATTGGACTAACTCATCTTCTTTCTTATTTGTCAGCATTCATTGTAACAGGTTACTGAAATATTTAGTCTGCTAAAAAATTGGGTGTACCGCCAGAGCTGATCTTTGCTGCCCCTTTTAGTGCAACAATTTGTTGGTCCTGGGGTGAGACAAAAGTCGTCATGGACTGGCAAAGTTTTCCTGATGTAACCCTGGAAGCTTGTAATTAGCTAGTATCCTGGGTACCACGCTACTAACCTTCTGAAAGTCTTCTCTCTGTACTGTTTCCATGTAATATGGCAGTTGTCAGAGCACCTTACAGAAGACACAGTTGCATCTTGCTTTGTTGTTTCCCTTTATCTAAAATAAGGGAGTGCAAGCTGAAATTATGTAATTGGTCTCCCTTCAAGAGAAGAAACTGCAAGGAAGAGAGAAGATGTTGTTGGGCATATAAATTCACAAAGTGGAACTGCTGGAAACAGATGAAGGCAAGAGATTTTAGGAAAAAAAAAATAATAAAAAAAAGTTTTTGTTGGCTCTCTAAGTAGAGCAAGCAGCTGCAAAACTAACCCAGGCTGAGGCTACACTAGGTAAATGAGTCAGGCAAGACCTCAACCACCCACCATCCCATGCCACAGCACTAAAACTTGGGCTTGGAAATCCAAACAGTGCTTTCCCCTTCCCTGCCACATGGACTTAGACAAGCAGTTTATCCATTAAAATTACATAAATAAATGAGCCACTAAACTGACATGGAACTTTGGGGTGTGTGGGGGATGCATGAGTGAACCTGGGATGCACCCATGTGGCTGAATTTCTAGAAGGGGAGGAAAAGGTTAGAAATAACTACACATCCACTTCTTGTGTTTTAGGAGAAAAGGGTTGGGCTGTGGTTTTTTTCCACTCCAATTTATAAATCATGATAAAGAAAGACTGAGAAAATTAGATTCAGCCTGAAAAGTAAAGAATCTGTTACCAAGTAGCCGATCAGAGGGGCTGAGAAGTGACTGTTCTCAAACTCGAGGATTGAGGAACTCTGCAGCACATCACACTGAAGGCAGCAGCTCCACTGGAAGAAAAGACTGGCCAGAGAGAATGGAAAGTGGGTAAGAGTTGAGAGAAAGCATTTGAAAGCTTCTACAGATTACTGTATTCAGGAAAAGAAAATAAAAATAAAAACTTAGAGGTTTTCTGAAAGCTCCAGAATTAAAGACACTGCCTCAAGTGTTTGACTTATTGTCATAATGGCGTAAGACACAGAAACTTATTTTAATCACTTAAGAAAAAACAGCTCTCAGCATCCAGTGAAGAATTTGTGCATATATCTAAATGTGTGTGTGAGAGAGAGAGAAAGAGAGAGAGAAAGAGACTATTTTAAAATCCTCTGAAGATCTACAAAGCAACTTTCGTTCTATTAAGAGGAATTTCTCCCAATGGGCCTGACATTTCAGCTTGCACATCTGACATCTCCTGACAACAAGGAGACCTGGGAACATAGTTGAGGTGGGGTGGGTAGAAGTAGTACCCAACACACAGAACAAAAGAACTTTTAAGTTAAATACCAGCTAAGCACAATGTTGGGGGAGAAAAACTGGTGCCAGGGGATGTAAAATTGTGTTTGTGTAAGAAAGCACCATTAAGTTTTCTAATGGAAGTTTCTCCACCATTTTCATGCTACAGGGATGGCTAGTATTTTGTTCTATCTGTATTGGCCCTTGGCACCGGGCTCAGTCAAAACTCGCCCCCAGTACGGTCAATGGCTAATTCAATCCACATTATAACAGTTTAGGTATGATGCTGCTCTTGGGACCCACTGCAGCCCTGGTCTGACTGGCGAGGGGAGGAGAGAGAAGGCGAGACTGCACAGCTGCATGGGCATGCATGCCTGCTTTGTGTCACTGGGACCCCATGCACAGGAGCAAGCAGCCCTGGAGAGAAGAGGACTGCAGCCTTTTGGGACCCACTTAGATGTATGGTGATTGACAGTTTCATGGTTTCCTCTCAAAAGTGTTGGCTGAATGGCAGCTGCACCAGGACCAGCAGCAGCCCCAGGACCTCAGTACAGATGTGGCAGGCAGGGGCCGTGTTGGTGGCCCACAGCATGGTCCCTCTGCTCTATGGTGCAGAGCTCTTCTCCCTTATACTCTGCATTGCTTGACTCCTAGTGGGTTCCCATGTGCACAGCATGTGATAAAGGACAGATCTCCACCAACACCAGGACCCTCACACTTAAGGTAGATCTCCCACTCGGGGGTGATTGACTTGAGTTCTGTATTACAGTTACAATTATTTAGCGTGCAAGGATGCGTGCCAGGCTGTGAGAAAGACCCCAAGTGCAGGTGTTAGGGGGAGCACAGCAGGGTCGGGGCAGGGAGGGCTGAAGCCGAGAGCTGGAGGGCTGGAAGGATGCACGGTGCTGAGGACCTTGGCAAGAGCGTGCTTGGGAGCATAGACAAGGGATCACAGCGCTTGGTGTGACAGGTCTTGGCATGAAAGGGCGAGGTGAGGGTGTGGGCACAGGCAGGGGGGTGAGGCCGGGGGGCCAAGTCTGCCCAGGGGTACCTGGGTCCCAGGGCGGCTGGTGGCCAGTGCTGGGAGCACCGGGGGCCCTGATGCAGCTGTGGGCAAGCTGCCTTCCTTTCCTACACTGCTGTCGGGGGGGAAGGGGGAAAAGAGCTCAAGGTACCAGCAGAAGGGCAGGAACCATCATCTGAATTCTATTGTGCCATCTTCAAAAAGCCACTCTGTTCCTCAATAGCCTGACCTGCAGACCTGCAATGACACTGCTTACCTTCCTCACTGGAGCACAGCAAAGCTCGATTCATTAGCGTTTGTAACCTATTTTAAACTCCTTAACTGAAATGTGCTAAAGAAGTGAAACACATTAGGTACAAAGCATGTGGATAATATTGATGCTCATACAAAATATGCTTCAATAAAAGCTTAATAACTTACCAAGAGGCAATAAACCTAAGTGTTACCTCAAATGCACTACACATGACTAATTTACAATTCCTGGCATGTTTCTACCTTGGAGAGACAATCAGCACACGCTATTTCAGAAAAGGGCTTTACAGATAAGCAAAATGAATATAACAGTCTCCTTAGCCGGCATAAATCAGCATCACTCCTGTGACTGCTGATCCAGTTTACGCCAGCTGTGTAGCTGGGCCAGTTTTGCTTGGTGTGACCAAAATGAACAATTTTGCTCACCTGCTGGAACCTTTTGGCATCAGGACTCGGAGAGGTTGCTGCTAGAGGACTGCGGTTCCCCAGACAAATTTACATACTTAGTTTCAGTCAGAAAGATTATGCTACATTTGTAATCTTTTTCTGAATTAAAAGAAATTTTTTGAGCGAGCCTTTAGGAATTGAGGGCACAGTGGTATTGTGATCATTTGGAAAACTGTCATAATTACTTTTTCTATAAAAAGAATCTCCATATCATACATTGTGGAGCACAGAATTTTTAAAGAGGTGAGGAAAACTGAACTGAGTGAATTAAAGCTGAGGAGCAGATTTTTAATGGAATGAGGTAGAGCTGGATAAAGTGGGTTTACTCTTGTTGCACTGAAATATTCATTGCAGGCAGCCCTTGTTCGTGCAGTGAGTTGAAAACTCTGGGTCCTGCTTGTAGAGGTAGCTCCCTGGTCTCTAACTGCCTCTTAACAGGCATAAATGACGGAAATACTTTTTGGCATGTTCTTGCATGGTGAGAGGTCATAAATAATTACAAGCATATTTTGTGAACTATGTTCAACGAATCAGCAGGAAGACACCATGAAAGTTTTTTAGCCTGTTTGAGCTAAAAAAAACCCGAACAAAAACCAAAGAAAATTGTGCCAATTGTCTCTAAAGATTTTTTATATTCTCTCAGGAAATATGGAAAATTGTTATTTTATAGGGGGTTTTTTATATTTTACTTTTTTTTTACTTTATATTGTTTTAATTATTTTAAACTACAATTGAAATAGAAGTAAGCAAATACAGCTCAGAAAATTGTTCATCTGTCCTACACAGACTTTCATATATGTTCTTAACTTTCTGTGCTCCGAGCAAGCCTCATGACCAGGCCGAAAGTTAAGCACATAGGTGTGCAAAGCCTAAGAACTGCCATCCCCCTTGTCTTTCTCTCACCCCAGCATGAATTCCTTTCTCTAACTTTATAGGTCCTCTTTTGGATAGCTGCTTTTCTGTACCTCAAAATCCCCCAAATTCCTCTCACCTCATGAACTTGGTTCAACATCCTTATTTTTTGGAAGTCATTCAATGAGCACATCCTGGAGTCTTCTGTCCTGGCATCCTGCTCACTTCCCACTCCCAGCAGCTCATTCTCATGCCCAGACTACCCACTCCTTGCAGCAATTTGCAGTCACGCTGCGAAGTGGCTCAGAAAACGAACCTGGCTGGGAGCAAGCCATTTCTCAAGTTATTTTTCAGCCAGTTCAGTCCCATAGCTAGTTCACCGAATGATGGCACAAATGATTTGCCAACCCCAAAGGAAAGGGGGTTGGGAAGGGACTGAGTGGTACAACCTCCTTGGTAGCAGCACTGAGTTATGCCACCCCAAGGTGGTTTTCCAGCTACTGATGATACAACGAGTGAGATACCAGTATCAAGCTATTTTCATCCTGTCAGAGTGCGAGACTTTCAAGAAGGAAGATGAGGTCTTATCCAAATGTGCATTTCTCCTGCACATTGCTCCTGCAATGCTGAATGGCTCAGCCCTGGCACATGTGGTGGTCTGCAGGGCAAAGGGCCTATCACCATATCCCCATGGTTGGCATCTCCCCATTCCCAGCTTTCTATCAGATCTAGCAAACTGATATGCCAGCTGATATGACAGAGACTTAATTTTCAGTTAAATCAGCAAACTATGTATACTGTGTGTTTTAATTGAGTAAAGCTCAGAAATGGAAGGTCCAGGCTCGCACTGCACAAGAAAGTCCATGGAAGTCTCTTTGGCACCAACTCAGTGTTTAAACTGAACTGCATCAGTGCTATGAGCCAAGAATATCCAAATGCCACATACTCCTCTCCAAATTCTTTCTAATATCAGCTGAGCATTTCATGCTAGTTTCCAGAAAAACATTTTAATCACCATAATTGATAAAATGCAGGAACACACCACAAAAAGGAAAAATATCATCCTCTGAATGTCATGGCCCAGCAGGCAAATGAGCAGGATGCTATTTAAACTGTGAAGTAATGTGCACACCTACAGCTCAAATGTTCTTCATCAAGCTTCATATCATCATGAAGTTGATGGCAGGCAAAATATGTTGTATAACCTCTTGCAAGAAGTGAGACACAAATCCCAACATAAGGAAAGAAAAGGATAAGAATTCTTTATTTTTCCTCAAGGCTGATTTTCTGCTCTTTCCCAAATGGAGGAGGGGAGAGGGAAGAAAAGTTCATTCAAAGGATAAAGAAAATTTGTGGGAAGTCAGAATAAGTACCACCAAATTGAACAAGCAGTTTAACTCAGTGTCCTAATGAATTAATAAATACAAATACCAGCAGCCGATGCTGGAAAACAGTAGCAAACAGCTGGGTGGCACATTGTGCCCATTACAAAATAGACAAGGAAAAACAATGGGGTTATCTTTAATTTTCACATTACTATAATTTTAATCATGTCCTTTATGTCAATTCACAGACAAGAAGGACCATAGGTAATATGACGGGTGACATTATTCAGCATCCTCCAGGTAAGGGGGGGGTTTATTACTATTCTTACTACTATTACTATTAATTACTATTGCTATTGCTATTGCTATTACTATTTATTACTGGCCACAGAGGTGCCAGAAGAACAAGGGCAGTAATTGTGTGTGTGTGTGTCCTCCTAAAAATTAAATCTTACTGCATTTTGGGTCATTTAGTAACACCAATAACTTCATACATAGTAACTAAGCATGTAAAAAAGATATAAAAAAGAAAAATAAAAAATCAATTTTATGTGTTTTCTTGCAGGTAACAAAACCAGTTATGAGTGACCCAAAAGTTAATAAGTCAAAACAACATCATCATGCAAATACATCGCAGTATGAATTTCCTCATGTCATTGGTAAGCAAGCTCAATAACTTGTTTAATGAACTCAGTCACAGATGGAGACTACACTGGAGACTTTTCAGAAGCAATTCTAAGTCCTTCTCAAAAAGTAACTGTGTCAGGTATTTGGGGACTAAAATTCACGTAAGAACCCACCTTGAGAGGACACAGAATTGATTGCACGTATCCATGCCTCATACAGCTGTTTGTCAAAGCAGAGGGAGCAGGGAGGGGAAATGATGGTTTGCACCTGAAAGGGCACTGCTTGTTAATTCCTGCTGGTTTCATTTGGGGGGGGAATAATCCCCTCTCAGGCAGTGTTCTAAAAAGTGAGACAAAACCAGCAGTAAATAGACTGGGCTACAGTCCTTTTTTCTTAATAATCTAACATTTTTTCTCTATAAACCCCTCTCAAAATGGGCTTGCAGGGAGACACCCACGTTGAGTTCCCATCGCTCTGCCAGGCGCTCGCCGCAGGAGCCTCTGCTTCCCACCGTATCTTAGCACAGACAGCTGGCTGCTTGCGGCGGAGCGGACATTTTCTGGACTCGGCTCTAATTTGGGTTTAAGATCCTCTGCAGTCTACAAGGCACCCCATCGCTGGCTGGAAAAGGAGGTGTCGCAGAGGGAGGAGGCGTTGCTGGCTGAGTGCTCCCATCGCTGACTACGCTGCACAACAGGCAGGGATGGAAATGAGGCACCAGCTGTGTTTCCTGCAGGAGCTGGTCCCATTCAGGGACACGTTTTCAGCCACCCCATGAGCTGCACCCTCAGGGGACTCCTGTGCCCCCGTCCCGGCTCGCACAGAAGTTTTGGCAGAAGCCAGGCCAGCAGCACCCTGCTGTCCCTGCTGCAGAGCTGCTGCCATGCTGGGGACAGCTTTAGGCAAGCTTGCTCTCAAACGCCTTAAGTCTACTGACATCTCATTTCAGGCTCTCCTGCCTGATATACTATTCTGAGCTCAGGTTTTCTGACTCTTAGTTCAACCATCCTTTCTAATAAATTTTAAAACAACATTTTTATTGTTGTTGTCATTATTTAGAAAGTTTCATTTGATCCTCATAGTTGTCCCCGAAACTTTCATATCACTCAAACTTTGAACTATTTTTTGGCTGAGAAATTGCAGTTGATGCCTTGTTTTGTTTTTCTTCTTGAGCGAATGACCTCTGCTCTTTTTTCTATTCATAAGGACATTCCACATATCACTGGTGATACAGGCCTGAAGTCCAGATCCAGCACAGAGAAATGGCTCCAATCCTTCATACAAGATGAGGTTTCGGGTTAAGGAACACTCTACCAAATCACAGGTGCACCAGTAAAATTCCTTTTTCTGTGATTTTGCTGCAGTGCAATAATTTTTTCCCATTAAGAAAATATATGATGAATGATCAGGTTATTTTTATTCTAAATTGTATTTTATATGAGGCAGTCATCAGCAAAGTGAGGATTCAAGAGTTTCGGTGTTTAAAGCCAGAAGGAATCATTAGATCATCTAGTCAGGCTTCTGAAATATCACAGGCCATTAAGTTTCATGCCAGTATCTTATATTAAATCCAAAGGCTTTAGAAAAACTAAAGAATTTCAGGTGCTCGCATCTGTTGAGGAGATTAAACTGCATGTTGCAGGTAGAATACCAGAGAGACCAAGTCGGTGCCAGAGGAGTTGTGAATGGCAGACAATTGATTAGGTGCAGGATGTTCCCAGAAAGCAAATAGTGCCCTTATCACTGAGGAAAGTAAAACACATCTGTCAATCTTCCCTGGGAGTTAAGCTTCATTTCTGACCCCCACCCTGAGCGTGTTGGGGGCAAAGAAAGAAATCTGTATCAGCAAAACAAGGGTTAAAAGAGCAACCCGGTCCCACTGACTTGAGAAACAAGGGAGACCCCCATTGCGGTCAGCCTAACTGTCCCACAGAGCCTGTAGCATTTTGTTAAGACACAGCATTAAAGCCTCCCTTTTAAGAAAGTTTTCTAGATGATCCTTTTTCAGATGGGAAATCAAGTCCGCATGAAGAAAGTCAATTGAAAGACTTGGCTGCAGTTCCTCGGTGGCACTGGCTGGTGGAGAGTTGGCTGAGGCAACTGGATGAGCGCACAGTCCTCATCCAGGATCCAACAGTCCCACTGGCTGGATCCTCCTCCAGCTACAACTCTCCAAGAATGGTGAACTTGGAGTTCAGATCACACTTTAAAGAAAACCCTGTTCATATTCACAGCTTTTATCATCTCTGGACTTTTTAAGGTTTACAAAATCTGAATATATTTAGCAGTCAGCAACCCCGGGCTATGGAATAGCATCAAGTGAGTGGGAAAATGTACAGGAAAATTATTTCCTAGGGAAGGCAACAGAGGAATGAGCATCTTGTTGAAGTGCCCAAAACAGCTACCAATTAGGGTATACATTTTCTGAATATTCATCGGCTCCATCCTGCTATAGGCTTCAAATACTTAACATGAAACTGCACCCTACCTCATAGTGATTCCAAAGGGGTTGAAAGATCCCTAAAATCCAGAAGACAGATAAGACATCAGAAAGGCAAATGCTAGCCAGATGGATATGGACAAACCTTCATCATAATCATCTCACAGTGAGGTAGCTGCATTCAAGACAATTGCTCAAGTGAAGAGCTACTTTGTCATCTCACTGCATCCAGACCCATTTTCTTTGATTACAGCTAAAATCTATGTGCTCTGCTGGTTCAGGAGCTCTCAATGTATTTCTTAAGTGCTACTTTTTGATTATTGAGCAAGGATAAAGTAAACAGTGAATGTTCTTGGAGTACCAAAGACATCCTTCTGGATTGCAAGTGAGTAGGAGTCACCGAAGTCTGGCAGGCACCCATGGGGTGCATAAAATGGAATATTCAATATGCTGTTAATATCCCCTTGCCTTCAAGGGATCCTCCTGCACATTTGCAATGCGTCATCAGCCACTTTGCTTGCTGCCTTGAAGTAGAGTGGTAACCCATACAAAAGCAAACCACAGCAGGATTCCAGTTCCTGAAAGGACAGGGGAGCAAAGTTTCTACCTGATATATTGAACATATTGAGTCTTTACTCAATTAATTTCTCTGAGCTGGCAGGGCATAGTTTATGCTAGGGGGAAAGTGACCGTAACACCTCTTATCAATGTCTCTGCAGAGATCAGCCCTTGATTTGAACCTTTGGCTCATTTGTCAGCTTTGTGCATGTTAGAGGAAATGACTCGCGGCAGCTACACTGGTGGGCTGTGGTATCATGTGAATTCAGTCTCCAAGCTCCCTGAGCAACAAGGTGCACTGAAACAAAGATGTGACTGGTGTTTAGTTCAGCCTGTAAATGAATAAAAGCAAAATGTCACCCAGTGCTTCAGAATGAAATAAAATAATTCCTTTGGACAGACCGATCTAATTTTATCAGCATTGACTCAAGCAGCAGGTCAGGGTGGAAGTCTTTTGAAATTTCTGTGTTGGAGCAGGAGAGATTTGCCAGTCAATATAGAAATAAACTCTACTCAAGATTTATCTTCTCTGACAGATTATTAGGCAGTGGAATCCATAGGTGAAATTTCATGGCTTGTGGTATCCAGGAGGTCAGACTAGATGATGATAATGGTCTGCTCTGAACCAAAAAAATATCCATGGCTGTTATCACAGAGAACACGCTATTTTAAAATTGATGAAAAAATTGGTGAATTAAGAGAAGGAAAGAATATTGTAGTAAGAGTGGAACAGATAATTTAATCTTTGTTAGTATTTCTCTACTCTTGCCAGATTTTGTCTCTGCTTTGCAAGAGAAGAAAACACCACAACCCTTTCCTTTCTCCCACACATATTCTGTTTCAACGTGAAGTAAAGAAGAGTGACCTCAGGTCTGCACAACTGGAGCCAAGGGCTGGGACTGCAGGTTGAAAACTCATAAAGCAGTAAAAGCCATTTTAGTTGTAACATATATGAAAAAAAAAGAACAGATTTGAACGGCTGTTTGCACTGTAAAACTTCTTAAAATCTTGTTCTATTTTTTTCCAAAGCTTTGGTTAAATAGAAAATGTATTGATAAATTTCCATGAATCCTATTCCTAATTTTTCTGCACACAATGCAATCAAATATTCTGTTTCATTTATTACTTTATATTGTTTAGACATATCCATAACAGGTCATTCTTGATATTTATGTGCATACAATTCATTGCAGGCCACACTCAGTAATATATATAAATTCTGAGGGTTATTTCCCTTTCATATGTGATCAGGGAGTAACTGAACTCTTCATATCCTGCTATTGTGAAATGGAGTGAGCACTTGCCTCTGTTGCACAGGCGGTGAAGAATCCCAGCAGAGGAGCGCAGAGCCATTTCAGAGCTGCTGTTCCACATCCTCCCCTTTTACCCACCAAAACCAAGTCCCATGCTGCAGATCTGGCTTGCCGTGGATGAAACTCTCTATCCTCACTTACTGGCTCCAGCCACCCTCAAACACAGTTGAGGAACCCCTTAGCCTGGAGCATTGACAAAGCAGACTCCTACCTTAACAAGACAGCTGGTGTAAATTAGATTTTTCTGCAAATAAACTATTTTCATCCTATCTTTTTTAGAGTTTCTATGTAGTTAGCAAGCTACCTAAAACTTGAAAACCAGCATTTTTTGTGTCAAGAAGAAAAAAAATCATCGTTTTCAGAGATCCATCCTTCATGTTCCCAGGTGGCAGTGAGAGCCAGGGCTCTAACTGCATAGCTTGGACTCACAGACTACCTCCTATTCTACAGATGATGAGTGAAAAAATGGTTATTATAATAGCAAGTGTAAAGCAATAGCATATTTTCACCCTGTTCAAAGAGAGGCATTAAAATGTAAGACCAACTCTTGCCATTCCAGGCAACTGCACAAGAGACTTCCAGCTTGCAATTGTCCACAGCATCCCTATCCCACATTTATCACCCTAGGTACCGAGACAAACCTCACCAAACTTTGGATCTGCAAGAACAGATCAGAAGCTACTAGGAGAGTGGGTCACAGGAAATCAAACCACCTTCCCCACTTTCATCTGCAAAACCAAGCTATGCATCAAAGTACTCCTCACTCCCTCTTGGTGACCAGCAGAAGACTTGAAGCAATGGGAAAGCAATGGCAGCTGTAACAGGACCGACACTCCCAGAGCAGGGTTTGATCCAGCTAGAGACTGAGGAGCTCAAAGCCAATTCTGTGAGCTCAGAAATGCTTGCGGTGAACTTAATGAGAGGCTTTTCTTGATGAAAATTGGCAGCTGGTGACAAGTTCAGTGATTTTGAAGGGATGTATTGTGAGGGAATATGCAAACAGTATTAACAAGGGCCTACTCAGTTTTTATGTGTGTCTCTGTCTACACAACAACTCTGATTAGGTAAAGATAATAATAGGTGTTTGTCTTTGAAGGTACACATCTCAGCTGGGAGCTTTACATCTTGGCAACAGCACAGAATAATTTCTTTTAAGAGGGTTAAGCGTCAGTGCTTCCAAAACTGGAAGACATAGATATCTATTTACTCTCATGCCACAAAAATCCATGTGAAAAATTGGTGACAGGTTCTTTTTTTTAAAAAGGCAGTAAGATGTAGCACTGATATCATAACCTTGGGCTCCTAGTAATTTCAAAGGATCCATGGACTTCATAAACTCAAATAGAGACAAAAGTATCTTAACACACTTCATTTTAGCTAAAGTGGAAAAGCAGCTAAAAAAGTGACAAATGTTATGTTCCTAAAATTGGAAATTGAGTCATTTGGACAAACTGTGACACTCTTGTCTCTCTCCCTGGCAATCAGAAGACAAAATGTCAGCTATTTTCTCTAAAAAAGGAACAACAGGCTACTTGTTAATTCTTGACCCCTATGGCTCACCAGGGATTGTCTTACTGCAGATGACTCACATGACAGACAACTTTTATCAGTGCCAACTCTAAGTTGTCTTTTATAAGCATGTTGTCAAGGACCATGATCAAAATCACACCCTTACTTCTTTTTTTCCCCAAAGTTATTATGCATTTGCAGTGTCCTTGGAATAGCCTGCCCATGCTCCAGACCAAGGCTTCAAAACCACACAGGCAGAGCTCCCAGACAGTCCATTTCACTTTTACTGAACACAAGGCAAACTGGGCTTGTTGCTCTCCTCTTCCAGTACAAAATGAACAATAAAGATTAGATAGATTTGATTATGCTGTGCCATTTTTTCCTAATGACCAGAACTCTCTCTAGTTTCCCAATTCTGCATCTGGAGAAATAAAAAAAGATATTCATAACTGCATTTGACAACAAAGTCATGTGCTGCTTTATTCTTTTTTTTCCTTTCTATTAGTCATTTTAGTCTATACAAAATACGTAACCCACAGAATGTGTATGCTAAGCCATAATTAGGGTGTTTTACTTTTTTCATTCTAGCTCTCCTTCTCATAAAAATCTTGGTTTGCAGACAGTTTAAAAACAAACAGATTTGAGCATCGAAAAACAGAGTGAGCCAAAACCCCAGCATAGATGGCCCCAGGTTGGGCCACATCCTCACCAGTTACATATCACAAGACTAAACTCTGTGCTAACAAGTTTTAGTTAGCACAAGTAAGGACGTTGTAAGCCAGGAGTAAAAGCAGTATCACAGATGGGATTACTGTTATCACAGGCCCCAAGGACTGCATTAATACTCACGTACAGCTGGAGTCAGAAAGGGTTCTTGGGTTGAGGGACTCTCTTCAATATTTTGTTCATTTGGATGCTTTCCAGTGGCAAGGTTTGCTCTCTCCTCCTGTGGCACCAATATCTGCTCATCAAAAGCCTAGGGAAGAACATCTGGTGTCCAGCCCCCAAGCTTTTGGTGTTTTTAACATTTTAAAGCTAAGGTTATAGCAACAGGTACAGTGCGACCACAGTGGTGAAATGTTTGGTTGGAGGCTTTGATTTCTTTAATTACTTCTTCCTTCAGAGAAATTTGTTTGATTTCTAATGTAAGACATGCATGATACAAAACCACGTATACAACAGCACATTGCTTCTGACTTTAGATAGCGGTGTTTCTAATCTTGTTTCTTTGTAACCACTTCCACTGCACGTGAAAGGTAGTGATTAGCAGTCAGGTTTGTGCCAGACAGTGACAGTGCTCTTGCCCGCCTGTTTCTCCCCAAAACCTGTAAATGGACTTGGGCTGGGGTCTGCTACAATTACTGTTACTCCCACCCAGAGCACTTCAGATACTTCTGACTAAAGAGTGACGAGTTTCACACTGGTTTTGCCAGGTCTACAAAAGGAAACTAGGAAAACATGTCCAATGCACTCTCTGTTAAAGCTTCAAGCAAAACTGAATCTCTCATTAGGAGGATGACAAAGCTCCAGACCATAGCATCAGAGCAGTCCTTAGCAGAGCTTTTCCCCATTCTTTCTACCCTTTCAGGGAATAAAAAAGCATCTGTATCAGCTTGGAAGATGGAAGGACACTCATCAAGGAGAGGTTTGCTTTGAACAAAGTGCAGGAAATAGAGTTAACTCAGGACTCATCTCACTGACTTTAGATGTTCACTTGCCTGGAGGTGAGCTGCTTGCCCTTGGCTCCATTTTCAGTCAGTGAGATTGTAGGGTGAGTTGCACTCCATTAAGACTGTCTATTTCTGTCACCAAAATCAATTTGGTTCATCCTAAGATGGTTAAGAGTGGTTGAGGGCCTGATCTGGAATAGTGCTTGTCTCTCTGCATCAGCTACTCAGTGAGTATAGACAACTAGCTTATTTTATATGCTTTATTTTGTACAGCTAAAATAAGATGAAGTGAATCCCACCAGATACTGCTCCTGTTTCATACTAGCTGCTGTGTGAACAATGTTAAAAGCCCTTGCCCATACAGCAGCCTGGGACCTTCCAAATTGTTGAGGTGATTATGAACATGTGTTCTGCTGGCTGCTGGTTAGGGCCATGATTCTAGATCATTTGGTACTTGTGAAAATCCCACCTGTTTCAAGCCTATGCCCAGACTGGACTTGTTTTTGTAACTTTAAAACATTTTCAGAACTTTCCAAAAAACCCTCCAATTACTACGCTGCTGAGAAAGACTGAAAATCCCAGGTCCAATGTTGGTGTCAGTTCCAGTTATGTAAGCCAGTGGATTGACACTTGCCTGGCTGAAATCAGCATCTTCATTTTATCAGAGCTGCAACCCTGTTTGCCACTGTTTCTCCTAATGACCTCAGTATTTTTTCCTTTACCTGGTTATTTAGTATGTCTGATATACCAGAAGGGGAGGGCATTCCACACTGCCCATAAAAATGTGCTATGCTGTTCTGGTATATTTTACATGTGAACAGTCCTGGAGGCAGAAAAACTCTGGTCAGCCTCTTTCTTCTCAGTTTAAACATCATGTCTCCAATTATCACAATGAGCAGTCAAGCATTGATGGAAACTTTTCATTTTAATTACATTCAATAACTCCTCTAATTACTGTATTATTAATTTTCTTCTATGTATTACTGGAAACCCAGATTCAGTGTTGTGACAAAAGTATGAAGTGAATAAGCTCCACAGAAAAA
Organism: Harpia harpyja; assembly: GCF_026419915.1. Classification (NCBI taxonomy): domain Eukaryota; kingdom Metazoa; phylum Chordata; class Aves; order Accipitriformes; family Accipitridae; genus Harpia; species Harpia harpyja. Next base: position 74,470,912 of record NC_068943.1, on the reverse strand, counting down.
CAAGACTGCAGGAAGCTAAAGACAGACTTTTGGGCCTCTTTTTTCTGAGAAGTACAAGCTTTAGGCAATTTTGTGATTGGTTCTCTCATTAATTTCACCTAACACCTTTGAACATGAACGCCTTCACTCATTTTCTGCTCGTGAACCACAAACATTCCAACTTTCAAACCATAAGTATCCAGGTCAAGACTGAAAACTTAATGGCCATTTCTACCATGTAAAATATGTTTGCAGGGGAAACGCAGACAGACTCCCAACATCAAAGAAAACTTTACAAAAAAAGAAATGAGAAAGAAATGCAACAAGGACATTTCAGATAAAACTGGAAGCTGTTCATGTGGCCAAATTATTAAAACCAACGTGTCATTAATGAGACATGCCCTTCAGCCAGCCTCCCAAGTTAGGAAATTTCAGAAACACACTTGAAGTTCTATGTGTCCATAAGAGCTGTGGACACTTACAAGGCTTGCTTTAGGTGTTTTTCTGAATAGGAACGGGGTTCCTTCCAGCCATGACATAAGAAAATTTTTAAAACTTCCAGTGAGAATTGCTGAGAAATCACATGATAAATGAGGTCCTGTTCAATAAGGCAGTTGTCATCTTTGGAAAAAGGTCTTGAAGCACTCCAGTGTTGTGATAACAGCTGCCTGAGTATTTACAGCAACGTGTGTGGTTGTGTAGAGGGCAACGAGGAACAGTTATATGTTGAAATGGATCTCACATAAAAACAGTATAAGATTTGTGGTCCAGGCTAAAGAAGTATGCGATACTGCGTAAACAAATCCTGTGGCTGATTTTATCCAAGCACTGCCTGATGTTCTGAACAAGGCTTTTCCTGTGCCAGAGGACCCCAGCAGCATTGCTGAACTAGCAGTGGGTAGCAAGTGGGTTTAAGGACGTAGAGGAGAAATAGGGAAAGACAGATTATTGGGAGCAAAAGGGAATTTCAAAAAGGCAACAAAAATAATACATTTTTTTAAAAAAGGTGTATTTTTTACATCATTCCTTTTCCCTGACTGGCTTGTTGTCAGTGACTGGAGTCTTTATGTGTTTTCCTCACATGGGAACACAAACACTTCTCCTACTGCCTCTACTTACTGCACCAGCCAACAGAACCATGAGCTGTTCAGGGCTAGATCCTGCTACAGAGGAAAATACAATTTTGGGGTGTACAAAGGTCAGAATCCATCCCCTGGGAAAATGATCTTATGTTAAAAAGCACAGATTGCCCTCTCTGAATACTAGATTTCCTCTTTGTCCTTCCTGAGAAAGTATTGTTCTCTTAACTATTGTTTTTGTGGTGAATTGAAGCAATCTCTGTGAAGTAATCAAGAAGGCCATGAAGAAGTTGCTAAATGTGGGAAAGGTGAAATGCCAGAGACAGGAAAACCTCAGGTTCACATCTACTGAAGAGTCAGATAACAGCAGCTGGGCCATCAGTTGCAAGAACAGCTTTATCAATACTAAGATGTTTTGCCAATTAATCCTCTCTGAGCTTTACCTAAGATTGGAGAGTCTACAGAAACTTAGCAGAGACTAACAGGAAGAAAAGGAAAGCCTCTGAAACAGACTAAGTATGTCACTGAAAAGCTGATAATCTCCTTGACACACAGAGAAACTGAACAGCTCAGCCTGCCTCTTTCTACCCAAATTGGAGTTAGCTGAACTGACATAAACCATACACAGTGTCACCCACATTGGCTTTTTAACGGTTTTTAACCATTTGCCTTAAGCAGTAGTCACCTGATACTGTGTGGTCGCTATTTGTGCAAGCAGACATGAAGATTCCCAGTGCCTCAGTGCCCCCCTTACAAAATGGATAACATTGATACTAGTGATGGAGAAGACCTCAGGGACGATCTGTATCGTTCCCCTTCTCTGTGAAGATTGCCTCTACATTATACCACTTCTGATATCCCTCTCTTTGCTGAGGGAGTACAAATTAGTAGCACACCTGGAGCTGGACTTGCAGGTGAAAAGGCAGTACGAGATGCTTGACATGCTTTGGAATATTTGGGTGAAAGGCACTGTAGGAGCACAAGCAATTACTTTTACTGTATATTTTGGCTTTTGATTCTAACTGTTAAACGAATCAGCTGGTATAGGGCCTCCAGGTCCAGGCACATTTCCCTTCTTGTGTGGATAGTGGGTCAGTGTTTAGTTTTGCACTTGGTAGCTGTTTAGCTCCTATGTCTTCCTCACTCAGCTGGGTACCTGTGCCAATTAAGTATCACGTGGTGAGCTGGTTATAAAACACTTATTGCCTCTTCCATGAAAGTACACTGTATGTGTTCCCACGGCGTTATGTTCAGGGGCTTTGGCATTTCTGCACCTGTATGCTAATGACACATTTTAAGTGAGACTTTTTACTCCTGTTTTCTTCCATTAGTCACTTTACAATGCTTTGAAAAGACAGGCTTTCAGTGCACTCCCACAGGCATGGGGGGTGACAGGCACTACTAGATAATGGCTTTGACAGCTTTCAAACAGGAGTTGCTCAGGAGTAACTAGTAAATCCAAATGTCCATGGTATGTTCCTTATCACAAGATGTCACTACAGCTCTCCTGTGCTAAGCACCTTCATTTCGCAATTTTGTTACACATTCCCATTTTTCTACTATGGAGTCATTATTTGTGATACTAGTTGCCTCTTCTGTTGCAATAAAAATATGAGGTAAGACTCGTTTTGGACTGTAAAATTACCCCCCACAAAAATCAGAAAAAAGTTTCAAAACGAACAGGCATGGGAACAGCACAGTGGATCTATAGACAGCTAAGTCACAGGAACTTTGCCCCAGAGCTTCTTACGTTGACGCAAAGTTCCCCTGCAAGTTTATTTTCCGGTGAACATAAATGCTCATGCAGAAAGGACTGGGCAAGGCACTAGTTTGGACACAAGTATCCTGTGCACACCACAACTCATTGCTGCTCTTGTTGGTGGTACTGTACTGGTTCTATGACTATGATGGGAAAGGGGAAGATTCATAGAATCATAGAATCATTTAGGTTGGAAAATACCTTCAAGATCATCGAGTCCAACCATCAACCATGCCCACTAAACCATGTCCTGAAGTGCCTTGTCTATGCACTTTTTGAATACCTCCAGGGATAGTGACTCAACCACTTCCCCAGGCAGCCTGTTCCAATACCTGACAACCCTTTCAGTAAAGAAATTTTTCCTAATATCCAACCTAAACCTCCCCTGCTGCAACTTGAGGCCATTTCCTCCGTCCTATCTCCAGCCACCTGACAGAAGAGACCAGCACCCACCTCACTACAACCTCCTTTCACATAGTTGTAGAGAGCGATAAGGTCTCCCCTCAGCCTCCTTTTCTCCAGACTAAACAACCCCAGTTCCCTCAGCCACTCCTCATAAGACTTGTGCTCCAGGCCCCTCACCAGCTTCGTTGCCCACCTCTGGACATGCTCCAGCACCTCAATGTCTTTCCTGTAGCGAGGGGCCCAAAACTGAACACAGTACTCGAGGTGCGGCCTCACCAGTGCTGAGTACAGGGGAATCACCTCCCTGGTCCTGCTGGCCACACTGTTTCTGATACAGGCCAGGATGCTGTTGGCCGCCTTGGCCACCTGGGCACACTGCTGGCTCATGTTCAGCCGGCTGTCAACCAGCACGCCCAGGTCTTTTTTTTGCCAGGCAGCTTTCCAGCCACTCTTCCCCAAGCCTGTAGTGCTGCATGGTGTTGTTGTGATGGAGGTGCAGGACCCAGCACTTGGCCTTGTTGAACCTCATACAATTGGCCTCGGCCCATCGATACAGACTGTCCAGATCCCTCTGTAGAGCCTCCCTACCCTCAAGTAGATCAACCCTCCCTCCCAACTTGGTGTCATCTGCAAACTTGCTGAGAGTGCACTCAATACCCTCGTCCAGATCACTAATAAAGATATTAAACAGAACTGGCCCCAATACTGAGCCCTGGGGAACACCACTTGTGACCCACCACCAACTGGATTTAACTCCATTCACCACAACCCTCTGGGCTCATCCAGCCAGCCAGTTTTTTACCCAGTGAAGAGTACACTTGTCTAAGCCATAACCTGCCAGCTTCTCAAGGACTATGCCATGAGAGACAGTGTCAAAGGCCTTGCTGAAGTCCAGGTAGACAACATCCACAGCCTTTCCCTCATCCACTAGGCAGGTCACCTGCTCATGGAAGCAGATCAGGTTGGTCAAGCAGGACCTGCCTTTCATGAACCCATGCTGGCTGGGCCTGATCCCCTGGTTGTCCTGCACATGCCATGTGAGCGCACTCAAGATGAACCTCTCCATAATCTTCTCCGATACTGAGGTCAGGCTGACAGGCCTGTAGTTTCCTGGATCCTCCCTCTGACCCTTCTTGTAAATGGGCGTCATACTGGCAAGACTCCAGTCATCTGGGACCTCCCCCGTTGACTAGGATTGCTGATAAATGATAGAGAGTGGCTTGGCAAGATCCTCCGCCAGCTCCTTCAGTAGTCTTGGATGGATCCCATCCGGTCCCATAGGCTTGTGAGTGTCCAGACGGTGTAGTAGGTCACTAACTATTTCCTCCTGGATTATGGGGGGTATATTCTGCTCTCCATCCTTGCCTTCCAGCTCAGGGGGCAAAGTACCCTGAGGATAGTTGGTCTCGCTATTAAAGACTGAGGCAAAGAAGGCATTAAGTACCTCAGCCTTTTCCTCAGCTCTGGTGGCAATGTTCCCCTCTGTATCCAATAAAGGATAGATATTCTCCTTGGCTCTCTTTTTATTGTTAACATATTTGCAAAAACATTTTTTGTTGTCTCTTACAATAGTGGCCAGATTGAGTTCTAGCTGAGCTTTTGCCTTTCTAATTTCCTCTCTGCATGACTTAACAAGATCCCTGTACTCTTCCTGAGTTGCCTGCCCTTTCTTCCAAAGATGGTAAACTCTCCTTTTTTTCTTGAGTCCTAGCAAAAGCTCCTTGTTCAGCCAGGCCGGTCATCTTCCTCGTCGGTTCGTCTTGCGGTGTATGGGAATAGCCTGGTCCTGAGCCATTAAGATTTCCTTCTTGAAGAATGTCCAGCCTTCATGGACCCCTTTGCCCTTCAGGACTGTCTCCCAAGGGACTCTCGCAACCAGTGTCCTGAAAAGGCCAAAGTTTGCCCTCTGGAAGTCCATAGTGGTGGTTTTGCTGACCACCTTCCTTGCCTCACAAAAAATTGAGAATTCTATCATTTCATGGTAGCTAAGCCCAAGACGGCCTCCGACCATCACACCTCCCACCAGTCCTTCCCTGTTTGTAAACAGTAGGTCTAGCAAGGCTCCTCCCCTTGTAGGCTCACCTACCAGCTGTGTCAGAAAGTTATCTTCCACACACTCCAGGAACCTCCTAGACTGCTTGCTCTCTGCCGTGTTGTATTTCCAGCAGACGTCTGGAAAGTTGAAGCTGCCACGAGAACAAGGGCACACGATTGTGAGACTACTGCCAGCCACTTGTAGAATGTTTCATCTGTCTCTTCAACCTGGTTGGGTGGTCTATAACAGACTCCCAGCACAATATCTGCCTTGTTGGCCTTCCCTCTCATCCTTACCCATAAGCACTTAACCTTGTCATGGAGCTCTGTACAGTCAAAACACTCCCTAACATAGAGAGCCACCCCACCACCTCTCCTTCCTTGCTTATCCCTTCTGAAGAGCTTGTAGCCATCCATTGCAGCACTCCAGTCATGGGAGTCATCCCACCATGTTTCTGTGATTGTGACTAGGTCATATCATCTATCCTGCTGCACAATGGCTTCCAGCTCCTCCTGTTTATTGCCCATGCTGCAAAAGATGCAGCTGTAGGCTCAGGCAAAGCTTGATAATCATCTATGTGAGTATTAAATTTACAGTGTTCATGCTGAAGCCAGGACACCGACAAAATTAGGTACCCACTATGAAAACAATAAGTGACACATGAAACCATCCAATAACCTAATGAAAAGTTATAAATTTGTGGTAAATCTGTGGTCTAATTTTTTTTTATGTTATAAGCCAACTGGAAAATGGTGATGAAAGAGGAGTACTTTCTCTGCTGTTGCAGCTATTTACAGTGTGTGTTTTAATTAATCTCTTCCCTCCATTAACCCTGCCTTTCATTGCAGAACTGTCTTATTTCCTCATTTAACAAAATCCAGCCCTCAAGCAGCTCACTGGCCTCTGGAAAAGGATTAACCCTTTGACGTCAGCACTAGGGGCTTCAAGCAGGTGTCCAGAAGCAGGTGTAAACTGCTCTCAGTAATCACTTTCAGCTCTCAATTTGTCCTTCAATGTCTATTTGAAATTTAACCTTAAAAGAGTCAAATGGCACATACCCCATGTCATCTTCAAAGCATGTCAAACTCAAAGCAAGAAAGGTTGCAACACAGTAACTCCTCCAACTTTCTTGTCACTGAAAGCCCTTGCAGATGCTTCTGAGATGCAAGAGATTAGGAGAGGTGGAGGTTTTACCTGAGGTTCTTGAGAGAGGCTATGACAACACGGGTCTATTTCAGGACCACAGCTGAGGAGGCTGTGCTTGGCCAGAATTTGTGAACAGGGCAGCCAGCATCACCTGGCCACAGTAAAATCCAGAGGAAAAAGACTTTAATGAAAGCCATAATGAACCCATATTTCCATTCGGTCTCTAGTGGGAATATATCTCAAGTTACTGTATTTTAACAATAATACTGTTACTTGACAGTTACTTCACAATAGACTGTGGTCTTAGACACATTTTCTTTTGCAAATATATTTTCACAGTAAAAATTACAAGGGAAAAAAGAAATTACAGCTCTGAGCAAAGTGATTACAGCAAAGATAGATAGGAATTAGACCATACAAAGAATGTAGTTTTAAGCTTTTATGATCACAGGCTAGATGCTGCAAAATGCCTATGACAAATTATTTTAACCACATCTTTGCTGCACACAAAGAACAGTGCTATCTCATCCTCCTGGCCACAGTGGGGTTCTAATCTTTTCCCACAGTAAGATGGCACATTTTTGAGGACACCTTGGTAACCGCAAAATGGTGTCTTGGTTTTGGATTTGTTTATTTGATACTTTTTTTAGAGAATTTTTATTGAAGAAAATGACAAAATTCTCCCTGGGGCCACAAAGCTAGAATTTTACTGGCTTTCTACCATCCTGCTCTGAAGTTTTGCAGGTTATTTAGCTTCTCCTACCTTAAAATGCATGAAGTCTGTTTAAAAATCTATCTTTTACATAGGAAAATGAGGCAGTCTTCATAAGCCTGAAAACACTTGACCAGGCTTTCTAACTTAAGGGATCCTAGTTTGTCACCTTAAAAAACCCCACAGGAACACTGACTATTATGCTAAAAGGGTTTCTCAACATTCTTTAAGTTTCTTTACAACTGTGTACAATCCTAAAAAATACCCAGCCAGAATTGTCTTAAATCCACATGCATTAACCTTTCAAGTAATCTCTTTCTGTGCCCTTTTTTTATAGTTATGCTTTCTAAACACTGATCCAATTAACTGAAAAGTATTTGCTGAAAAATCCATCATTTGCTGTGCTGTTTTGCCTTAAGTTGCTGTCGTGGTTTAACCCCAGCCAGCAACTAAACACCACGCAGCCGCTCACTCACTCCCCCCCCACCCAGTGGGATGGGGGAGAAAATTGGGAAAAGAAGCAAAACTCGTGGGTTGAGATAAGAACGGTTTAATAGAACAGAAAAGAAGAAACTAATAATTATAATGATAACACTAATAAAATGACAACAGCAATAATCAAAGGATTGGAATGTACAAATGATACGCAGTGCAATTGCTCACCACCCGCCGACCGACACCCAGCCAGTCCCCCGAGCGGCGAATCCCTGCCCCCCACTTCCCCGTTTCTGTACTGGATGGGACGTCACATGGTATGGAATACACCGTTGGCCAGTTTGGGTCAGGTGCCCTGGCTGTGTCCTGTGCCAACTTCTTGTGCCCCTCCAGCTTTCTCACTGGCTGGGCATGAGAAGCTGAAAAATCCTTGACATTAGTCTAAACACTACTGAGCAACAACTGAAAACATCAGTGTTATCAACATTCTTTGCATACTGAACTCAAAACATAGCACTGTACCAGCTACTAGGAAGACAGTTAACTCTATCCCAGCTGAAACCAGGACAGTTGCCTATGCAATCTCCAGTTCCACAATTAAATACCCATGGGGAAGTTAAACCAAGCAGGGCATGAGCAATGTACCTGACTTGAATGTGTGGCCACACATGTCCATGGCGATCCCCCACCACCAATGACCAAGGTCATGGTTCAGCCCAGGCCTGGGCTCTGCCTGGACCTATGCTCCCAAACAACCCTCCGTAAAGCTTTAATTTCTTTCTCTGACAGTGAGCAGCTTTCTTTTTTACATGCAGGAAAAGCAAGACAAGCAAAAGGAACCCTTGAAGCATAGTGGATAGCCAGCCAATTTTCAAAGGATGGCACACCCTGCTCTGAAGCAGAGAGACAGATCTGCCAGGATTTGTCCATTTAAATGGTCATTAACCAGCCCAGCCTGTACATTTAAGCCGATGGCAGGTAGCAGCACTGCCAGATTTACAAAGGGAATTATGACGATAGCTGTTGTACAGTGTGCATTTTCACAGTGTCTAAGCACGGCACAATTTAGCACGTGTTTCCCTAATTGTAATGTGTTGCAAAAATTCACCACGTTCAATCAGAAACCTATTACAACTAGTACAGCAAGGCAAAGAGCAGGGAGGGGGCACCAGGAAGGCTAGTGAGTCCTAATACAGACACGGGAGCATTAACAAAGACTGCCAGACCCTGGTATTGCTGATGGGACCCCCCTCCTCCCAGGCACCATTTTGTCTTTGTTTCATCAGTTGGACACTTCTCTCCTGCTGCTGCAGATGAAATCTCTTCTTGGAAGCAAACCTTCTGCAGGTTTTTGAGGAAGCAATGTTTTATAGTTTTGATAACAGGAGCAATCAGGTTGTACAGCATTTGGTACTACAGGATGACATGTAGGTAAGGTCACTGGAAGTGGAACAATTATTTCTGGGGATGTGGTGCTTCAGCAACCAAGGCCAGGTGCTTGGTGGGTTTTGGTTGAATTTTCATATAAGAGGAGAGGTTGCACTTTCAAATTGGTCTGACTGGTTGTGACAGAGAGCTCTTATTCTATTTCAGAGAGAAGTACTACAGGCACTTGTAGCGTTATGGGAAGGGTGAATTTCCAAAATATTGGCTGAAGAACAAATGTTATCAATACCAGTAATGACAAGGTATTCATGGATATATTAGCCAACACATTTCTTCATCATAGTTACAGACAGTTAATGAGATGTTATGCTGTGGGATTTCAGCGAGTGAGAAGGGTATTAAAGGAGAGGTGGTTAATGGAACAGAATAATAGAAAGTAACTGCAGAATGATCACAAATTGATTCAGCTTATATTTAAAATCAAAGAATAAATAGGAGTAGGTCTTTAGCTAAGGATTTGGATTTCAGAAAAGCAAATTTAGACAAGCTAAGGAAGCTGATTAGTAAAATCAGTTGGACTGAAATGATAGAGCAGCTTGACTGTGGAAGGAGAAAGGAATTTTCTACTGTCTGAGGAGGTAAAAGTAACAGAAATCTTTACCCTGAGGCAGAAGAAAAACTTATAGAAATGGATTCCACACTTATGTAAATAAATATCCACCTTTAAAAGGATGTTACAAAATGTATTATACCTTCAAAAAGGATAGAAGCAAAGGATATAAGCAAAAAGCTTACAAGAGCTAGAAAGGCAAAAGGACAGATCAGTAAGTAAAGCTAGATTTCACAGGTTAAGACATACAAGTGTAAAAAACAGGAACTGCCAAAAATCAGTCCGAGCTAGATCCTGCAAGGCATACAAAAGCAAACAAGAAAATGCCCTTTGGAAATATACAGCAGAAGGAAACAAGGAAAAAAGTTTGCATGATCGCAAAACTAAAGGAACAATTTACCTAGATTTTCAATAAAGATGGATGCACTGACGGCAAAGGCAATATATAGAATGGGAATGAGGATATGGAAATTAAAGCTAGTCCACTGGAGAAGAGAGCAAAACTTGAGGAGGCTTGCAAATGAGTATGGGAAGGGAGGAAGTGGGAGTAGTCTCCATGCCAGAAATAAGGTCTTGTACATGATGTAGGTGTATTTGTGAGCTATTTTTAGGAAAACCCCCAAAATCAAATGTGGTACTTTCTAAATGGAAACTACTTACAAGGAGAAGGGAAGGGGGACACAAGATCAGAAAACTTCTCCCCAGAAGATCCAAACAAATATCATTATTTAACTTCAGTAGTATGGCTTTACAACAGCTTTGGAAGGAAAGGAGAACAAAAGATGTGGAAAGAAATACAAAGTGGCTTGCTAATACCCTAATCTCAATAGGAACTACCTACTAACTACGAGTGTCTCCCACTGGTTTTCTTGCCGCTCCTGGCTCTGCTCAATTCCAACTAGTTCTGTGAAAAGTCCAGAAACGAGGAGAGCACAGGAAGCAAAAGCATGTAAACATGTCAAGTATGCATTTTCTGGTTGTATTTATACAGTAAAAGCATACTCTACAATCACTTAGCCTTTCTTATTTTACTTCATTCATCATTTCCTAGTCTCCTACAGACTGTCTCATTATCTGACTAGCTGGACAGAATTTTTTAACTTCTTCTGGTTTCAGTTCATTTTTCTTGAAAACAGATGACAAAATTCCTGACTGCTGTATTTTAGGGGAGGGCTCATCAGGATATTGCCCAGTGATATTTAAACTTTCCTAACCAGGAAACATCTTTCCTAAAGAATCTTAGGGGTATGTTTTCCTGTCTCTGTCTCTCTTAAATGTGTCTTGCCACTTGTCATTGACGAGTACATTCAAATCTACCTCAGTCACTTCTCCCTGATCAGCTTATAGTGGAAGTTTGTATCAGAGAGTTTCTTGTCCTAAAGGGGTTTTTTAATGGCCCGAAGTCAAATATTTTTCAACCACATCTACCACCCTTCTTCCATCCTTTCCTGCTGATATTCTGATACTCTTCTGTATGACGATGCTTCCCAATTCTGTCAGTGCTGCACTCGTCCTGTTTGTGTAAAGGTCATTAATGGAAACTAACAGGGTCATATCTTCTAGGAACTTCCTGCTACTTCATCTTTAAAACTAGCTATTATTTCCCCTGCAGCCAGTTCCTGGCTGTCCTCTAGCTTCCTATGGTAATTTCCATATCTCCGATCTGACTGCAGTACTGAAATCTAAAATAAATGGCAATCAAAAGTGGTATGGAGCACCTAAACTCTTACTGAAACTGTCAGACAATTTCCAGCCTTTGTCAGGTTTTAGCTCCATATCTGTTTCCAGCCCATATGAAACATTTATCATGCAAACTAATAAATGCTTTCGTAGCCAGAGGGGGACTGAGGAAAATGTTTAAAATATAGATAGCTGGCTGTTTTGTAAAGGAAGAAACAATCTTCTACCCCAAGAGCAGTACACAATGGTAAAGGTTGCAGAGATATAGCAGAGCATATACAGGCCAGTACTTTACTTAAAGAACAGAAAAAAAATTTCAGGGCTTTTCACTGAAGTATTTTTCTCTTGCTTTTTACAACACAGTTTCCTGAAAATATTACTGCTTTCAGAAAAGAAAACAAAAGTGCCTGGATAAGAGTTACTTTTTTGTCACACATGAAAAGAGTATCTCTGGCAATATGCCTGGATAGAGGCCTGAGCATCCTGGTCCGACCTCAGCTGACCCTGCTTTGAGCATGTGGGTTGGACTAGAGCCCTCCTGATCCCTCTTCCAATCTGAATTATCTGATGGTCCTGTGAGGCTAAGATGCCTCTATGCTGCCCTGTAGCACAAGCAGAGAGGCTAAGCTTACACAGCAGAGGTGTGCCGGCTGCCCAAGTGCACAAGGTGAGCCCCGTCTCAGGCAGTCCTGTCTAATTTCTGTCCCACCTCTCCAGGGAAGGATGCCTAACAGGTTTTTAAGGGGCTCTATCACAGCCCTGTGAGACCCAACTATAGTGCTCTGCAGAGGCTTTACGTTACACAAAGTGAGCAGCAAAAACCATGACACCAAGCAAAGCTGACCTCTGTCAGACACCTACTCTCTGAGTACAGCACAGTATCCAAGGAAAAACAACCCTCAGGCTGTTCTGACTACTATGCAGTTCCCTGGCAGGACAACAAATAAAGGTATGTAAAAGTAACTTGTGCTCTTTCTTCTCACTGCAGACGTGCTCCCACCCTGAGCACAGAAAGGGGGGATAAGGAATGGTACACTGCCTATCGCCTTCCTGAAAATGTCCTGCTGTCCCTGCTTTAGAAAGCAAGAAAAGCAAATAAAGAAATCAAATAAACTCCAGACCACAATCCTACCAACCCCCAGGGATAATGTGCTACAACAGAATAAACCTGAAAGGATTGTTGCCAAAGTGTGGTTCCCTGCCTGCTGCTTCTCCAGGTCTGCTGTGAGTGACCTGATGAGACCGTGAAAAGAGAAAACGCCACTTGGGTCCTTGCAGCTCCCCACCAGTGAGTAGCGCTATGCCTGAAGCATCCCCTAACAATCCACTGGTGTACACTGTCTAGACAGATGCTGAAAGTAAGCTGAAGAAATACTACAATACACCCAAAAGGTTAAAAAAAACCATATTCTGAAAGAGCCAGAAAATTTTGCCTCCTGCCTTAGAGAAAACTTCAATGCATGTATTCAACAAGAGCTTTCTTGGCTGCATTTGCAAGAGTTGGTTGGTCTCCAAGACTGATAAAGTCCCAAGGCTGTGTCCAAAGAGTCAGGAAAGAAACAAAGACCAAGACCTTTCTGATAAAGAAAAGGCAGCCCTGATTGAGTGTGTGTTATGGGATCTGACCCCTACCACAGCAAGTGTTTGTTTCTCTCTTGAGGGTAGGCTGGAGCATGGACAAGACTTGTTCACCTGCAGCATGACAAAGAAAAGGGTAACATGCTTCTTAACTGAGCAGGAAAAAAAATATAAAGCCAACTATTTTTCCAATGAGATGTGGCTTCCACAGAGTTGAAAACTTCCTTAAGAAAATACTGATTTTTATTTACTATTTTTATTTCTAAATAAATATAATAAATACTATTCTTCTTCTATCAAAAGGCCTAAATTAAACAACTTGTCTGCATGGCTTCAGCACTAATTTCTGTGTCTTTTTCAGCTGTTCAGTGCTTGATGACCCCATGGTCTCTGGACATACTGCCTAAACTATATATCTGATGGCACACTCTGATAGCACAGCCAGAAGTACTTGTTGCTCCAAAATTGTACAGTTCATTTCAGGAACACCTTTGTGACAAACATTTCTATTTCACCTTTTAATATGCTCAAAGGTAAAAGCCAAAACCCAGAATACTGGAAAATTCCTCCAGGTAAAAATTTTGTTTTCCCATCATCTCTAACTTTAGTTGGATAAACAGAAAATGAAAATGAAAACATCTCTGCAAAGGCCTCTCACTTTGGGACAAAGGCAGGATTGAAGGCAGGTTCACTCTGAGCTTATTTTATTCTTGCATGTGAAATACCATGGAACTACCCAAGACCCTTCAGGTTCCTTTACCCAGTGGGGCTTCTCACTGACCTAGTCAAGCCAACACCTGCAGCCTTTGGGACAGCAGGGTCGGCCATGACCTGGGGCAGCTGTTGGGAAGTCTGAAAGCATACAAGCTGCTTAACAAAGACATATCAGGTACAAAAATGAATTAGCTTGGGACGGTGCCAGCAGCCCAGAGCTCACCCTTACCCCCTTTGATTAAACTGTCAAAACATTCTTTGAGCATGTAGTGTCCTGATATCATGGTGTTTCTCTATGGCTCAGTGGTACTGGGAGGAAAGGATTTAGCTGTCTGCAAAACAAACACACAAACAAAATCACAAAGCAATAGCAGATGAGACCAAAGGCACAAACCCCTCTTTTCCAATCGATAGCTCTACAGTGCTCACAAATGTGTGCCAGGAACCAGGCTATAAAACAGATGCCTTTGTCAGCAATGACACCTTGGGAGTGAGACTCATTCCCTTCTTGCCAGCAATAGGGTAAATCCGCCCCACTGATTTCCACAGAGGGTTGTTCCTATTTATCCCACTATTCATCAGAAGACAGGATCTTGCTGTGCCCTTGACATCCTCTGCCCCCTGTCCTCCTCACTAAGTGTATCATGGCTATTCTCACAGACAGAAGTTGTTTCTTGATGAACAACAAAAAGAAATTGAGTTAGAAGTACCTTTCTGACCCTTCACATACGCACACCCTCTACCCAGCCAAGGAAGTGCCCTGATCTTGGGGATGGCGTTGGAGGACATAGCAGTGCCATGGGCAGTCTCGCTATATCACAGAGCCACAGGGCTCAGGAAAGTGGCGGAAACCGTAGGTCAGGCTGGATTAGCTGAAGCAGAGCCGGGCCAGAACACAAAGGCTAAAACTAAGCATGTAGGAAATGTTATTGGATTTTTAATTATTAAAGGTAGGCAGTGTCTTGATCCCTTGTTGTTGTGAAAGACAGATTATACACATGCATGCGGAGATTGCAGTTATACCTCTGTGCAAATTCAGCTGCACTCACAATAAATCTTAAAACATTGACAGCTACTCACAATCATTCCCTTCCTAGAGCCCCTGATTGTGTCAAGTTATCAGATTTAGAAATGACATTTGGCAATTATATTCCAAATTCAATCCTTATTTCTTTTTAAAATTTACAAGCTTACCTTAACATAAAAATACTCCCTTTAAAGTTTCTTTTTCAGAATTAGAAACATAAAAAATTATTTTATAGCTGCAGGAAGGCGTGCTTTCTGAGATGACACTAGTTTATGTAAAGAGATTATTCAAATGCAGTGGCAGTCTCTTTCAAATAACTGGAAGGTTACATTCAGGAAATAAGACCCTAAGATTACTTAACCTTTCCAGAGTAAAGAGATCTCACCACCTTCCTGAACCCCCCTCCTTCCCCTCAGCCTTTTCAACAGTGGGCAGCTGAAGGGTGGAGGAAGGTGTGAGTGAAGATAGCAGGAAGCAAGAGAAGGAGCAGTCTTTCATTTTTACACTGAACCACATCCCCCAAAACATGGCATAGTGCAGAATCATGTGGGTCAGTAAAGGTACACAACATACAGGTGGGAGGAAAGTGAAATATAGTTAGCCATGACCTGTAGTCTGCAATCAGTTGCTTTTTCCAAGTGATTTCTATTGCTGTGAAATGAGGGCAGGAGACGCCGTGCCCGTGTGGGTATGCATTAGCCTCATCTCCTCGGGGTACAGATGACCACGCAGACCACAGGGGAACTCGGTGTGCTGGTGGAGAAGCTCACATGCTCCAAGCTGGTCCCTGAGATTTGTATTGCCTCACAAGACCCTATTTGTACTTGCCTGTTCTCTGAAATTTTCTCTAGGAAAGCAAATGTTACCATTGCCAAATGAGGTACATTGAGGTAAGCAGACTGTCATGGTCCTTCCAAGCAAAAAGAAGTAATTCACCTACGGGAAGCTTTTGCCCCATCCCAACTGTCGGCTGAAACATTTCACATCAGCACAGCCATTTGCTGTTTCAGGCCTTGGTTTTTTTTATCCGAGCTGGGAAATGGCAGAGAGGTAAATGTCTGTAGCATTTTCTAGAGTGAAAGGACTCAGCAACAGTGGGAACATGTAGTTGAAAGAATGTCTCATTTTCTGGTTTGTTGGTTTGGTTTTTTAATTGCTTGCAATCAATTCTTTAAAAAAAAATAAAAAATTATCACCTAGTGCACTTGCTGCCTCTGATGAGAACTGGAGGATTCAAATAAATTTTCTGGACATTAAGTTTCTTCCTTTAGTGTTTTATCATATATCATATACAATAGTGCAATGCTTCCTTCTCCCCCTTCTTCTGTGGGAGTCACCCAGCCCAAAACATGGCACTGAATCTGGGGAATAAGACACCATGAATGAGCTCTGTAACCAGGAAAAAGGAAAGCTCAGCTCTCAAGGTGGAGAATTTAGAAGTTTCACAGTATCTCCTTGGAAACTCTCTGCTTTCCCACTTCAAACCTTCCAACTTGAAACCTTCAAAACTGAACTGGGATTTCAGTGTAGAGCAGAGAGTGCATATTGGCCTTGGGAGGAAAGCAAACTGAGTACAATTGTTGATATCTGCTATTTGGGGTCTACAGTATGGTGTTTCTATCAGTTGGGTCAAACAGCTAGAACTAACAGCTAGATCTAAAAGGTTTTTGACCTTTTGCTGTGTCTGTTCATTACTGCCTCCTTAGGCTGGTATCATACTGCTACTATACTGCCAGTTGGAATGATGGAGACCTGTTCACCCCAGTCCAAACTCAAGCAGTAACAGAATAGTTAGGTGAGTTACAAGTTTCACTTGTGGCCACACTTGAGACGTAATATGGGGGATACAAGAGTGGAAACAATTAGAAATTGCACTCCATTTCACTCTGTGAATATCAAGACTGGGTGGAATATTAAGGTAGGGTTGTTATAGCAACAGGATAGTTATCTCAAAACCACCCTGAAGTCTGATTTCTGCAGAGATTGCTTCAAGAAGGCAAGTCTTGAGGCATAAAGTAGCACCTTTCAGTAAAATAACTGATGCAACGGGAAAAGGAAATCAAACAAGCTTTTGGACATATCAGCCTTCTTGAAGAACTGTTTATGCTCTTGAAAGCTGGTCTGCTTTATCCAATTATTTCAGTTGCCCTCAGAAGAACTTCATATCAAACTCTTCTTACTTATGTCTTTAGTCCGTCCTGGCTACAATACTCCTGTGGCAGACAAGACTGCCACGCTGAGATACATAATTGTTTTCAGAGGTGCTGTGTAGTGGGAGACCACAGTTAGCTATCAAAAAGAGCAGTTGGACCAAACTTACAAAAAATACATAGAGAGTCCAGCTCAGTAGAAATATAATAACATTGTATCACTAGTTTCCATGATTAAAGTGATTCCAGAAAAAAAAAAAAAATCCAAACAACCTGAAAATGACCAGCAAATGTATTTTTCTCCTCAGTTATTGTGTTTATGAAGTGGTGCTGAAAAATCCTGCAGCAGAAGCTTTAGGTGGGGAGAAGCTATGTGCACTCGAGTGAGATATGAAAAAGAAAGTAAGATAGACAAAGCAGGGAAGGAAAAGAAGAAAGATATCAAGAACCAAGGATAAGATCATGAAACACAAAAACACTTATAAAAATTTTAATGTCCAGCTGGTAAAGTGTGAGGAAGTCATGTCACTGTTGGACATAGGCACAAAGTCAAGAGCGTGTAACGCAAGGAATGCCTCTTCCACACTTAGGGCTGCCCCGCTGCAGGGCTGAGTGATACTGCTGCTTCGGTGATATCCAGCCAACCCGTAAATATAAAAGCTGAATTTTATACATTTGTGATCTGCACAATACCTGTGTATCCCTGTTCCCCACATAGAAACTCCGAGTTCTTCAAGACCATGTCTAAGTTCATAGCCCTTACAGGACCTGGCTTAATTCATTTTTCCATAGAGCTCTGAAGGAAATAGCTCAATAATTTTTCTTACATATTTGCCAGCAATTTGTTCACGCAGGATGGTGTGCAGGGCAGGCACCTCTTCGGAGGAGGGACATTCCAGTGGCCGAGCGGAGAGACTTGAAGTACACTTAACCCAGCAACCGGGCACTGTTCTGTGACCATCTCCGCAGGCCGAGGGCACTCGTCCTACTTGACCCTCAAGGCACAATGGCAGGCACTCGCCTGAGGGCAAAGGCTGCAGCTCCAGCTGGGGGGTCTGCACCACCTACCCCAGCGGAGGCCGATGCCTCCGCCCAGGCGGAGCTGCGGAAGGCAGAGGCTGCAGGGCAGGCCTCAGACTGCAGGAAGGGCAGGGACCTTTCTCCTGGGGCAGGGACGGGCAGCAGAGCTGCCGGCAAAAGCTGTGCCCAGGCGGAGGAACCCCTGCAGCAGGCGGCTGGGCTGCAGGAGGCGGTAAGAAGGCTGTGTAGCGTCAGGGAGGCTGACAAGGAGTTAGACAGCCAGTTCCAAGCACAGTCTGCAGTGGATCCACAGCCCACGGCCAAACAGCCAAAACCTCCCACATCAGCACACGTGGAAGGGCGGGTGGCCAATAATGTAGAAGAATGGAAGCTTGCAACAGCAAGGCCCAGCAGGAGGAAGGGACTTCCCCCAAAGCTTGAGGTGCCCTTGCAGAACCACTTCACGGCCCTGCAGACTGAAGAGGAAAGACCCGCCACATCAGGACTGACGCCGGAGCTGAGTAAGGCAGCCCGATCTGCTCCCTGCATAACAACCAGCACAACTGAGAAAAGGCGACGGGTGATACTAATAGGTGACCCCGTGGCAGGGGGCTTAGAAGTACGTGATCTTTAAGGTCCCTTCTAACCCAAACCATTCTATGATTCTATGATTCCTACATTTTAGATACTTGTTGGCCCCAGTGCCATCAAAGGATTCTTCTACTTTGTCAAGCAGGTACACCAGTGAACCCCAAGAGACCAGTTAAACCAAAAACCTGACCAGAGTCCAGAAATGACCAGTGGGGGCAAGAAAATCCAAGTAGCCACCAGCAGCAGAACCTGGCAAGGAGGAAATTCCCCAGCTGGGCACAAACAACAAGATTCAGCTTTTGCACAGCAGACCTGTATGATGCACACGCACACTCACAAAGATAAATGGAGCCTCTGAGTGTCCACAGGCAGCATTATCCAAATTTCTGCCAAGCACAGCTGCCTCTAGATTTGGGCCCATGCCAGGGGAGAAATGCACCCTCCCAGCTCCCTGCAGCTCTTACCTCGGTTGCTCACTCCGTATTCCAGATGCCTACCCCAGGAGAAGAGGATGTGTGGCCGTATGTGGGTTGCAAACAAGGGCCTGTGCTGGCTGCACTGTGAGCTGGGGTGGGAGTGAGGGGCTGGGGAAGGAGAGTAGCAAGAGTCACAGCTGTGCTGGCTGCTGGGATGAGGTCTTCTCTGGAAAGGATTTCAAATGCCCTGGCCACGGGAGCGGCACTATGAATTTTGGCAGAGGCATTCAGTAAGGGCTGTGGGAAGTGCTGACCTTGATTAGGAAGCAATTTAGCTTAGAGGATAAAATTGTGGATGCAAGAAACTCTCAAAATATCTCTGGATGGGGAAAAAAGTGCAGGAGATGCTTTGTGAGGAACAAGAGCCTGAGGTGATCATTGTGGAGCCAGGGTTAACCCAGGAAGGCTATGTGACACTAGTACCAAACTGGTATGGGACACCACGAGCAGGATTAAACAGAGACTTCGAGTTTTCAGAGGTCTTCACCGGGTCAGCTTTCCTTACTCCACATTAGCAGAGCAGATGTCTGAGGCTGCACACCAGTCAGACTGGGGATTTTTCAGACTCTTCCATGAACAAAGGGATAATGGGCCTATTTTCTCTCATTGCTTGTTCTGTTGGTTGAAAACTACAGCATTTAAGGCAATGGCATGAAGTCTTATTTAGCAGCAGAATGGAAAAGGTACAAAGTTTTCTCCATTGTGTCCTGAAAAGCTACCTTTAGTTTAAACAGAGGGGACAGTGCTTCAAGGGATGAAGGCTCAGTAAATCATTTGTGTGCTCTTCCCTGCCCTGCCAATGGTTTTCTGTGTGACACCTTTTAACTGGTCCAAAATTTTCCCCCACCTGCTGACCTGGGATACATTCGAGCAGATTGATCTCACCACTCCTGGTTTTGGTGTGTGCTACCCTTAAATTAAAGGATGTTGCAGTTTGCACATCAGATATCATTTTGCAGATGGCTGTGGATTAACTGCTAAACAAGATGGATGAAATGGTAGAAAGCATTATGTTACATCCATCTTGGAGAGAATCATAATGGAAGGCACTAAAATAGAGTGTATCAGGCACAACAGCATCATTTTCCTTCTACAGGACCACAGTTTGCCAACATCTCTGCATGAGCAAGTGCTGTCTATTTAGAGCACATACATAGAAATACCGGTTTCTGTATCCCTGTTTTAAAGAAACTCTTACCCTTCTGCAGTCAGCAGCTTCCTGTCCTGATGTTTACAGCAAGAACATGCTCTTTCCAAGCTTTTTGAAATGGCTTTATGGCATAATGAAGAACAGGTAAGCATAATGCTGTTGGTACAGGTGCAAGCCAGAGTGGAACAGCAGCAAATGGACCCATTATCACCCTTCAGCCCTTTGCTTCCTTTTACTTAAGTGGTGCTTTGTACCTGTTAAGTATGAAAATGAAGGATTGCAGATATTCTGTTTCAATTTTATTTAGTATTAAGTATGTATTTAAGGCAAGGCCTTGGGCTGTTAAAACATCTTCAGACAGAGGTCCTTTAATAACTGAGGACAGATTTGAACAAGCCACTAAATGGCTGAACTAAAAATTGAATGATTAAAAGGAAAAAGACATAGACTTATTTCTAATTATAACAAAATCATAGTGCTTCTCATGGCTGTCTTTAAGCCTGAAAAGGCAAGCTTTTTCTTCCCAATCATCTTGTTTGTACCACCAAAATATGATCCCCTACTTTATGTGTATGCAGTGTTTATGCATGGGCTTCTTCAGCAGCCTTATCGGTATTCACTGTTGTCTTTCATTCCACACTGAGCTTGTGCAATTCAGGACATGAAGCATTTCTGTGGTGTAACAGGACTTACTAATAAGTGATGGACTCTATAAAAAAGTTGCTTAACCATACTCTCCAAAATATTTATTACATGGTTAATTTGGCATTATTTTTAACAGACTTTGAGGTAATTTTGTATTAATATCAGGGTGTTTTAGAATTATGAGACTAGCACATTTAAATGTTTAATAGTTGTGTCAGTTTATCTAGTACTTACATTTGCAATCTAAGCATTTCTTCTGGGGAAATAAGAGGATTACAAATATTTTTTAGTATGAATTTCCTTTACCATTTTTCTTTTACTTCTAGACCTTCCTGTTGCTATCATCACCTTCCAAATATAAATAGATGCAGCAGTTGACATTACTGACTATATATTATACCTGGAAATAAGCAATTAACCAAGGTGGTTTTTCTTAATTAGAGATGTAAAATTGATGTGTTTTAAAGTGTGATGTTAGTCATCTATGTGACCTTAGAAAAGCAAGACAGCAGTCTAATTCTGCATTCCTGTGAAGTCTCCCAGCAAAATGAATTTCATGGAGTGCCAAGATCAAAGCTTATCTGAAAGTATCTAAGATTACAAAGATGCCAAGTTCATCCACATCTCGCCTAAAGCAGTTTCCACCAAAAAAGCTGGTCTAGCATCCCCCCCTCCCCCCCTTTTTGAGAGTGGAAGTGTAGTCAGATGGTTTATTCCTGGAGTGAAAAATATTTTTATAGTTTTAAACAATATCAGTAGATATGACTATCTTGCTGACAGCTATGTGGGCAGTTTAACAACCCTGGTAATGATGCAGTACTGCATGCTGGAGGCTGGTGTTGACTTTGGATGGCTAATCTTGGTCTGCAAAGGGAAATGCAAGCTATCTTGCTTGGCATCCAGCAGAAGGATGCTGAACTCAGAGGGAGGGTACCAAGGCTTCAGTCTTGGTTCAAGGGTTTGAATACATGCCAAGGTAGTTAAGGGAGGTGAGCGGCCTGGAAATACCCAGGGATGCAGACTTAGGCCCTGAACAGTTTCATTATAAGCTACCAAACACTATAAAGCTCTACAGCAATCCTGCTTCATGTTCTCTTCAGGTAGCTACCCCTTTATACAATAACCTTTATTCTCCTTCTCCTGCCCCTCTTCTCATTTCCTCATGCCAATCACCTTCTTCTTTCCTGGAAGAAGTAGATTCTTTTCTCTGATTTGAATGTTGAACTGTTTACCAACCTACAGATATTTTTTAAAAAGGAGAATCACTGTATTTGAACTGAGTGTAAATTCCCAGGCTTTGATTACATACAGCACTCTGAATTTTATATAAGCAGTAAAAATGAAACAGTAGGTCTTTTAGGAGTTGCAAGTGTGGAAAGAAAAGGTTAGGATGCCTACCTGATCAGAGCTCTTAAAAACCCCAAGTATCTTATTGGGCTACCCAACTGGAGAGCAACAACAACAAAGCATTTCCACCTAACATTGAGATATCCGAGAGACTGGCATCTTACCAAAAGGTTAGAAGAAGAAATTTTCCCCTTCCTGCACTGGAGAACATCAGAATAGATGGATATTCAATATAGAAGTTCATCTTGATCACTGTGGTCATTAACCATAGTTGTTAATGAAAAATCTGTGTCCTGAAGCATGAGACAGATATTTCCTATTAAATTTTAACTCAGTCATGCAAGTCTGGGGGGGAGCAAAACACCTTTCGTTGATGAAGGACATTGTGGCATACAGTTCTGCCATTACCTTGGCAGTGCCTTTTCACACTTCTTGTCAGAAGCAGAGGATCTAACATGGGAATTGAATAGTTTTGGTAAGTTGTTTAAAACTTTGGCTGTAAACTAAGGGATATGGAAACTGAAACTTCTGGTTTAATATTTTTAATGTAGCTATACAAAGCTTGAAGTGGCTTTTGAGTTTAGGTTGGACTAAAAAGTAGGCATTGACCCTCCCTCCCTCCAAACACAATATAAGACGCAGAGTCCACTTAGTGCACTATCCCAACTCCAGCAGTGAAAGGTAGAAAATGCTTAGGGAAAATTTGTAAGAAATATGGCACATAAGGCACAGACATTCCCCTTGCAGCTCTTCCAAACCTCTATTGCAGAGCTTGTATCCAGTCCTTCATTTAGGATATAGCCGGTCAAGTAAGACACCAAAGTTTTGCTGCTCTCAAGGTGTCACATCCAAACAGTAGCACAACCCACCTTTGGAAGGCTCTTTGCAACTCAGTGCTGTTCATCATTCCCTTCCTGTCTTCCCAGCTCAGTGTACACAAACTGCAAATAAATAATGAGATGAAAAGATGAGTTCTGGGACCAAGAAATGCCTTATTTTTCCAGACCTTGTGGATTTAGTCCAACAGCAAGGTCTGAGGCTGCATGATCATTGTGTTTTCTAGAAACAGTAGTGCACAGTTCTTCACTCCCTGCTTTGATTTATTGCCTGCAAATATGAGCCTGTGTGCAGGTCTTGTCATCTGATACATTTGTATTAGTAGTCAGTATAATATGAATTGGCTACTAGAAAATGCATATTTGTTTCACAGCCAAGCCGCAATACAAAATATATTTCCAACTCCTTTATTTATTATTTTTGCCTGTTTATTAATATATGAAGTCCAATACTATTACTTTTACTGAAGTCAGTAGGATCGCCTGGGCTTAGGAGCGCTTTAATTTACATGAGATTATCAAACTGCAGCCTTTGTGACCAGCCTAAATTTAGGACGGAGATTCTTGCAGCAGCCAGAGAGTGAAGAGGTGAAAGATGACAGGAGAGGGTGATGCTGCAGGGTGGCACAGTAGCAGGAGGGGCAGAAAGCAGGGGATGCTAAAGACTCTTGAAAACTAGTCCCCATGTGTCTCCCTAGGGCCCCTCATCACTCAGACCTTACATGATTACTAGCTATTCTGGTCACTTTAACTACCTTTTGCTTCGGTATCCCATTCACAAATCGAGAGGGACAACAGCAGTCAATTTTACCCAGTTGGTATGACAATAAATATATGATGCATTCAAATACTAAGGTGAGCAACCCAAGAAGCCCATGAGGAAAATGATATTTCTGCATTTAGTCCAGCACTTACACAGGGTGCAGGAAACAACAGAAGGAACATACCGACTAAGAGATTGCCTTTGGAACACTGAGCCAGAGATTACAAAAGTAAATCAGTCATCACAACTACAGACAAGGAGGCAGCTTTACACACATGTACTGCCTCACAGTGCCTTAATTACTGTGACATTGTTCTTTAATTTCATGTCATGTTTTGGGCAAAATATGCATCTCTACTTCCATGGCTTCACAGAGATTCAGGAGTGTATTGTGTATGTCTCAGGAACACCGACCTTCAAAGGAACCATCACACCACAGTTTTCAGAAAAGGTCTTGAAGTATCACCTTAGGGCTGTTGAGAGCTTGGGAACAAACTGTTGCCCTTTGCAGACACTGGTGCCCAGGGCGGCAGCACAGTCCAGCTGATCAGCAGGGCCAAGAGCACATTTAAATCACACAGAAATTAGAGATATGATGAGGGCAATAGGAACCTTCTAATAGCATGATTGGTTTAGCATGGGGAACTGACGCTGCTGACGTTTGGTGGTGCTTGCTTGGACTAGCAATGAGTTCTTGATGTAGTGGTGAACCAGGAAATGGTGAGAGACAAACTGGCTGCCAGTTTGTGGAAAGTAGAGCCATCATAGTTGCTGAGTGTATTAATGCCAAAGAGATTTTTGTTTCAAAAACTTGGACATGCACAAAAGCAGGAGGAAAAAAAAAAAACACCAAATCACTTGCTGCTCAGTTCCTCTGAAGTTAAAAGCCAGTAGCAAACTAAAGATTTTTAAATCTATTGTACCAATGTCTCATTATAAAGTTTCTCTGAGCTATTGATATGAATAACACTTTTAACTTCAAATGTCAAACTGCTTTTCTATTGGTTCCTGGGTGATGTAAATATCTGCCAGAGAGCGAGTGCCAGGTAACATATTAGCCAAGGTGCTGCTACAGCTCTGAAATCCCAAGGCTGAGATTTAGAAAAGAAAGAGAATGAGCACATATGAAAGTAAGAACACATATAAAAAAGTGAAGTCTGTAGCTTTCATTTTTAAAGCATACAAGTCTTGGTTTTGGCCACAGCTTTTTTGCGTTCTTTCCTGCCTCACCCAGGGGTAGCCTTGACACGTGCAAATCACTCTTAATTGTAGGAGGTGCCTTGCACAAGACAGAAATTTGAAGAGTTCTGAATCTTTAAAAACTATTTGTGCAGAGTTTGTTCTTGCTGGGGAAAAGTATCTGTCTCGGCAATCAGGAAGGATCTGTTGCAAAACATGTTTAAAGACATTGTTTCTTTTTTGGGTTGTTTTTTTTTTTAAATGCCAGATATCTTTGACAAAAGAGCCAGTAAGAGTAGGAGACTCCTGTTTGAGCTTGGTCTTCTCAGATTTCTTTGTTTTAAGAGAGTAGAGGAACCATTTTATCTCCAGGAGCTCTGGGCCCTGGCAGATATGGTCTAGTAATTGTAGTTTAGTAACAGCGGTGCAGGCCAAGTTATTGTGCTGGTTTGAAAAAATGAATAGAGAAAAAACTAAAAGTACTTACAAGGTATTTTTACCAAGGGAATTATTGCATAAAGTAAGGAATTACATCACCCATTAGCAACATGTAAAAAATTAAATGTAAATAGATCTAAAATAGGATTCTGTATATATACACATATATATATATATAACAAGGAAAGTGTTATATATTTGGCAGGGAAATTAAGACACTTTTTCTCCAATACGAGAACCAAGCTCAAAGCCTACAGGAAGTTTACTTAGTGTAGAGCTTACATACTGTTAAATGTATTGTGAGAGTAGAAGAACAGTCAAATTTCACAGAAGGGGTCCTAGCCAGGAGTTTTATTATTTGTTTACCCTATAAAGCCCTACATAAGTCTCTACAGTTGGAGTATGCAAATGCTATAAAAATTTGCTATAGTTTTAAATGCCTTGTTGAATGAAAATGAGAAAAGCAACAGACAACCAAGCTCAACCTGCAAATGTGTCCTGTAAAATAGTTGATAAAAGCCATTTGCTGACAAAGCAGAGGAAAAATGGTTCTCCCTGGTTTAGGCAAACCAAGGAGAATCCAATGGCAGAACCGAACTCCAGAGACTCACTTGGGGTCCTGAGTTAGCACAGAAGCAGGAAGAGAAAATCTTTGAATTGCAAATTGTGTCTGATGCACCTAAAGTGTTGTCTTGATACATGGGTGACTGACATAGCTGCTGCTGTGGTCAGCCAGGGGTGACGAGGGACCGTGTCCTTCTCTGACATTGCTACAGCAAGGGTCAGGGTGATCACTTGTAGAGCAAGTACTGAGAGCCAGGAAGCTCAGGCAATTAGTTTTCCTTCTCAGGGGTGCTGGCATTATCCCTCAATGCACCCACAAAGCAAGGATCCCCAACCCATTAAAATTCAAGTAGCTTTTAAAATCTCAGGTTTGCCTTCATCCCTTCGCTTACACTTTATTTCTATTCCATTTAATTTTTCCTCTCTTTCTTAGTCTCTCATTTGTGTTTTTCTTTTTCCAATTTCAAACTTCACAAAGACAGGTCATTTACCCATGGTGCCCGATTAATGCAAGTGCTCACTGGGAAAGACCTTGCTGCAGCCTGACAGAGAAGGTGTGGTGAATTAAGAGCCTATCTTTTGAAAAATTTCACTGAATCTGAAATAAAAGGGGAGAATTTTCCAACAAAATTTTACTTTTTAAATTTGCGTGTTTAATTTTCACCAGCATTTAAAAAGGACTCTGACAGCAGAGGTGGGTGAGAGCTGGTTGGCATCCCTGTGGCAGAAAACCCAGCTAACAGGGTGTGCTCTGCTACAATTTCAGCAGGGCTCCGTGAGCACCTTTGGGTCTGATCTTGCATTGATCAAGCTGATCTCCTCTTGAGGTAAGAGGACAGGAATTTGTTTTGTATTCTATCTTTCTTTTTTTCCTTTCCTTATTTTCTGGTGTAAAGAACATCATCTAATCTTTTCCCCCTTCTGAGAAGTTTTCTTCTTTTTAAGTGTTTCCATCCACTCCAGGGTTAGGTACTTACCTATAGCAATTTGTAATACCACTTTACACTGTGTGGTTTCAGTTCAATGAAACGCTTAAGTGTTTAACTGCTTTCCCATACAGCAATACCTTAATAAGCTAATAGCCAAGCACTTGTGTTAGAACTTCCTTCAGTGAACACTATAAGCTAAACCAACCAACCCCCCAAAAGTAATTTTTGCATAGTTAGGCAATAAAGTACTTTTCACCATGCTATTAAAATACAGCTAAAAAGCAGTAGTAAAGAATCATAATCCAATTACATTTTCTACAGTATTTCACTACACTGCTACAACTTGACAAAAATATTTTGTGTCATGAAAGATATTTTTGTGTAACGGGAAAGTTATTTTATGTTAGTTTATTTTAGAAATAACATACATTCATTCAGCCAGAGACTGCATGATACGTCTATATAAACAGAATATATTTTTTCCCCCAGATTCTCCTCCTGTAAATAAATCTCTGTGCCAAGTACAGCTCAGACAAGTAGCCCTGATTTCAACTGGTCTACTCACATAAGTGAGAAATACTTTCTTACATAGCACTTACTGCATTGAGTCTTCAGGTATCAGGCGGTGAGAACTACACAGAAAACTTCTCTGCCTTTCTTGCCCCACTGAGAATTTCCACATATATAATTCAGAAAATTATACATATATAAAACCACATATATAATTTGGAAATTTATAAACCAGTTTCGTACCTGTGTGGAAATACCTTGCATACTGGAGATGAAATTATCAAGATACATGGATATTCCTCTCACACCAGGACTGACAGAGCTTCAAAACCCATCTGTCAGCAAACTCTGTGGCAGCTTTTTATTGCATATATTTAGCCAAGAAGACTGTGTTCAGTCCTGTTTAGAGATGCAGTGGAAATGATGATGACCACTTTCCTGACAGGCAATAACTTCTTGTTAGCACAGCCATAAGAACCATCAGGTAAAGATGTAGTTCAGTACATAAAGTAATTTCAGGCATGCATATTATTTACTCAACTGCTTGTAACAAGCCTGGTTTGTTTTAGCCTATTCTATCAGTCAGTGCTTCAGAAATACTGACTACATTTTCTTCTGAAAAATAGATCTCATCTCTGTCACGCTGGTGCTTTTTTGAACACTATTTTTCAGGTTACTGTAAAATCCCCTGAAGTCTCTAGACAGCTGTGAAGGTGATTACCTAAAAAGCCATTTCATACAATCAAGTACCATATTTCTCTTCATTTACATATACTATTTTGTTGACTTCCCGGGGAGTGTAGCTGTGTGAGTAAAGGCCCCACATCAGTAAAATATTACTATGCAAATAGAGACTGAAAAACATCTGGTCAACCTATCATTTTACTGAAGTCCTGAAGCTAAACCTTCCACACAGCACAATGGTCTGAATGTCAAGAGAATGAATTTATTCATAATAAGATAGCAGCAGAGAACTTATAACTTTTTTTTTTCTGAAACTGAGCTGAAAAATAACAGTGTTTCTGAACTGAAACTCTGAATGTTGTGTTTCAGCATAGAACAAATGGTTTATAGCTCTATGATATGGTAACATTTTCTTTTTTTGTTTGAGAGACATTAGCATGCAGCTTACAATAAGCAAGAAGGGTCAAAATGCATTTAAAATTAAAAAGAATCTCCTTTTCCATTGTAATTTATGGAATAGCCTGACTTCTGAGAGCCTACCAACTTGTTCTTCTCTGTAATTTATTCTTTAGGAAACTGTTTCCCTGCAGGAGTTTTATAGTGATAAATTTTAACTCTGAAATTTCAAAATGCCTTAAAGTTTTCATTAAAATTTAGAAGACTGCCAGTACCATCATTTCAGCTTGGAATGGGCAAAATCAGAAACTGTTTCTGAGGGGTGCTATGTAATTTATTTTCTTCTATTCTAAAACTCCAGGTATTCTCGTCTTTATGGAAAGGACTTAAATTAAAATCTATCTTCTTTCCTAAATATAAAAATAAAACATTTAAGAGCACAGAGAAAATGCAGCCCTGAGCCCTCTTGCCCAGTGACGAGATACATGGTTTGTATTTTTCTAATATTCTTAGCATGAATTAACTGGAGTCAGTTAAAGATGGTGATCAGTGAAATACTGCTATCCACTTGGCTTTGAAGGGATTTAGGATGTGGAAATTA
The DNA here is from genome assembly GCF_026419915.1 of Harpia harpyja. Classification (NCBI taxonomy): domain Eukaryota; kingdom Metazoa; phylum Chordata; class Aves; order Accipitriformes; family Accipitridae; genus Harpia; species Harpia harpyja. The sequence goes on along the minus strand of NC_068943.1, from coordinate 74,442,088 downwards.
GAATTTAGCAGAAATTTAGAACAACAAAAATGAAACCAGACAAATCCCACAGTTCTGTATCTCAGAATCCCAAACCCACACAGAGAGAAAAGCTTCCACAGGGAAATCACCCTGCAAAGTCATGTTATCTTGGATTTATTCTGTGACACTGAGCAGATCAATTGTTCTCTGTCTCCAGCACACTTCCTCTCTTTCTAAATTGTCCCTTTTTTAGTTAGTATCTCTTACTACGTGCCCCCCAAATAACATCCTCCACCTTCTTTAGCAACTTCCTGCACAAAATGAAAATAGTTCGTAATGAAATACTAATCCGAATAGTGCTTAAGGCATTTTGGGCCACACAGGACATGAAATGACTCTCCTCTCACTGGTGTGAGTGATGTGTAAGAAGTCAATAGCACTCCACCAGGGCAAAATAGACACAGGCTTACAGTGTTCCCCCTTATCCTGCTCTTGCTGTTACCAGCTAGTGATACACAGCACCCACCCACCCCCCCTCCCCATTTCTCTGCACCCCTCTCAAGAGGGACATAAATCTAAAGGCTCTCCTGAGAGGTCCTACTAGCTCTGCTTCAAAATTGTTGCAGAAGAGTTGGACATTTTGGGTAGTTCTTGCTTGATTTATTAAGAAGCAAGAATTTAAAATAGTTTGATTTTTTTCTTACACTGAATTTCTTTGAAGGGTACAAAAGCATATGCTCTCATTTGTTCCCTTTTCCAAGCAGAGCAGCTGAATTCACTTGCAGTCCACTCACTTGAAGCAAAAAGCCAGGTTCTTTTCGTAGTTCTTTATCTTGTATTAAGGCCAATTGTTTGCTTCTGCCAACTCGTAATTGCACAGAAAGGTTGATGTCTGTGAGTGTGAAAGGAGGTTTTCTATCATTATGTCTAATGGCTGTTCTGCTCTGTTGGTGATTATTCATTTACCTCTGATGTTTGCAGCTCTTGGCGGCAGTTGCTAGAAGACTTGCAGCAGTTCAGTGTTATTTCTTATATGCCTTTCACAGAACCATTTGTTTTCTGTTCCAGGAAAACATCAACATTGTAATGCACTTTATTCCTCTGATTAATGAGAGAAGTAAACCCACCCATTTTTCTAGTTTACACTCATTTTATTCAATAAGCTACAGTTATAGGTATTCAAGAATATTTGAATTGATAACACGCCTTGAAATTTTAATCCCCGTGTGGAAGACATAGCATTTTTACCTGATTAGTCTCACTTTTTCCTACCACCTGCTACAGGAAACAGGGATATTAGGGAAAAAGAATTTTGCAATAATCAAATAAGTTTGGCAAAGTGATATTTTGTTTCTGTGTGCTCTCTGTGACCCACCAGGAGGCAGCTGACTTTTGTGTGCCATGAGCAATAGGTCCATCATTGGGGAATATAAATTATGACACCCTCTTTGTGAATCCCAAGACTGTGCCCAAAACACCAGCGTACACTACAGAGACTAAAAGTCACATTCCCTAACTAGTCCATTTTGAAAGTCCATTTAGTCAAATAGTCTTTTTCTATAACGGTTGTAGAATTAAAAGATTACTTAGTAAACATGAAACAGGCCAAAATGAATTCTGCTGTTTACTGAGGCAGTGCCATGGACATCAGTGGAGAGGTATGTATTTACAGAATATAAATTTGGTCCAATCAGTACTGGTGAAAAGCATGAGACTGCATTTTAACTGACATCCTGACACCCTAAACGCTTAGATGACAGTCTGCAGCCGTAAGAGGCACCCATCGCCCCACCTTTGGTTTTAGCAGGCAGTTTTACACTTAAAAGGAAGTTTATTTCTTTAAGCCTTAAAGGTAAAGCTTTTTGCTTGAATTTTTAGCAGGAAGAACTTAACTGTCTCTTACTGAATAAGTAATGATTCAATACATCTTAATCAGAGTATATGTCCTTCAGAGTCTGAGGGTCTTGTGAAATTTCACCCGCAGCCCATTTGTAATATCAGTTTGACAAAGTTCAGCACTTGTTTGGTACCATCAAAAATGCAGACTCATTTCATCATCATTTCCCTTATGCTTTCTCTGAAGGACATAAAGTTACCAGCCCAGATCTCTTGTCTGGTTTAAACAGGTATCAGATGTATAATTCCTCACAGCAGTTACACTCATTATTTACTACCTCCTTTCTTGTACGGTCTGATAGAGTACCCAGTCACTGTTGATCAATGGGAATGTTTTTATACTGTCTTCCTATATAATTTACACGGAGCTTGGCATCTTTGGCCCCGGTTTTCCATGACAATGGAAATACCTGTTCAAGTGCAGACTACTGCACTACTCCACTCTCTTTCTGCCTAATAAACTTTAGTTTTCTTCTCCAAGGAGTTAATCTGTTAATAAGTTCAGCCAGCCATTCTTATTCGATGCAAAATAATTAATCCTCCAAAAGCATTTCTTCACAACATTGAAGGATTTTATCAGATCGTCCCCATTTTTATGGGGAGTTTTGCTGGGAGCCTGGTGACTGGCGGAAGACATCAGCATACCATGGATATGGTCACCAGCAACTTCTGAATCCAAAGTGCTGCAACAGAAGCTGAGAGCTCGGCAGCCCAAAACCTTCTCTGAAAAATAGCCAGTTCTGTACAGCAAATGAAAAGCCAAGAGCTTCAGTAGAGGAGAGTAATAGATTTTCTTCTGGGTGAACATTATCATCCTGTAAAATGTCCCTCAGGACTGATTCTGTGGGTATGAACAAGAGGCTTAAAAAGACAAATTTTGCCATGCAAGTGAATAATCTGTCACTCACCTTCCTTCAGTTTTACTGCTGCTAGTGGGCCTCATACGGGTTCTGCTGGCATGTGATGTAAGGTTCTGATAACTTTGAGTAGTTTTTTTTAAAAGGCTGGATAATTTCATGCAATCATTAACCACCTCTCACTGCTTGGCATGCTGAAATAATAAGGGTAATTGAATATCACACTTCTGGGTGTAAGCTAATTGCCTGCAGGACTCTGGAAGGATGTTTCTTCCCTGTACACCACATAGCATAATTGGATAGGTAATAGGCATTATGGGAGCCTTCCACCTTCCTCAAGAATATCAGTGCAGAAGGCAAAATGTCACATTAGATGAACAAATGATTTAATCCAGTATGGTGAGCCCTCTGCTCCAATGGTGCCACGGTGAGCAACCAGTTGGATTGCAGGATATGCACCTGCCATTGTGTAATGAGGTCCTGAGTAACCTGGGTCATTATTTTTAACCTGAAATGCCAGCAAAAGCCCCAAACTTCTCAAAGTGCTCATTTCTATGGCAACCTCCATATAAAGTATTGTTCAGTTGTGAATTAATATGTATTTATGCTTAAATGAGAACCAGGAGTGACTATTCCTGGTTTTACAAGCACACCATCCCCTGAATCCCTTTAATCTTCTCTGTGTGCTGCTGAATGTCAGGTAATGGAGAGGCACAGTGTGAGCTCAATTAGTTTAAAATCTTATCAGTGTAATTGGGCAGGATGAGCTGTATTAGCTTGCCAAATAGGACTCAACACTTTGAAGTTATTTACTCAATTTTATATTCTTCCAAATGCAATTAATTGCATAACCATTAGCAACTAATATTAATTAATTAACGGGGTTCCAAAATAATTGTATGTGATAGACATCACCAAATGAGTCCTTTGAGATGACTGGAATGTAGGGAAGGGGATTGCTACCATGAATACCAAATCTCCTCAGCAGATTGACTCACCTACAAATCATGTTCAGGAATGATTAGAAAAATGGCCAATGCTAAAGACAACTCTGGAACACGTGCTGCCACACACATGGTCTCAGCATGGAAATGAGGAGTGTTATTTAATCAGAATAACCTTGGCGAAAACAGGACTTTCAAAAAGCTATCTACAAGAGTGACCTTACTACTTTCATCTGCCTTAAACAAACAGCATTTCACTGACTTGAACAAATTTCTGTCCTTCGAGCTCTTTTTTTCTAGCTAAACATTCTTCCCTACAATTTCAGCTAATTGGGCTGAAATCTTTCCATGTAACAAGCCATTTTTTGGGGGGGGGGGGGTTGCCAAGAAGCCCTGCCTGTGTTTGTCAGCACACCACTGATCTGTTTCCTTCCCTGCACCACCAGAACAGCCTCCGTCCGAGAAAAGCAAGCACATTGAAGGTATGTTCTGGGCTGCTGTGCTTGCTGCTCTGTTTTCTTGCAGACAGCAATGCAGATGCTACACAAAATTACATCACTGCCCATCCAGCTGCTGAATTAAAATTCCAGAATACTGTTGCTATTATGCCATTAGAAGTGCCATCGTTTATAGCGGTTGTAAACCCTGAATGCCTGTGGTTATCTCAGGTCCTGAACCGCCTTACTAGCTAGAACAGGCTGTTATGATCCTGACCAATTTTCTGACATGTGTCCGTCGTGCGTTAGCAGGGTACTGCTGTTATGAACAAAATTTTCAGGACCAGGTCTTCATTTGACATTCCTGACTTGGGCTATCTAGGGAGCCTGTGTTTCGGTGGGATGAGTATGTGAGCTGGGCTCCATCAGTACCCACTGATTTTCTGCAAGGACATGAGCACCTCTCAGACTCAAAAAGCATATTGTGTGTAAGAAAATTCAGAAGCAACTAGAAATTAGTGGGTTTTGATCAAAATACTAGCTACAGGGTGTGATAGGTAGACCAGATACCTGCCACATGATACCTGTAATACAAATAGGCTTAAAACAGGTAAGGGATGAGATGAAGTGAGATTTATTTTCAGAAAATTATATTAGTTGAATATTCATTTTTAGCTACACTTTTATCTGAAGGTCCCTTGCTGTTTCTGCTGGATTCTGCTTTGCTTCTGTCCTTCACTGTGGGACAGTGTTGTTATACACAATTAAACACATTTCCAATTTGTGCTCCTGAGACTGTGGCAGCTGTACTTCAATAAAGGGTGAAGACAGACCAGATGGATAGAAGGTGAAGTGCTGTCAGTCCTTTGGGATGGAAGATGCCACAGAAATGCAAACAGAACCTGGAGTTTATAAGGGAAAATAATGTCCTGACAGTCTGATGAAAGACTAACCCAGAACCCCCTCGTCCTCCTCAAAAATTAAGATCTGGCAAGATTGATATGAGTGCACTGTCAAGTACTTCATCTTTTTTATCCTTTTTTAGCTTTTTTTTTTTTTTATGAGAAACCGTACCAATCTAATCTGAATGAGGAAAGTCACCTTCCCTGATGCTCAGTTTCATTTCCTCAAGCAATAGAAATGAAAATGAAAATTCCATTTTAAAAACATGAAAAGGGGAACATTCTCGTGAAGGTAGAAAAAAAATCTTCAACAGCCCCACATATAAAACTTTAAAACTATCACTTACATCCTTAAAAAATGAAGCCCTACAAGTCAGGCTGTTGAAACCCATATGTGGGTGCTACTTTTTTTTTTCTCAGAGACCAAAAGAAACTGCAGTGACTTAAAAATTCAATAAATGCATAACAAGGGAACACTTGAGAAGGGAAGGAGAGAGGGGAGACAGAGATGAAGTCAAGTTAATTTGGAAGACGCTTTAAGAAAAGAATACGAACGCTGTTACAACAGTTCTTCTGGGACTCCCAGTCCTGCACATTAGTCAGTAATGAAAGAAGGTGCTGATGTGTAGATCAACATTTAAATCCATAACACTTTTGGCAAAGCATCCTAATCTCTACTTCTCACTTTTTACAATGTATCTATTTCACGTGCGTGTGCTCCTATTTCTTATAGGCCAGATGTTGCACATCCGAAGCAGTGCTAAGTCCTGTGAGATCAATGAAACTTTTAACCTGAACTACAAAGCAAGATATCATTATGTTTCCATGTGTTAATCTTTATGATCCTGAGCAAAGCAACCACCTGTGGCAGGGTATGAATTCCCTGATCCCAGCGGTAAGCAACTCTTCACCTCGCCAGTTCTAGCCAAGCCAGAAGTAATGAATTGTGTGAATATCTGCTCCCCTGTCGGGTTTACAGATTGGCCCTTTGTGTATATATTACAGCAAAGATTTCCAGTCAGCCAGCTTGACATTATTCTACGAATTGACTGTGAAATGATACAGATAAAGGGCAGTATGCCCAGGAATAACCAATTCAAGCGTGGCGAATACTGACTGAAACAGAATATTTCAGATTATGAGGGGCTTGCTTGGATTTTTCCATAAGCACCTAAGACATACTCAGCATTTGCATTCCCAGTATCCCCACCTGCTTTACAGACATGCCATCCAGCCCCAGCAGCAAGAGGAGGTCATTGCACTGGCTGCTCTGTAGACAGAGCTCTGAAAAAATTGCCCTTGCCCAAAACTATACAAAGAAATATGGGTTTCTACAGGTACACGTTTTTACCCAGTTTTGGAGAGGTAAAAGGAAATAAATCCTGGCTTGCTGAGGTCTGTGACCTGAAATCTTCAGGGAGAGAGGATGAGGAATGATGGAGGAAACCTGCTCTCACACACATGGTGCCTTGGGGACACATAGCCCTGGCACAGTCTGCTCCAAGTGAGACCAAGACAAAGGTGCTTTTAGGTGGGTCTCTCAGGAACTTGCCCTTTCCACAGCAAAGTGTTTTCCCTGCAAAATGTTATCGGAGCTCCCTGGGTTCTCTTGTCAAGATGTCCCTGTTAGAGAGTTAATCACAGAATTTATGTGAGATACGAGGTAAATTGTAGGGGAGGTTCATCTTACCTCCTTTTCATAGTAACTTACAGGTGTTAGAATGTGAAATATTGTGATATGAGAATGCATTATTCCCTCAGGAGTATCTCAGGGGGAAGTAGAAGAGAATATAGCTGAATTTAAGGAAATTTCCCAGTTACAATATGGCCACTTGCAGGGTAAATGGCTGCTCTTTGCCAAGTGCAAAAGCATTATGATACAGCATAGAAGAACAAGCCTATGGCAAAGGCAAACTGTAAGCACCGCAGAAGGTAGTATTAAAAAAAGGATCTTCTATGGATTTCTGTATTTCCCCCATATCATGTATATTTTTCAGTCAGCAAGACACAGAACAAAACAAAAAAAACAAACCCCAGCATTTTGTGTTTGGCCCCCTATGTGGACTGCAGACTTTGATGACTAGGTGGGCAACAGACTTTTTTATTAGGATCCCACAAACACCAGGATCTGTAAAGCTAGAGCCTTTTTCCCCCTACTTTCTTGGGTATGCTGGGAACATTTTGACAGAGTTGCTAAACCACACACACATGGGTGTTTGCATAGTTCCTTCTCCTGCTGTGCTTTCCCTCACTTTCCAGGTCTCTCATTTCCTTTTCAAGCTGGTTTCTCCAGATATCCTATTTTTATAATATTAAATAACAACTGTTCTTTGCGTTTCTCTTTGCCTGTGTGCCCAGACAGGCAGTGGGCTGGCTCGGTGGGCAGGCAGAAGGTCTGGGCTCTCCCCTGCTCTCTGCAACCTGCTGGCAGGAGGCTGAGCAGGATTTCATCGCGATATCCCAAACACATTTTCTGACGACTCTCAAAACCTTCCTCATGTAAGAAGGTTCATGTGGGATTTTTAAGCATTAGTCTGTCTCTGGTTTTGTGCCAGGCCGCAACAGCTGACATTTCTATAAACTCTGCCTAACGCTAATCCCCACGGACAGATGTAGGGGCACGCCATGGTGAGCAAGGGGCTCCCTACGCTGGCTTTGCTCTTGTTTTCTCCATTCCTTTTTCTCCCTGAGGGCAAGACGTGCCCCAGGTGAGGAGTCTGGACTGCCAGCGCCCACAACACCGCTGCAGTGGGCACTCACCAGCCTGGGCCCAGGGTATTTAAAGATTGTTTATAGCTCTGAGGTGAGGGGCCGGTCTCTGCTGTGAGGCTGCCCTCAAATCTGCTCCTCTGGCACACGGACACTTCCCACCAGGAGGGCACAGCCCGTCTGTGCACAATGGAGCTCTCCCAGACTGCAGTGAACTCCCACAGCAACCGAAAAATCATCCCTCACCTTGACATCCACTTTCAGGTCATGATTTTGTATGTCCTGTTTTTCATGAATATATTTCCTGAGGGACTTCAGCCTAGTTCATAATTCCCCCACTGTGGCACAAGCTGTTTGAGGGCAGCAGATGAAGAGTGTGGGAAAGGCTACAAAGGCATGTGCCCTTTCTCTTTCCTTTTCTTCTTTCCCCCGTCACTACCATTTTTAGAAAACCATCAGTAAACTGGGTTTCCTATGACTGCTCTGCAACTATAGTTTTCCCCTTTAAATTTTTATTTAAATCGTTTGGTCATTTGGGGAAAAGAAGAAAAAGACAACAGGAAAATCAAATTCTTTACATTATGAACCTATGATGTTTCTCCATTCTGAACTATAGCTTTTGCTGGCAGTATTTGGTTATCTTATATGGGCTAAGAGGAAGAAAGGAAACATTTCCCATTTGGTGAGCAGCACCCAACCTTCCCTCTTTTTTTTTTTTTTTTCTTTCTTTCTAGCAAATGTTTGCAAGCTATTGAATAAAACAGGGATTGCACATACACACATTTTTTTGTCTCTGATGACAGATGACAGCCTCAGAAGGAGCTGAGATCCAAAAACCCCCTTAGTTTCTGGGGTGCCAGCAATGCCAGCAGGGAGCACTTCCACATCTTCTGTACATCAGCCACCAGGGATGGGATTTACAACACTGAAGACACTTCAGACAGTTTAGGCTTCAGAGCACAAATATCACTTACTGGCTGTGGGTATCTTAAATGCTGATGTGAGCATATGCCACCACTTGTCTCATTTCTTCTGAAATATCAGGGATTATTATGATATCTTTGGCATAATAGCCTACTCATAAGAACGCTTGCTTTGGAAATGAGCATAAAATCTGCAAGTAAGCTCTAGGCTAGGCTGCAGTATGGTGGGATCAAGTCACCCACTCCCCCCCAGCTCCAGCATCATGCCAGAGCTGTGCCAGCCTGCAAGAACATATTTGAATTTTCATTGGGCCAGAGAAAGGGAAAGCACAATAGAGATGGGGGGGGGATCTAAAGACAAGGACGCTCATGGTTGACAAGGAGTCTGGTGGTGTGCTTCCCACTCTCCAGGATGTTTCTGGCTTGTTAAGGCTCTATAACATAAATTTCTTTCACATGCTATACAACTCAGTGTCTAGGGCCACATCCTGGGAGACATGGTCTGAAACATTTTGGGCAGAGCAGTGAATTAAGCCTAGGGTCCCATTTTCTAGGCCAATATTTTAAGCCCTGGATAATCACAATAAGCACTACAGCTGCCACCCCCTCCCCACCACCCTGGAAGACAAGCGTGAGTTAGCAACTTCATTACAAAGGAGAGGTGTCTCCTCCGGGAACGATGCGATGCCCCGTGTCCCAGGCAGGCAGAGGTGTTTACCTGAAGTTCTCCCAAGCTAGGCGTAGGCATCAGATTTGCATCTGCCTTCTGGTTTTCTTTTAGGTATCTCCAGGTGACTCCTCGGTCAGCATGCAGGTGGCATATGGCGGCTGGGACACCTGACAATATAGCCTCATCTCGTCCCTAAAACTTACGTGGTTTGATTCAGTTTTCAGCTGTAATAAAAAGAAAAAAGCTTATTAAGAAACTTCTTGCTGCCTGCTCTGCAGTTGGGGTACTACAACTGCTGTAGGTCACATATACCCAGAAATAAAGCTCTGGGGAAAGGGATGGGGATTGGGACAAGGACTTTAGGAGGCATTAATCAGAAACATGCTTGGGCACATACATGAGGACTCTCATTCCTTTAAGTTATCCTCCATTACTTCTAGGTCTTTTATCTATGCATATATGCATCAGGATTTTTATAAATAAAATAATTCACCAGAATTACAGTAGTGCAAGCACCAAAGGAGCCACACAGCAATGCTAATGTAATGATTGCTTTCACTTGGTGGTTTAATCACTCAGAAGCACCATTTGGTTCCTGCAGGATTTTTGTATCATCAGGCCTCTGTGAGACGGCCAGATGAGTGCGGCTGCTTACTTTCCTCTTTCTGCTGGTGGTTTCTGACCAGGGGCAGTGAACAAATGGAAATCAGAGGTAAGCAAGAGTTAAAAGAATGAAAGCTATGTGGGAATGGCATGCACACTTTATTTAATACCTTAATAAACCAGAAGATTTTTGTGGCAGCAGATAACGAACAGGGATAGAGGGAAAAAGTTTGTCTCAAGGAAAGCAGAGGTTTAGAAGTGACCTTTGAAACATCTACACCTAAACAAAGGCTCAGAGCAGGGATTTCCACTTTAAAACAGAACAAAATGAGTTTAGCTCTGCAGCAATACTGTTGGAGCCCTCATGGTCAGCAAAGCATTTGCAGATGAGCTTGTGTTTTTGTTTGGGATAAGGTTTTGTTTATTCCCATTGGACTTCATCAAGTGTTTAATATTCTGTTATGTATGTGCTTAACAGAGCACATGCTTCTCTGATGGAGAAGGTGGAGAAGAGATTAATTACACTCCTCTCCGACTCTTTCAGTACAAAAACTAGGGGATACGAAATGCACTGCAAAACAAACAAAATAATGTGGCTATTCCTCCAGCGTGTATCAGACTTGTGGAGTCAGAGGCCACTGTGAATGCTTGAAGCTTATGCCCACAGGAGACTGTGCAAGGACTTGAATAGAGATATATTACAGATTACTAAACAGAGAAATTACACCAGCTCTGGAAATCCCTTGAGCTGCAAATGGTCAGATCCTGGGGCAGCAGGGTACCCTCTGTGTTTGCCCTGGTCTAACTCTTCACTTGGCTTCTGCTTGCAGCCACCATCCAAGTCAGGGTGTTGGGCTGGGTGAATCCTCAGTGTGACCTCGTGCAGCCATGGCCTACGGGAAAACAACGTTATTAGCCTCCTTTTAGAAATACAGAAGCCACGATTAAGTCTCAGACCCTATTTCCAGGATAGCCCCAGGATGCAACTCATGTTTTCAAGCTAAGCAGACAAGCTAGGCCTAGGGATCACCCCAGAAGTCAGAAAAGAAATCTTATTCTTACAAGCCCCTGGGAGACACCAAGTATAAATCAAACCAATCTCCAGTTGTTGGCAATCTGTTGTCACCGACTGTCCTCACTGAGCCACCCACTGCCCTGTCGAAGCTCCACCGCCAAACAGAGGTCCATGGGCTTCTGCCAGTTCCCCTCCAGGACGGACAAGTGGAGTACAGAGCAAACTCAATGCAGCCCACTTACTGTGCGGCACTTCAAAACGCCTCTCAGAAGTCACTAGGCTGTAAAATGCCAATGCACCTCTGGTAAAGAGGGCTGCTTGTCTTAGCATTTGTGTTGGGTTAACTGTTAAAAAATTTGACTCAATATTTTATGAAATCAAACAGCAGAATAGCCTTGAGCTCGGTTCTGTCAGGGTCAGGTACCCCCTTACAGCCCTACTTGTCAGCAGCTGGGGCAATCGGCTCCTGCGCAGCTGAGGCATTCTGCAGGGCACAGAACTGCTGCTGGCAACAGCCGGGAACACTGGCTGAAGGAACTGTAGTACAGGCCACAAGCAGAGGGGAATGATAACCAATGGTAATCAGTCAACAGCTTCAACACATCCATGCCAAAACCTAGGCAATGAAAGAACTAGATATTGAAAAATACAAAAATAAGCAGAGAACCCTTCATAGGAAACTGCTGTAGCTCTGGTATGTGGTACGCAGCTCCAAAGGGCTCTGTATGAGGCACACATCAGAATTTAGTAGTATTTGTGTGCTGAAGAGACCAAAAGACCATTCACAACCATTGCAAGTTGCCAAGTGTTCTTCGAGACTAGCTCTCTTCACCGAAGGAGAAGGAAACACGTAAGGGTTTCCTGAGTAGCAACTGGTGTGGGAAAAAACAACGCATTAGTTCAAATTATGACTAAGGACTGATGGAAAAATCATGCTCAACTGTAGTTTTCAGATTCTTCAGCAGGGAGATTTCTATCTACCTATCTGCTATGATTTCTGCACATCTCCTGGAGGTGATCCAGAGCCATGCAGAATCATTACACAGTTTGGGGCTTCTCCCCACCAGGTTCAAGCACTATGAAGGAACAGGTGAAAAGAAGGAGCTGTGGCACTGCAGTAGGTACAGTATTGCTCTCATATTTGGCAAATCTGGAACGAGCAGTTACCAAGATAGGGTAAGGAAGCCCACAGAGAATAAAAATTGCACAAGTCAAAGAATTTCCCTCAAAATTTCTGTAGTATTTCAGTCTGTTTCAAATGGGAGGAGAAGCAGGGGCAGAAAGCAAGCAGAAAAGTAGAAGAGTAAATGTGTACAGACTAGAGAAAATCACACTCATGCATAACATGACAGAAATATTGCTAAAAACTGCAGGCTCTTCCCAAGACACTGCAGAGCTCATTTGCATTTCCAGCCATTACGTATCTGACACATACGGATTCATCCTTTTAATTTGCAGTCTTGAAAACTCTGATCTTTGGTAGGCTTGCTCTTCATTTTCTTTCTTTTCCAAGCAGACGTGTGGCACATGAACACAGATGCTCAGACAACTCTGCTGATGTGCACAACACAGTTGTCAGGTACTGTATTTGCAGTGAAGTTTCAACACTTATTATCACCCATTCCCTTGAAAACCAAAGTCACTTCACTTTACTGCCTTACACAGCTTGTTTGAATCACAGTCATGTAACAAGCAAGTGTCCTTATCTTTTTCTAAGGGCTCACAACTCCTGGCATTTGCTGGGGGCATTTTGGTTGCCAGCAATGCACTATTTTGGAACTCGTCTCATCAAAAATCAAGGTAGACAATGCAGCAAAGCACTTAGGCACCAAGTGTAAAATTTGCAACTTGAAATCCCCAGGACTATTCTTGTACTTAAATTTCCACAAGCGGTAAGTGCTTTGTTAGATCATTTTCTATCTAAAGGAGATGTCCCCTGAGCAGAGCTTTTCAGAGCACAGAAGGAGAATCAGCAGATCGTCTGCCCAAACCCACAGCTAAAAAAAGGGAGGAAAGGTATGCTGATGTGCGTAAACATGTCTTCTGTTTGACTTTAACAACTTTTTCCAAATCATTTTCTCTCTTGCGGTGTCAAATGAAAAGCAGATAGTAGCAGGATAAATATTCTGGTAACTACTGCATTTCTCACCAGTGTTTGTTTTACAGGAGTGGGGTTTTTAACACAAATTTGCACACAGTGAACCCTGGATCTTCACAGCAGCACAAAAAACATAACCGTTTCAGAAACAGTTTCAAACCTAGCTATTTTTTATATTTTCTGTGTTACCCAAGCATAGGTTTTAGTTTGGAACATAAGACAGTAGTTGAGTAAAAAGAAGATAACTGCACATTCTAAGCTCAGTAATACCCCAACAAACCAGGATGATCATCATTAAAAGCACAGAAATTACCCTGGATACGTATAATTTATATCAATTTCTGGTATGATTCCTTGCAGGCTTGTTTTTTTCTCTTTTTAAATCAGGGTGCCACTGAAAGACACCTTGAAATTACTGCTCTTCAGGAAAGCAAAATAAAACCATGTTTACAGCTAAAATTAAGTTATTGATTCCAGTTCCATAAGCAGAAATACACAAACGGCAGAGCTCAGCATTTTCCAAAGTGTACTCAACTCATGTTCCCAGCAATCAAGAGAGACCTAATCAAATTTTTTCCTCTCAAAAATAATGATCTCGGCAGATTTTGTCAAATAGCTTGCCAGGCTTTGCTGTTCCTGTGGATATTGTGTGCTTTCAGTGATTGCTGGGTGCTGAGATGTACCTGTGTCTCACTGCCGCAGTTCCTCAGTCCCTGTGCTCGTGTCTGCTAACTGCTGAATGAGAGATTTCCAAGTGCACTGAAAGAAGAGTGATGATGTGACTGCGGCGGTCGCACTGCTGCCTCCAGGGAGCAAGCCGTGCTCGCACCTCATCTCTGAGCCTTTGCTCTGAGTCCTGGCTGTTTCCCAGCTGCTCTTGGTTCACACAGCTCTGCCTGGACTGCCTGCCTTCCGTGGCCTCAGCCGGCGTCCCAAGCCCTCACTCTCTCCTCTGCTTCTTTCCACGTGACATGAGACCACTGGAAGGAAGGCCACCTGGCCACTTGCTCTGCCTCATCTCAGCAGACCACTCCTTTCTGCAGTTCATATATGTTCCTACTCCTGCTTCTAAATCTTTCAGTGGTGGTCTAGTATATCTAGTCACTGCCTTATGAAATGTTTTGTAGTCCTTTGCATGAGAATTACTGCAGAATAATGCATTTATTTTACCATTTAGGAAGAGTGGAAGATGTCAGAAACTCAGAGCAGCATTTTCTGTTTTAGTTGCCCATAGTTGGGTATCTAAATTAAGTTAAATTTAAAAAAAAATAAACCTAAAACCACACCACAAATGAGATTTTCAGTGGTGCTGAGAACACCCTATCATGATTGCTTTCGTTATTCTCTGAAGAGGGCACTTGGATGGAAAGTGCCATATAAGGCAGCAAGAAAACTACAATAAGTCTGACTGGAGATGACGGCATCTGTTCATGCATCCTTATTTCCCGGTGAGTAAGATATCCCAGTTGGGAAGAAGGCCAGATCAGAGTCCTGGTTCTTATCGCTAGACTGTGTGTTGCCTGTGAGTGCCATCAAACTGCAATGCTCACACACATGCCAGGAAAGTGTGTTGGGAACATGGACAAGTAACTCCCAGTGAAATTCAAGCTGACCATTTAGATCATATTAACATGGAGTTGCAAAGTACTTAAAATAGTGTCTGATCAAATGCTCACAGGCATCCACACAGCCACTGTGGGTCCAGGCACTGAGAAGAGCAGTTGTCCCATCCAATTACTGGCAGAGGACTGAGGTTGAGCATCCTTTGTGTCACGTTAAGAAACAGAATAACTCAAGTATTCTTGAGAATAATTAAATAATCCATTTCACCTGCAGGGTCTAACTGGTGTCAAGGCCACTGCTACTCACAGTTGCAATTTCCCATTCTGGCACTCTGGCTCTTCACACAGGTGTTGCGGGGCAAAAGACCTCTAAGAGGCTTTACTGCTTCAGCAGGACACGTGTGAAGAGAAAGACTCCATCAAGACATATGTCTGTTTAGATTTCCATCTAGAGCTATTATTTAAGCATATTTGAAGAGGTGCCTTCCCATTAGTTCATCTAAAGCATAGCCTTATCGATCCTATTTCAGAACAACACATCTCTACGCAAGGAATTTATATGACTGCCAAACCACAGTGCATCAGCAACCACTTTTGTGCTCGTAAAGCTTCACAGGCTTGAGTACACTCCATGAGTTAGTTGCCCAAGAGAGGGTATCCAACTGGTCTGTGTTCTTGAGAGCTTACCCTTCCACATTTCTTTCTTTATACAGCTAAATATTGCAACTGCTTTTTAAGCCTAAATAGTTTGGTGCTACCCCTTTACTTCGTCAGTGAACTTTAAATACCAGCTATACTTCTATCTAACACATTGATTATATTTTCAAGTGAGTTGCAGTGTTTGCTATCCCACTACTAAATATTTTTCCCTTTGACATTAGCTAGGATTATACTTTAGATATTTTTGCCTTTCTCCAAATACAATCTTTATATTCATTTCTTAACCTCTGTGCTTATGTATTTTATTGAATTTTTGAAGATTGGATTCATTTTCAGCATTTGATTTGTTGCAGTGACTTCGGGCTGGCTGCCCAACTTAACCATGGCTGCTACCCTTGGATGATAGCCTGACTGTTAATTATTTCCCTGCTGAAACTGCATTAGCACAAAACAAATTTTGTTATAATGACATTAAGTAAAGACCACAGAAACCTGCCCAGCATTAGCATTTTTTTCTTGGCAGCTGTTTTATGCTTTTTCCTCACATCATCTAAATCAAGAATGAGATATCATTTAATATTTTACCAGCTCATGAATAAACAGGCCTTCTATTTTCCTTGATATAAATATAACAACATCAGCATTGAAGTAATTATCAAATCACAGACATTATCCTGCAATCTTTATAAATTCAATCTCCCAAATAAGACAACATGTTTAAGCACAAAAATGTTGAATTATATAGGGCTAAGGTTCACAGTGTCACCATCCTTGGTTTACAGGGTATAACAGTTCTTACTTCGTTATCCCCAGACAAGCCTTGATATGTAAAAAAGGTTTAATAAAATACTTATTACTCATCTTTACAAATATGTCAATTTTTAGCCACAAAACCATTTCTAAACCAGTCAAGACTGGAATGAAGGATCTTGAGGTGAAAGGATGGAGCAAGAGGAAAATATGTCTCATTAAGAATGAACACCCTATAGATTCACTATGTAGCATAACTGAAGGGCCAACAACATGTATTTTGGTTGCTTATATCACAACCATGCAATTATGCTAATATACGGTAATGTCATTGCCCTTGAAAAAAACGCTTTTCTCTGTTAATTTAGGAAGAAGATTGATTATGAAGTCATATGGTTTGGTCTTGCTGTTGGTGATGTCATTGTGCTGCTGAGCAACCGAGAAAGGATTAATTCCTTTATACGTCCACCGTTCCAAAGTCTGCTCCCTCAGAGCAGCCCTTTCCCTTTAAGCTACATCCATGTGGAAAATAAAACACCTTTTTTTTCCAGCAGAGTATTTTTAAAGAAATAACTGCAGAGGTGTTTATCTACCACTGAGAGTGTAAACAGTTAAGAGTTGGAGAGCGTCATCTATATCCTGCCCTCTGCTACATTAATCCAATTCCATTTTAGCTAAGGGCAGCCTGATGTTCATTATCCTTCAAGAAGGTAGGGCTTGCTTGCCAAATATATGCTTTTGTGGTACTTATTATGCTTCTAAGTATTTCTTCATCGTTTTCTGTTGCACAGTCCCACTGTTTTTTTAAATTTTTTTAAAGAATCTTTTTTTTTTTTTTTTTTAACTTTATCATTGGTTTGAAGCCTCTCACTGCAATTTAATGATGAAGAAGAAAAGAAGCAACAGGGTAATACACTTATGGCAAATGTCTTTGACTACTTCAAATCAATTTTTTTTTCTCAATTACAGACCAGTAAAGTCAGTTGGTTTTTTAAATCAGAATTCAAAAGGCCATCATAGTAGGTAATGGAGCAAGTCTGACTTTTTGCATTCTTGTTTTAAATAGGGATTTTACTACCTGCTCCTGCACGGCCTACAGCCTATCTTTTTCCTTTATCTTTGCCCAAGACAGCTTGGCTGGCAGTCTCAAATTTTAATTGACCCTGGATCAGAGACACTGTTTTGCACATGTTTTTGTACAGCACACACAACTCAGTTGCCAGGTGTGAGACTTTCCAACTACTCCAGAGTACAGCCTGGTATAAAACCTGCAGTCCCAGCCACATCCAGAGCTTCACTGTGCTTGGTGCTGTACAAACAGAGAGGGAAGACCATAAACTTACAACCTAAGCAACTAGAGCAGACAAGTGCCAAAGGGACCAAAGATCGAAGTGTGAAATAACAAGTAAGGAGTAAGGGAGAAAGGAAGGTATTCAACAGTCGTGCCAGCCCAGTCTCCTTTCACCAGGCTGCATTGCCTACCTAAAAATGTCATGCAGAAGATTCTCATTAGTACTTTTCTGATGTCAAAAGGAAAAATGTTCATGAAACTATACCCCTCAAAGCCCAACCCATCCCTCAAGGGGCTGTGTTTGTTATAAAATCACTTGTAAGAGCTAGGATTGCTTAGCTCCTTCATGTACATAGCCCTGGGAAAGAATATATACTATTGTTTGGCCTAATAATGACACTGAGATACTCTAAGTACCTGGAGTTATAAATGTTCCCATTTCATGCAGCAAATTCTACTTTCTTCTTTAATTTAACAGAGGTAAAAACCTGGCTGTAACAGGGCAGAGAATACTGATGCTCACACCAGCAGAAAAGCGTTTTCCCCAACTGATGCTTTTCAATGATGAGTTATCAGAATTTTTCTACCTGGTTCCCATTATGGCGTGTGTATTATTTTGGCTTCTTGGCCCCGCTTTAAAATAACCATTACTGTTTATCTGTTTCTAATTCTTTCTATAGGAGTTGTTCTCTAAATTTTGTAGCACTTTTATGACTAAAATAGGAAGGAAATATACAAGTCTACAAACAACAGACTGTCTTCATCCTTTCATTCAAATTGCATCAAGAGGCTAGTCTGTGGAAAGAGCTAATGATCCAATCAGCATAAGAACATATTACAAATTGGAATGCTAATAGATAATCTCTCGATGCAGATTTATTGTGTAATTATACAGTTGGAGAAATGGAATATTTTTATATGATTGCTTTTTCTGTTGCTGTAGCCTTTTGCAAGGATCTCTAGCATTTAAATTCCTAGTTGTATTCAACAGAGAAGGCTTTGAATGAATGTTACTCAACAGGGTGGCCTTCAATGAGGCAGGCAGGAAGGTGGCAATGAGGAAAAAAAAATGCTACAAATAGGTACGAAGGGACTGCAAGCCATGGAATCGCTTTGCATTCTTTGTTAACATGATGTTGGCAAGTTGTTTTCATGCAGTTCATCAGCTAACGCAATCTGTATATGATATAGTCCCCCAGCAGTTCAGCAGACAAGCACACTGAAATGACCATAAGCAATGAATCAACCCCTTGCTGAAATGACAATAAACAACAAATTAACAACCCCTTGCTAGGGCTTCCTTGAATCTGTGGCTTCTGTATCGTTTGAATTCCTGCCCTACTCATGAAGCACCAGTCTGCTTCCGTTGCCACCATCATCAGAATTAGGAAATAACCGATACAGCACAGCTATACTTACTTAGTCATATACTTACTTGTTTGTGCCATGTTATGCACTGTTCAGTCCCAAGAGCCCTGAAAGAGAAATATAGTTAGCTGTGAAAGAAGAACCAAACCCACAAGTACGTGTCCCAACATATATTACAAGTTGCATCTGATGGAAAGGACTGTCTGTCAGGGGTGCTTGGAAACACATTTTAATCTTGGGGTTTCGAATGTATCTCAACAGAAATGCAAAACTTAAGTGAGTTCTACTCTCTACTTCTTATGCCATCCTCTTCCTCTCAGCGCTTGATTTTGAGAGGCAAGCGGTAGCAAGAGCTCACCATTTTTATTTGAAACTGAGTCAAAACAAGGTAACTCCTGGGCGGTCAGCTGGAGCTCCGCACATTCGCATGAGAGCCCCACAGCCAGGCAGCAGCACTGACACCCTCCCTCCGCTCTCTGCATCGGGCTAGGAGAAGAAACCCTTTTTTTGTCTTTGGAGGTACCAGAGGTGCCGTATCATCCACACACCTCGGCTGTGCTGGTTTTTGAGATTTCCACCTCAACAGCCCATCAAAACTGACACAGCATAGCAGACAAGAAATGGGCTGTTACCATTAAAGTGGCTGGTCCCACCTCTATACAGAAATATCAGTCATGACCCTTTTTGCTACTCATGAAATTGGGAGCCAAAGACATACAACAAAATGGGCTGCTAGAATTGTCGTTATGTTTTTATTTAATGGAGAACTTTTCTCATCCATTTTCTAAACAGGCAGTGTCATTTCAAAAAATCAGACACGAAGTAATGATCAAAACCACACATACAGAATAACTTAAATAAACTTTTTTCCTTTTGAAGATGATTGAAGTATAGGATAAATAAAATATATTATATTATTCTGGACAGTGTCTATAAACAGTTCATATCTAATAGTTTCTCCATTAAGTATTCAGATAATCAAAATACATCAGCTAAAGTACTCTGGCACTGACTGGGTCTTTAGAGGAACAAGTTGGCTGGAAAAAAATGAGATTTGACTGAAGAATAAACCTATAGAAGAATAAACCTATAGAAATTAGGTTTCTTACTGTTTATGCATCCTTAATCCTCTGTTCCTTAGGAAATGCTTTCTCTCCCTTCTCTCTTGGACTTAACCTACAGCAAATTGGTTTTACCTGAACAGGGCTGGAAGCTGTTGATGCCACTGCTTAGTTTAGCTAAGGGACTAAGCAGTGCTGGAAAACATTAGGAATCATCCACAAAGCCAACAGGGATAGCCCAGCATTAGCTTCAGTCGGTTAATCTACCATCTGTGAACACCCACACACTGCTTGTACAAGGAGAGACTTTTGCTATAGTGAAGAAATTAATCTAGGTCAACAACACAGAGGCTGTGGTGTCAATCATGCGCAGAGGCTTTTCACATAGTTCCTATAGGTCCTGTTTTAGCCCAGTGGTTACTGCTGAGATTGACTTGGCACCTAGGAAGCCCACTGTACAGTGCTGCATGGACCAGAATGTATCTTTGACTTCGAGATCTCACAGCCTAGAACAGTGTAATAAATAGTAGTCCTTCCCTGCAACAGAGTAAGGCTGCAGTAAGTGGAGCTGTTTCCTCTCTTCGTGCCACATCCCAGCATAACCCCAAGGTCATAAAAGAATATAGTTGTAACTCATAATATTTAACATTAACTAGATAGGCAAAGAGAGCAAATTTTAGCTCACTGCATTAGACATTAGCTTGTCGTTTAAACACTTCAATAACGTATGCTCCACCTAAAATAACTAAGCAGCTTTGACAATGATCAGCTCCAACCTAACCAGAACCTTAATCCAGTCAGCTTTTGTATCTGTTTTTCTGAGAATGCCTTCTCTTTCTTGTCACTGAAATATTGCCAACTCTATTTCACCTCACATCTTATTTAGTGTCTACCCTAAAACCTCTAGTTCCTGTAGGCAAGTAGTTAAAAGAAAATCTTAGTTTCCCTTTGCAGAGTTTCTAGGTCTCATACTTGCAGCAAAAGGCTTGAAAATGTGAATCATATCAGCTTAAAGAAAGCAAATACAAAACCCTCAAAGGCAGTTTTTTAACAAAATTCTCACAACTTTTATGACAAGCTTATAATCTGAAGAGGAGAGGCAGGCATCCGACTCATGATTTCCAAGTCCTTGGGGTTCAAATGTAAGGATTCCTCCACCTTCCGTTTCCGCTTCTGCTTTTCTACTCTTGTATTTTGCATGAGGAATGAAGATGCCCAAATTTCTGGTAGAAATCATCTTCAGCACGATTCAGAGCTTCCTCGTCTATGTAGACAGCTGGTCTCCGGGATGCCAAAAAGTACTGCACTTTCCGCAGGCTCCATCCCTTCACGTACTTCAGCCAGCCACTGACAGCAGCTGTAGACCTGCCAACGCCAGCGTTGCAATGAACGTAGACAGTGTGTCCATTCTCCAGTAGCCCGTGCAAGAGGCAGACAGCTTGCGGCAACATCTGTATTCTTCCTAAGGTCAAAAACAAGGCACGTTCATTTGCATTTGAGAAAGCTATGTTCACAGTTGAGATTTTGTCTATACAGCCTGATGAACCATGAATCATAATGGCAAACCTGACATAATTGGGGGGTTTTCTTTTTTTTTTTTCAAATGACCTTCTACCCTAACTTTGTTTTTTCTTGCAACATAGATTCGGATCACACAAAATTTGTAAAACGCCCCAAGTCTTCTCTAAATACACATTCTGATTAACATTGGATGTGTGTGGCATATTCGTTTTCACAGGAACTGAGACAAGTCAGCAAATTACATCAAACAGCACATCTTACATAGCATTAAAGTTAGCAGGCCAAAAATGAAATGGTTAGTACTAGAGGCTTGTGAAGCTACCTACGTACCACTGCTTTCCAAAACATTGTAGTGAAAGCCATTATGTCAATAATAAGGGAGGGAAGGAGAGCAGAAGAGTATTTTCCTGTACAACTTAATACGTTATGATTTAATTGTGTACTATGCATATGGTTAAACAACACAGAACAGCCTTTCTCACTCCCAAAGGGATGAATATACCATATTTCCTGACGCCTTTCTCCCTGTTACCCTGGGAACTGAAGCTGCAAACATCAGAGCCTAACTTTTCCTCATGGCACAGATAAGCACTGACATTAAGCCCTTTCAAATCCCTTTTTTAAGGTCTCCTGTCTTCCCCGATGTCCTATTACTGATATGACAGTTGTCTATTTGTGGCAGCAGTATTTCACTCCATTGAAAGCACTCTCTTCTGCTGGTAGGCTACTCACTTGAAAACATGCACACTTTCTAACCTACTGGTTGGAAACAAGATTTTGAACTGAGCATTCCAACAGAGGAATTAAAAATAATAATAATTTATGCTACAACAGCAGGTGCCATGGGTATTCTAAATTAATTACAAATAATTATATAAATGATTCTACGGAGATTCATCAGACTGGGATACTATAGTTAAAGAAAAACTGTTTCTTGGGGGAAGGGAATAGCAGAGGCAGACATACAGCACTGCCTCTCCATTTTTAACCAGCAAGGAGGGCAAGCTGTCCTGGTGTGCAAGCTTGCAGTCTTCCACCTACACAGCATATTTTCATTATGCAGGCTGAATTCAAGCTGAAAGCAAAAACAGTCAAGCAGTTATCAATGTCGGATGGCTTTAAACTCAAATACACATATACTGCCAGACACAAAGTACTTTAGATGGCCTCTCCACCTACAAGAAAATGTGAATAATTTGTTAGAGACAACACACAGAGAAATTATACCTTGTGTGTTAGCTATATTTTTACGCAAAATTTACACAGAAAAAAAAAACAACAGTTAAAAAAGTGACAGATTAGTAACTCAAACAGTTTGTTACTATTAATGTACTGCAAGAGCGGCCTGAGCATTACCTTCAGTGCTCATGTCTGGGGTTGGCATCCAGACATAGGCAAGACCTTCCTCTTTATACAGTTTCATGAGGATTTCGGGGCTCATGGGTTCCGGGTAGCGGTTGCAGCCCCAGGAATTCTGAACAATGTCCCATTCGGTCTGGAAGTTCATCACAGCCGTAACACCCAGCTCGTGCTTCAGCTTCATGGTTACATGCTCCAGCTGCCGAGGGCAACTTCCTAGCCAGATGTTTGGCAGAATTCTAGCATTGAGAAAACATTGCAGTGGGATTGATTAAAATATCTTAACAAGGAAACTGCCAAGTTCAGTGGTGTTCCAGCTCCAACCTGCTTAGCACCATCACACGAACACTGCTAAGCGCAGCCTTTTCATGTCACGCAGAAAGCAGCTTCTTATTTCATTACAGTTGAGTTGGTAATGTTTGATGCTGGGGATCAAGTTCCTAACCTACTGCAAAGGGCAGACAGTCTAAGAAAAAATTCACGCATAATTAGTAGCACAGGTCTCCAAGGCATCCATCATTAAGCTTGCAGTAGAAGCTTACTAACATCACAGATTAGAATAAGAAAACTCTGAAGCAATTTGCACAAAAAACCCCAGACCTAAAAGATTCACATGATCCAGATCTGAATTACTTAGTAATAAGTCAAACACATATAACTCTTCCAGCTTTGTAGCTACCACTATAATGAGGAAAGTAGACAGAAAAAAAACCCCAACTTAAACTACCCTTCTGTAAGGAAACTCAAAAATGAATGAGTGATTTTCTTCTCATTTTTCTCTGCTCTTGTGGAGTCTAGTGAGAACCAAATGCAGAATTACAATACATGTCTAACTTCCCTCAAGGCGTGAAGAACCAGAAATTTTGGAAGAAAACTCGAGAGATATGTGTAAGATGGATAAACAACCATATTTCTGGTACTTATCTAAATCAAACTTTAAGACCTCTATAGTTGTCACATTGTTAATTATCATAAAACTATTGTATGTCTCAACAGATTTTGACATAAATATAAACTGAATATTAAGAGGTTTGTTTTCAAATTAAGATTTTTAATCTGCACATGCAATTAAACTGATGGTATCTACAATGGATTATTTACATGCACAAATTATTAGTGATCTACTTTGATTTTTTTTTTGTTTGCATAAACTTCTATTTTGAACATGCAATCCACAAACTACACAAAATATCCCTGCAGTTGAACAAACAACTTTGCAAACATTATTAACTGCAAAAAAATGAAGCCACTCTACAACAAAAGCAAGATCCTCAAAACCAAAATGTCTGCCATGCATTTCTTATGTTTTTTTCCAATTTTAATCTCAGAGACAAATAAGAAAAGTTTTATGTTTATTCAGGAGCAGTTACTCCTATAAACAGCCCTTAAACCATCAGGTAGCTATTTCTATTCCACTATCACAGTAATAAGTACTTACTAGCATTTAATTAAGACCTGTAATTGACAGTGATTAAATCCTGCTATGTTATTACTGAAAGATTGTCAGAAAGAAAAATTCAAATCCAGGACCCATTTTTTATTATTGTTTCCTGTATTTCAGCTGCATCCACAGTGAGTTACATACCAGCCACATAAACACAGTCTTTGGCCTTAACAACCCCTGTTTCAGTGAGACAACACACTTGATCTCAGTATATGGTAACTGAGTCCAATTTAGACAAATGTGTTATATAGCAAATAGCCATTTCAACCATGCTTCAACAGTGAGATTGTTTGAAGACATTTGATTTAGCTCATGTTTCACATCCATGTTCTGGTCTAGACTGCGGTGAGAGTATTTCCCACTGCTAGTAGAGAATGCATTTGTTCCTAAGCAGCAAGCAAGTTTAACCCAAAATTTCAGAAATTAAGATCCACACCTTTGTCACTTTTCTCACACTCCTGAATGCTACCTTATAAAGGAGAGAAGACATGGAAAGAAAGAAGTTCTAATACACAGGCTCTGGATTTCTTAAGCTACAAATTTAATTCAGTTCATATATTAAGAACAACACTGGATTCCACAGCAACCTGAAGGAAATGCAATAAAGCGCAACAATTGTGTATTACCATTATATTCAAGGCACAATCCCACATAGTGCTACAGGAAGGGAGCTTCTCAAAACTACCCAAAATCCAGCATAACCAGCTTGAGCATTCCCACTGGCCAGAGGGGTTTGCAAAGGTCCATGGCAACAACTACTTCACTGCCTCACTTCCCATGTGCCAGCCCCACAGCAAACCCCATCCTAACCTGAAAGGGTGACCACTGTCAGACTTCTGCCACAGGAATCCGCTGCAATGATTACAGCATTTCAAGGTGGCGAATGTAAGAGAAAGTGCCCTAACAGATGCTGATGAATGGCTGGAGATGAGCAATGCCCACAAAACTCCATAGCCCGAAAAGAAAAGTGGCAATATCACTAATACCTTGTGACAGCATGAGGATATTCTTTCAAGAACAACAACATTAGCATCCTTCCTTCATGAGCTTTCCTGGAGACTCATGCATATGTAATTCTCTTGATATTTTGGGAAACATCTAATACAATAAGTTACCTTGACAGGAGAGCAAAACTGTGTTTTCTAGCATTTGATTGAATCAGGAATGACTGAAGTGTTCCTGAGGTAAATAAAATTCTGGGTAGTCCTCTTGCTTGCAGATAAATCAATACTTTATAATTTTTTCCCCAATGATTATTGTCGTGGTTTAACCCCAGCCAGCAACTAAACACCACGCAGCCGCTCACTCACTCCCCCCCACCCAGTGGGATGGGGGAGAGAATCGGGAAAAGAAGTAAAACTCATGGGTTGAGATAAGAACGGTTTAATAGAACAGAAAAGAAGAAACTAATAATGATAATGATAACACTAATAAAATGACAACAGCAATAATAAAAGGATTGGAATGTACAAATGATGTGCAGTGCAATTGCTCACCACCCACCGATCGACACCCAGTTAGTCCCTGAGCGGCGATCCCCCCGCCCCCACTCCCCCCAGTTTATACAGTAGATGGGACGCCACATGGTATGGAATACACCGTTGGCCAGTTTGGGTCAGCTGCCCTGGCTGTGTCCTGTGCCAACTTCTTGTGCCCCTCCAGCTTTCTCGCTGGCTGGGCATGAGAAGCTGAAAAATCCTTGACTTTAGACTAAACACTACTGAGCAAAAACTGAAAACATCAGTGTTATCAACATTCTTCGCATACTGAACTCAAAACATAGCACCATACCAGCTACTAGGAAGACAGTTAACTCTATCCCAGCTGAAACCAGGACAATTATTTAGTGGGCAAACATCACGGCTGCGCTATCTACAAGACCACTGGGATATACATAATTTGTTTATTTTGTTCTTGTAGCCTAAAGGGTCTTGTCCACGACAAGACCTCCTGTATTGCACAATAATAATTGCATTTACAGAACAATCGGATGGGTTTACCAAGTTTTTATCACTGCCTTTCCCTGTAATTAACCAAACTAGTGGTGGCATTCAGAGAATGACCAAACCAACATATTTGGGACAGCCAATTCTTCTGAACTATTTTTCTAATCAGGTCCTAGATTTTAGCCTTTGAGAGGATCAAGCTGCAGCCTTGACCTTGGTCTTCAAGCCCTTATTTACCCACCTCCAAATAACTGTAATGTCTTGGTCTTGCCAGACAAGGCTTAACCGCTCTTTTACCGGGAAAACAGTCCATGCAGAAAACAATATTGCAGAGCTGTCTTATCGGCCTATTTACATCAAAGTTCTGGGATAATTCTACTGCATAGTACCTGTATTTCCATTTGCCTTTATCTGGTTCATACCTTGACTTTGTCTTACATCAGAAGGAAAGAATGAAAGGGTCAGTGCACATGCAAGTACAGAAACTGATAGAGAGTTTAGCAGCTGTATTTTATGTATTGATTTTTTATAGCCCTACTGAGGGCTTAATTATGCTGAGGACCAGAGAAACGTACATATTAAACAAAGCAAGAATGTGGTAATTTCATTTTTACATCTCTTTCCTTAATAACGTGACTTTTAGTTTTCCTTCTCCAGTGTGGCCTTTCTTCTTTAAGTTGCCACTGTACTTCAGTAGGTAGCTAGATTTTAGCCACAAGACTATTTGGCATGGGAAAGAGACCTCTTTTACTTTCCCCCTCTCAACTGTCACATAATAGTGCTCTGAGTTCTCTGACAGCTGCTGCCTTCCAGCTCACATGTGGTTGTTTTCCAGCAGCAGCTTAAGTGATGCCTAAATACAGTTCAAAAAACATTTAGGGATTATGTGTGATCAATAAACCTATAATCTTTCCAGCCATTAACCCCTGTCATATTCCCCAAATATCACAACAGGATGGTGTTCTAACAAAATTCTACTTAGAATTCTGCTTTAAGATAAAAATGGCACTTTTTCATTGTACATGTTAACTCCCAGTGTTACTAAGGATAGTGAACCATGCTTGGTCCCAGAAGACATGGTCGATTCAGTCAGAGGCAGTTTATCAATGAAGAAATCACCTAGAGTAACATGAAAAATATTCAGCTAACTTCTGAGATTAAGACTTGTAGATTGTCTAAAAGCCCTTTAAAGCTACTTTCTGCAAAGTTACTTTCCACATGCCCTACACTTCAGTTCTCCATTAGTAATATGGAGATAATATTTACCTAGCTTAAGGGGACTTTGGGGAATTAAATGAATGAATGAATGTGAGAAGCTTGAATTTGTGGTAACAAGGACTAAATGTTAGGCAGGTGTCTGCTCAGTTTACTTGATTTACGAGCCCAGACTGAAGGCTGATGTGTTAAAAACCTGCCGTTTCACTTGTAAACGAGAAAATCAACAACGATTTATCATTACCAGGGAATAAATATGGAACACCCTGAAATCACTTGTATGGTTATTTTCCAGCTGTCATCACACTTAAATTATTTTTAATGATGCAGATATATATTGCACTCGGTTACTTCCCCCCAGGACCCTGCACAGCCTAGATTAAATTATAACAATTCACTATGAATGCATCTGAAACAACAAACGCATTCCATTTAATCAATGCATATGCAAATAGTCTTCCCGTCTTTAAGGAGCAAATGAGTCTGAGGCAATGAAAGATTAGCATTCTGATACTTTTGGTTTTATTGGTGCAGATTGTAATTTTCAGGCTAGAGGAAATGTTCCCAAAGCGTGATGCACTGTACGTTTCAGTCTTAGACCTCCACAGACAGTACAAAACCAACCCAGCAACTGTAGCTGTAGGGATCTGATTCACAGGGAGGGTGACTTGCCCTTGGGGAAGACACCAGGTTACTGCATCGGGTGGTCACTCCTCCTCCAGGACACAGATGTCCACCCTGCTTCTTAGGCAGCTCCTGTGTTACTTTTGTTGATAATGGTTTAAGGCAAATGGGCAACAAATTTAAATTTCTTTAAAATGCTGAGCTGTAAGCTGGGATGACTCAGGTACTGTTTCCACATCTGTTCAATCATCAGTGTACTAGGAGCAGGCATCTTACAATCTCTCCTAAAATCAGTGAACCCTTCTAAGGAGTCACAGTTCTTGCAGAAAAGGGTAGGATTCAAGCCTCTGGGGAACACGTTTCATCAGAACGTCTATCAGGTACGATATTTCAGATGTCCTTTTATCCCTATAGTTGACAGCTTTAATCAAGAAAGAAGACTTTGCCAAACTAAGGAAAAATACTCAGGTATTTTTCATTGGTTATTGGCAACAGAGTGATCCATCAACCGTGCCATTTGTTTATATCAATAATATTTTTGACCAAGGTCCAGTGCATTATTTTAAATGAAAAGTGATGGATTGATTCATCCTTCAGCACCAGGTTAAGATGTAGCCTGATGTTGAAGCTTGTAATTCACTTCAGTTGTCTGCACCAGTCTTCCTTAGATCCCGCTAAGCATCTGATGACAGCAAGGTTAAGTGCTAATTTATACATATAACAAGACAGAGCAATTTAGCTGAAACGACAAACAAAATAATGATTAAATCAGCTGTGTCCCTTTACGATGAGGGTGGTGAAACACTGGCACAGGTTGCCCAGCGAGGTGGTAGATGCCCCATCCCTGGAAACATGCAAGGTCAGGCTGGACGGGGCTCTGAGCAACCTGATCTAGTGGAAGGTGTCCCTGCTCATTGCAGGGGGGTTGGACTAGATGAGCTTTAAAGGTCCCTTTCAACCCAAACCATTCTATGATGCTGTGATTCTATTTCCTAAAGGTGTAGCATGCAACTGCAGCTATGTGTAACTTGCAGCAATATTTATCCTGCATTCCCAGAAAAGCAACATATATAATTCAATCTATTTACCCCCAGCATTTTATGATGCTTATATGCATATGAAGTGTTTTTTGTACTGAGGCAGTGCTATTACCCTGACACCACTACAAGCAAGCAGCCCAAGGGGATTGTAGGCCTGAAGTACAACTCAGTTAGAGATGTTTTTTGCAGCACTGTAACTACCGGAGACTGGTTCCAATTACAGCACATTCCTATTTCCTTGCCTGATGGCACTGGAGCAGGAACTGGTTCAGAATATTTTTATAAGGTGGATTTTTAATGGAAAACAATCTGTCTGAACCAAAGGCTTGCATTGAAACTTTCTACTTTTAACCAAATTTAAACTACTTCAAAGACCAAATGTCTGATGAGAAATAAAGGGAGACAGGGGGATGGCAGCAGCAAACTCCTGCCTCTCTTTCTCTCGTTTGACACGAAAGAGATTTCCAAAAGTATTGCTTTGGGCATATTCAAAATGAGAATATAGGAAATCCTACCAGCTGTAGCTGAGATGCTCTTTCGTCTTTTCTCTACCCTCTGCCTTGTGACAAGGCACATCACTTTAAATGGTGATACCACTGAATTATGATGACCCAGAACTATCATCCTGTATGTGCTCCTTCTTTTGCCATCGGCATCCTTTTAACAATATATAGCAGCTTATTCTTAGGTACATGCATGCCTTCCCTGAAGTACCAAACTAGACATCTCTCTTCTGGGCCTTCCCTGTTCTTTTCACCTGAACCTGTGACAGTGAAAATACTAAGAGCACTTGCTAGAAATCAGATGAGGTTCCTGTACCTTTGTCAGAGCAACCTAGAAACATTACTTAGATTGCTATCTAAATGATAGCATTTACAGAGAAAGATTTTCAAATGACCAAATTCTGCTCTCCAGTGGAAGATCTGAACACTTTCAAATATTGCTTGATATGTAGAAAGCACACTGATGACTATCCTCACCTTCAGAAATATTTTCCTAATGTCCAATATGAATAGTGCAGTCACAGGTCACAGTGGCATCTTCTTGTCTCCATAATGGACACAGAGAACAGATTATTCCCTTCCACTCCGCAAAATCCTTTTACCTATCTGAAAATAACTAACGCACACACCCACAGCCTTGTATTCTTCACACACACACACACACACACACACATTGCTTGTCATATATTCAAAGCATCTGATTATTCTTGTTTGCCTTTGGACTCTCCAGCTGGTCAACATCTTTCTTAAGATGTTATGCCCAGCGCTGGAAAGAGATCTTACCGTTTCTGAGAAGAACTGAAGATTAGTTACTTCTTGTGCCTCAAAGGCTATATCCCTCTTTATAGTTCCCTGACTGTCCTTTTACAGCATGACACTGTTGACCTATATTCAACATGGAACTCTGTTTTCAAGTTAAGATCTCTCACAAGAGACAAGCCTACTCAAGGAGAGAGTAAAATCTGCCCCAAACAGAATTAAAGATTTTATTAGTTACAACTGCCAGTGGTATCAAATAAAACTAAATTAATATGTAGCAAAGGAGCAGATGAGATTCACAGTTGATGAATGCATCTCAGTAATACATCTCAGAATAAATAATCTCAGCCACTCACACACATCACTGGGTTTTAAGCTGACTATAATAAATTAGAAAGGGAAACAGTACATGCTTGCAGTAATGCTTGGTGAAAGTGTTGCTTTATAGAGAGGACAAAGTGGTAACATTAGCCTGTACAAAAAAGTGAACTGAAAATAACAGAAAATTTATAGTAACCCTCTAAAAATCAATGATCCCGTTCTGTGCACTCAAACTTTGAACTATTAACTATTTTATTCTATCAAAAAAGATACAGTAAAACGAAAACATTCCAAATACAGTAGATACTAGCTATTTCTTGTGAAAATACTTTCATATGAGGACAGACTATGAATTGAGCATTTTTAAGAGGGAATTGGATGACTGCTTAAAGATAGAATATATGGGAGGGGGAAATCAACTGGGTCTATCTACATAAAACAGGTAAAGAATCTCAACTTCCATATAGTTTCACCTATAAAGCAACTACCAAGAGATGAGAAAAATGGCAGATTTTTTTAATCTTTTTTTTTTATTCTTGCATCTTCCTCCAAAATACTGACAACATAAGCGGATATCAAAACAGCAGAGTCCCTGGATTGGTCTTGTACAAGAATTCTGGTTTCATTACATTATCTTTAAATGAAGGACAGAGAGATCTCTCGGCAAAATGCCTCCTTGCCAATGAAATAATAATGTAGAACAGAGGGGTAACGACACTGACATTTCATTGCACAGGGCATGTGGGTAAATGGCTGTGGTCTTAATCCCTTCTCCTGCTGACTTACTGATAAAGTCTCCTTGCAGAAGACAAGCTGATGGAGGCTTTGCAATGAGAGGCTTGACTTAAGTAGGATTGACTGAACACAGTCTGATACACTCAATTGCCCAGCACGCAGACAAGCACAAAGGGCCAGAGTAGGAGAGCAAGGTTTGATGATACTATGGTCTAACTCACAGAACACCAAGATCTAATAGCCAGGCTTAATAAGATCACTCTTATCAATAAAGATTAAATAAATAGCTATAACCTTAGCAGAAGTCATCAGAGAAAAGTGTTGATTAATGATAAAACTATATCCTACTGAAACAACAAGGCTGCAGACCTTGTAAAAACTACTTATATTTTTGAACAAAAAATTGCTTTTACCTAACTGCCAAGTGTAGAAGGAGCACAAGTCATTGCTTATAAATTTGTTCTGCTTTACCACTGAAAGAGTGCAGTTTATTGTGAAGTTAAGAATTTTACCTCAGGGCTTTAAATGAGGAGAATTAAATAGACTCCAATGTAGTTCCAAGGTGGTTTTTTTTCTTCTTCTACTTATTTGGCACTGTGATGAAAAGTAATTAAGCTCTGGCAAATTTCCTTCTTAGATGTAATTTGGACTACTTATCTAGCCTCTCACATGGGAGCAGACTTGGCAACTAAAAAGAAACACCTGCTTTTATCACTTTAGAGCAACACTTTGTCAGCTTAGCAATATGCAAAGTTTCTCAAGCCCTTGAATTCTGAGTGTTATGCTTAATAGTATCTTATTTATTCCATGTTCTCAAATTTATGCATGAATGTGGCATCAAACTACCTCATTGGCTGATATGCAGAGCAAATAAGCCATTAAGATTTGACCTCAGGCTGACAATGAGCTAAAATGAAAACAGGTAAGAATAATATCAAACCCGTAACTGAAATATAAGGTTACCCAGACATTCAGCTACAAAGGAGTTCCAGTAGTACAGTGCCCTCAGCTTCTGCTGTCTTAGAAGGAGATTTCCGTAGCATCAGCTTGATGGCACAAAAGGGCTTGGTTGTCCCCCCTTCACCCATCAATCTGCATTTACAGCAGGTGTTATGATGCGCTCTTCAGGTTATGAGATAAGGAGCAATCATGCTAATCCCTAAGCACACCACAGCTCTCCTCCTCATTCATGACCTTCTGGTGGATTCTGACTCTGGGGAGGCCTGTAGGCTATGTCTGCTTTAGGGATTGTCCTTGCTTTGAGTGCACGAGGGATGCAGGATAAGAAGGATCCACATGAGTAGAATTAAAGTCAATCACGTAAGAGAAGTTTCGTCTAGACGGATCCACAAAGCTTTCTGTTTATGGCCCATTTTCCCCTTCCACAGTGATCTCAAACATTCCCTTACAAGGAGCATAAGAGCTTTATTAGAAGAAACTCACAAAAACATCTCATACGGACAGCTGCAGAGATCAAGGGCATTTCTAATCCAATACCCTGCCACAGCAGGGAACGTTTTTGATGAAAACACCTAGACAACTGGGAAGTAAACCACATCCTATGCTGTAAAAATGACAATAATGCTTGGATAAATAAGCAGTAGCACTATGGCTGAGAATCACAAAATAATCCTTCTGTTGTATTCAGTACTGGTAGACCGTCATCAGGAGGAATGGGAAGAAGGAAGAGAAACACCTGGAGAGCCCAGCAGAGAGTACCAGAACAATCAGAGATCTAGAAGACAAGTTTTCAGAGAAAAGACTGAAAGAACCAAGGGTTAATATCAAAATGAAAATATGAAGTTCCAACCTCAGCCACTCCGTAATTCTGGGAAAAAGGGTAGGAGTTTCCAAGCATATACGAGATGGCTATAAAGGGGCAGGATACTCATTTGTTCTCCAAGTCTGCTGTGGAGAGGACAAGAAATGAACTTAAATTGTGCTAGGGAGACTTAAATTGAGATTAGGAAAGCTTTTTAATGGTGGGAATAGTGAGGTAATTGAATGGAAGAGTAACAGGGCTGTAGAGTCTCATCACTGAGATGAGATCATATTTAAGATCAGGCTGGATAAACCTAGAATGATTTAAATGTAATTGAGACTAAGTTACAGCAAGGAAATGGACAGGATGCTTTTTGAGGTCTCTTAGAGCCAATGATCTATGATACTTTAATCATAAACTTTAATTTTCATCTCTGGGATCACTACCTACATTAATTTATCAAGCTTCACCTTGAAATAATTTAGGTTCCTTGTCCTCCCTGCCCTATTTGAAAGGTCATGCCAGATTCAGACATCATTCCTCTGATGTCAGGAACCTTGTTCTAATTTACATTCTAAATTCATTCAGAAGCAATTCATATCCATTTGATCTTAAAGCAGGTTCAATTTCAATAATTCTTCTTCCTCCTTTGTACTAATTCCTGAATGTCTTTTACAAATAGTAATATATCCTCTTTCAAAGTCTTCATTTAACTATGGTGTCTATCTCAGACACCAGAAGTAGTCAAGCTATGGTAGCACAGAGTTCCTTGCAAGCCAATTTATTTTGTTCCAACTCCAGTGTCATAAAAGCTACACAGCCTGTGGAAAATGCCCTCATTCATTCCAAGTTAGCTCACATATCTCTGCTTTTCCTCGGTTTGTGATGAAAGCATATCTAGGAACCCCTGACGCAGAAACAAAAAAAGAATGTTACATCATTTTGTATTTTAAATAGGTTTGTGTGATAAATGCATATCTAGGAACCCCTGACACAGAAACAAAAAAAGAATGTTACATCATTTTGTATTTTAAATAGGTTTGTGTGATAAATGCATATCTAGGAACCCCTGACACAGAAACAAAAAAAGAATGTTACATGATTTTGTATTTTAAATAGGTTTGCGAAGCCAAATTTGCTATTCCCATTCCTCCTGTGATACAAAGAGGATGTAAAGTTCTCCTAACAAGAAACCTTGGGGATTCTTTTTGTGGGATATTTCCCGACCACAAAGTTCCTGTGAAGAATGCAATACAAAAGAGGCAGTGTATCCCCATTAATGGGGATTGCACCATTACCACAAAGGTCAATTACTGATAGATGAGATAAACCAGCCTGATACAGCTGATCTCTTCCATGCCAGGATTAGAACATGTTTTAGACTTGTCCCCGCCTTGGGAAGTGGAAGTGCAAAAGGGATTGTAAGCCATCTTTGTTTTTCTGACACAATAACAGATCAAATTTACCTAATTTTGTCTCTAGGATAAGTGTGCATGCTCCAATAAATTCAATGGAATTGCTCTCTTTAAGCTTGCAGTACATTTGGATCTATACAGGGGAAAAAAACCCCACACTAAACTCTTCTCCCCTCTCATTCACCTCACTCCATTAAAAAGCTTAAAGCCAATGAATTTATATCTTACGCATTTTTTATAATATATTATATCTCTACTCTAGATATGATCTAAAATAACTCGGTCACACAAGACTTTATGTACATGGCCAGAACTAAATTGTGGAAGATAAAATTTTATCCTCTCTGTATTCAAAGTGAAATATTTAATGTCATATTTCACTACGTATTTCTACTGTGAAGATAAGAAAGTAATCATTCATAAGCACACCAATACCTTGTGGGACAGGCTGTCCAGATCTAGCCTTATAGGATTTAGTCAGATCTTATTTCCAAACATACTTGCAAGGTTTCTACTGAGGCCTAAGGAACACACTGCATGCAGCAGAAAGCAGGATTTGCCTTTGTAGGGAATGACTCTTCTCGTACTTTTGTTTGTATAAACATTATCTGAAACAAACTATGTGCCAATTACAAAAAATACAGCCTGAGAAGAGAATCAGGTTCCAAGGCTTGTACTGAACAACCTGGAAAGGACTCCTCCATTGGCTTGTGAGGATTAATACTTAAATGCTCCAATTATAGAATCTTGTCTCATGCAACCATGGTTGCCAATGGTTACTTCCTACATATGTCTCCGTTAGGTTGCCAACATTCCCATTTGTTTCAAATTAGAACAAATACTCGGAAACACAAGAACAACAGGCTGCTAAACTAAGCCAGATCGTAATGAGCCATGAATGTCTTGGCATTAGGAATGAGAATTTCTAACATTAATGCTTAGCAAAGGGAATGATGCCACCGCTGGCACCTTTAAGGTAAAGCATCTTAACAAAATTGACTTAAACCGCTACAGATGAACTTCAAGTTAATGCCTGAGAAGTTTCAGGAATCGTTGGTAAAAATATCTTTTGCCTTCTTTCAGAGCTTACTGATTAGCAGCTGCGTAGAAATCTAGACTGCGAAAATAATGAAAGATAAATCCACTTTTCAAAATGCAGCATTTCAGATCCAATGGAAATGCTTTCCAATGCTTCAGAAACAAGCATATAGTCATGAAAATTACATTATTGCAAAGCACAGTTTATTGCAAGGTGGCCTTGTGATCCACACAGCAGCATACGCACACATACAAAATGCTGGAATCCCCTCAGAACTGCAACAGGCAGAGGAAGCAGTGCATTCATCCCGTGTGGTACCGTCCAAGTACAAGAGTCTTGACGGGCTCTGTATCTGTGTTCATTCCAGTTAAGATAACTATCCAGAATTTCTAAACCCGCATCAGTTCATTTATCTTAATTTTAAAGAGGGACAGACACATTCTAAAGTACCACAGGCTGGGAGACATCATTTTAGAAATATTGAGAAAAACTGAACCAATGCATCACCACAGTCAGTTACATAAATATCTAAAATAACGTGTTCCCACAACAAAGTCAAATCAAAGGGACAACAGCTGCATGGTGCTACCATAACAAAATTGTCAGAAAACTTCATTTTAGCTAAAAAACCTGGTTCCTAGACTATAAACACAAAATTAATAACCCTGGTGGATGAGTTGCCAACCTCAAAGGTTGAGGCCGAGACTGTAATGGAGCTACTGAGAGGCCCCAGGAGGACCTGTATAAGTCGTCTTAACACAAAACTGCAAAGCATAGTGGGATCTCTTGAAGAAGTCTTGGATGTCAAAAGGGAAAAAAATCATTTGACTTAAATTTTATGAACGAGCAATGCTGCAGGTTTTATTGGAGCCCGAAGATTGACAAGAATTACCAAGGGTTGTCTATTTTTTTTAAACTGCCATATTTTTTTCAGATTTCTTTCTTTTCCTAGCAATATCATTTCACCTGCTTGGAAATTGAAATTGCAGGCATTTGAACAAATATATTAAAGTGATCTACTGTTACTAAAGTTTATGTAAATGTGTTTACATTCTCGGCTGAAGCTTGACTTTGTAAATTTGTAAAGCATTACTCATACTGGATAGCCTCATTACCTAGCCTGCCAATATATTTGAGAAGCTTTTTCCTCCTTTCATCTCACCAGATCGAAGCAACTCAGTATTACAGGAAGCTGAGCAATTCAGTCTTTTGCAGTGAAAGCTGTAGTTAATGCTGTGTTTGGGAATGGTCTGCAACCCTTCAAGCTGGCAGCCGGACTGCAGAAAGAAGGAACACTAAAGAAATTATTTTATTAGGGAA
Organism: Harpia harpyja; assembly: GCF_026419915.1. NCBI lineage: Eukaryota > Metazoa > Chordata > Aves > Accipitriformes > Accipitridae > Harpia > Harpia harpyja. The sequence continues at coordinate 74,405,378 of NC_068943.1, read as the reverse complement.
GCTGCATATCCTCCTTATCAGATCTTCACCTTGGGAAAGTGAAAGCACTGGGTATAGCTGTTCTGAAGAGTTTTGAAAAAGGCAGTACTGGAGAAGCTAGATAAACTAAAAAAATAATTAAAAAACAAAGGCTCTAGAAGCCCACCAACATCCACACATATATAGTAGCGCCTAGCATCCAGCCCCTGAACTGAAAGACAGAGCCATGGAGAGTCTTGCTGCGGGCCCATGGCTGATGACTGGAGTTTCTGCATGAATGCTACCATCCTATTCCTCCTGCTCTTCACACAATTACTTTAAATTGTTGGTAGGTAGGTAGGTAGGTAGATAAAGGAAAGGAAAGGAAAGGAAAGGAAAGGAAAGGAAAGGAAAGGAAAGGAAAGGAAAGGAAAGGAAAGGAAAGGAAAGGAAAGGAAAGGAAAGGAAAGGAAAGGAAAGGAAAGGAAAGGAAAGGAAAGGAAAGGAAAGGAAAGGAAAGGAAAGGAGAAAGCTTCTACTTCATTATTGATTTTATCTATATTCTACATTTTCTTGTCTCTGTATTAAAACTGAAATGCATATTTCCACTTTTTCCTCTTCTTGCATGCTTAAAATCATCTTTTCTATTATTAGGTTTTTCACATCAAAGAAAAGACATTTCATTTAAACTTACAAACCATGGTGTCTATTGAACCAATAAAGAGGAAATTCTTATTTCTTAAACTTGGCAATGTCTGTGACATCTGACTCCATTTATATCATAGTTCACAAGAAGAGATACATTAAACTTCTGAACAACAGCAGGGATTATGTACCTGACTCCCTGAAATTAAATTTCCCAAACTACCAGCATTAACGGAGGGAACAAGAGATTTTCAGTTCAGCCTCTTAATATGTTCCCTGGGAAGACAAATGCAGTTCATTTCTTTTGTTTTTTGTTTTTTTCTTGCAGAGAGAAAATTATATATGGGAAAATACAGCAGCAATTTGATAATCTCTAATTTACTCTTGGGAAATAAAATACTTATGTTTCTGAGACAAACTTCAAAGAAACTAGAGCTACATTCAAGTTGCCTTTCTAATAAATCATTTTTTTATCCTTTAAATAGGATTCTCCATATTTTTATATGAAGGAGCTTTTTGAAAATTATCTTGTAAATATCTAGAGCATTTAAGCATGAAAACTTGCACTTATATCTCTCAGCATTTATAAAAATTGTTGAAGATAGAGGTAGAAGTCATAACTTAATAGCTTCAGCTTGCTACTGTTTTAAATGAAGTACCTTTTACACTTTTCCCATTTCATTTGAATTGAAACAATTATGCAGTTGTTTATTTCAGATTTTTCTGACTTACAGGTTACCTGTTACAGAAATACAGTATACACTGAGCAAGCAAACACCAAACCAGCTGGTGGTAATAAACTACCTGATGGTGTCACCTTTCACATTTGGGGACTGAAAATTCCCTTGTTTTGAGGCTTTTTTTCCTGTAAGAGTCAGCTGCAGGCTGGCTGGGCTAACCTGCCCTAGGAGTTGTGCCTGCAAAAACCAACGGGAAGGGTAGGCAGAGTGGAACTACACTGCAAACACAAGTCCCTGGTTCAACGGTTTCACCCGTTATAAATTATGGAGTTCTCTTAGTGAAGTTCTTCCGATAACAACCAAACATCTGAATTCGCTCCCTCCTGGTAAATTAAATAGCAATAAGGTTGAGTACACAATCTCTGCTTTTGAAAAAGAGCTTCTGCTACCTTTAGGTAAACTATATTAAGAAATGCCAGTGATTACAGGGCACCTAATAAATGCATGTAAAAGCTAAGAAGAAATAAATATCTGCGAGACAACTGGAACACCATCTTTGGTGAAAGAGCGATGCTGCCCCTTCCCCGTCATCCCAGCTGTGAGCTAAATTGCCCGGGATTTCACAATCTCAGTCAATTTTGTTCACAGCCGGCAACACCAGCAAATTGCTTTCCAATAGAGACAGAACTTTACTCCCTCGCTGACTGCCTGAATGTTAAAGAGTAAAGAGGCAGGAAAAATGGCTGAAGACCTCCAGAAGAAATACAGACAAGGGACAGGGAGGAAGAGTAGAACAGAAAGAGAAATTAGAAGCAACAATAGGTTTTGCTCCCTAACAGTGATACCCCACATAAAATTTGTATTTACTAGACTATCAACATTTGTCTGTTATATCCCACAGAGAAAAACAGAACAAATAAGTATGTTTAGTCCTCAAGGCTTTTTCATGGAGGGTTCCCAGTCTTCCTCTGGTTTTTGCTCCCAGAATGACACAGAACTGTAAGTTTTTCTTAAGAAGTAAGGAAATCATTTGGTGCAGTGACACACCTATGAAAAGGTCCATTTTAAAGAGCAACAGTGGTTTTAGGCAAATACTCCCCATTACCAGCCAGCTGATGAAAGCTGTTCATCTTGCCATCAACAGCCAGTCTATTCTTGCTGCCATTTTATTAACGAAATACTCATTCCTGAACAACCACCCCTCTAAATAAATAATTGTCAATCAAACACCTATTCCAAATGCCACATATGAATGGCAGAATGGTAAAGAAAAATTCAGGAGAAAGCCCAGATAAAACTCACAAGACTATCCAGACAGCACGCAAAGGTCCCTTTTAGCTTGTTGAGTCCTGTTGCCCGCTCCTTGTTTAGAAATTACTTGCTTAAATTACGAGGTCTTTTTTGCTGAACCTTCATTTCAGGTTTTCTTCTAAAGCATCTTGCAAGCCACAAGCTCCTGGTATGTGAATGAAAGCCAGAAGCAGCAGCCAGTCTTTGCAGCTTTCTCTCCCTCTGCTGTCTCACAACACTCAGTCCAACTCAGCTATGCACATCCTACCAGGTTTTTAAAATTATTTTCAAGAATTTTTTAAATTTGCCAGATTCACTGAGCTGACTAGAAGCACATCGAGCCATGCTCAATGTACTTCATGTGTATAATTTATACATATAAATTATTTGGTTTCCAGAGGAATGACAAATCTAATAAGTGCTGCCCTGCAGAGTTTTGTGCCAATGTGGTGTTACAAGTACCAGGACTCTTGCTGTGGTCCCATTCCTCTTCCTGCTGCCACGCACATGCTGACGGTCCTGCAGCGGCACCGCACAGACCCCATAGAGCCCAGCCCAGCCCCACAACAGATGAAATTGTATTAACTTCTGAGATGGAAGTCTATTAAGAGCTTTGTTGCTGCAAAAGCTCTCTTTTTTCCTAGGGGCCATTACTGCTCAGGACTTTTAGTAATACTATCAGGAAGCTATTGCATATCCATACCACTGCCCTACCCATCAAAGTTTAGGGAAGCCAACTGGTTCTTCCTCAGCTGAGCCACAGGGCCCTTTGAAGGACCAGTTACATCCGAGTATGATTCAGACTGTGATTAGGGGAAAAAAACCCCCACTTTTCCAAATGTGTAACATCCAAAAGATTTCCTTTTTCTTTGCAGGGATAAGGAACAGAAAGAACTTCACAACCCTGCTTTCCTTCATGAGGAGTATAACAAAGGGAGACAAGATGTAGTGAAGGTGCCATGGAAGACATTTCTTTCTAGTACAGGTGAGTGCTAGGCATTACTCTGGGGGATTCAGTAATTTCTGAACTGTGAAAATATTCTGCGTTTCATTAGAAATAGTTTAGTTTTCATCAAAAGTGAAATCCACATATCAATGTGATTTGCCCTTATTGGCTATCAAGAATTATTCTAATCGCTCTATAACCTAAGGCAACGTAAAATTCCACATTAGATCACTTAAACTGTTATGCTGTTTAGACTATATATATAAACTGTTAAAAAATATTGATTTATCAATAATGCTGACAACATATTTTGTGGCTTTACAGAAAGAGGAGAAAACACTCAGAAAAGCTGGTGAATATTAATACCTGCCATTTGAAAAATCGCTGACATAAAAATATTAATAGTTCACAAGTTTGCTAGTTTTCAGTCCCATTTGCTGCCAAAATCATCCCCTCCCCCAATTTTATCATATTTACAGAGATAATATACCATTCATCAGCCATTCCTTCAACAGTGTCATCCCAACATAGACAGTATTTTGTGTCTCTCAGCCGCTACAGTATGCAACAAACCCAGCAGCATGCTGGCTAGTAGCCATTCATCAGATTTAACAGACCAGTCACTGTAGGTAGAAGTAATACTGGGAGTTCAAACACTGATGATAGCCACGCAAAAATCTTTAACCTAAAAGCTCTGTGATTTTTTTCTTCTGGCAAAATTTACATCACCCATTCTAATGCCAGATTTTGCTTGTTATTATGGCACTTACAAGAAATGCAGTTAGAAATGAGTAGCTGACGTCCAGGAGTTCCCATTTCAAGCCCCTTTCGAGGTGGTCGGTCACGGCGAGGGAACTGGAGCTGTGCTGACAACAGCTATTTGCTAATACTCAGAAAACCAAAATGACTGAAAAGTGAGCTCCCGCGATCCAGCTCATCCACAGCATTACACGGATACCACGGTTTGTGACTGCACTGCTGGCACATCCTGACTGTATTTCTGTTCACACTTCATGGGACTGGGATTTGTAGCTAACTCTCCGATAGCCTGGCTTAGGTTATCCCAGCCAGGTGCCATCCTGCCCATGCAAAATCACAAAACTTAGAAAAGCAGAATCAGTTTTCAAGTTTTTAAGCCATTTTTAGGGAGGGCACAGTGTGGGAAGTTCATGAAAGGAGAAACTTTTTGTTTGGATGGGCAACAAACGTGGAAGAAAAATGCATTTGTTACCCAATACAGAGATACATCCAAATGAAATAAATGTAAACAAATAAGGGCTTTAAAAACTGATAAAATTCTGACCTCATAATTTGTTTGTCTTCTCACTCTTGCTCTTACTTCCTCACAGTCCCTCTTAATTTTCATGAACTTAAATAAAAAATTGCTTACAAGTCACTTCTTATGCGGATTTGAAACCCATTTTCTTCACAGCAGAGACTAGCAAAAGCATTTCACAGGTCCAGTTGAGGGTGATATAGAAAAATAAATGAAGATACACAAGGGGCAAAACAAAGAATTAATCTTTAAATCATTCCATAAAAGATGATTCCCATTGGTAAGTAAACAATGGTTCTAACTTAGACTAGTTTAAGACTATAGCTTAGTATAATAAAACAATATTCAAACGAGGGGTCAAATGTCCTAGTTTATGGGATAAACACATCACAAAATGTGGCTTAGAATATTTTCATTATTTAATGTATAAAATGGTCAGATAACTTTACAGTTAGAGCCCCAAGTACTGAAATCAAAGGCCAAACTCCTATTGATATTAAGTATTTTTCATTAGGATTATTTTACTAGAATACAATCGAAGACTTTTGTTCCAGAGCTCATTATTTCGTATTCTTTTCTCTAATACCACAAGTTTTCATCCTTTAGGCACAGGGGACAGCTAGCTCTCAGCTTTTAATGTTAATTACGGTAATCTCTGTAGACATCATCACCTCTTCTCTTAATTCATAACACAGGCATAAAGTATCAGTTCGGCTTTCTACCACAGTAGCATAGTTCACTGCACTCTAGGGGGTTTTTGTGACAGATTCCTCTTTAAAGCCTTTTTTATAATTCAGTAATAAAAAAATTACTTCAGAATTACGCTCAAAACAGAAAGGTATTTTATTTTGCAAATGAATTAAACCCAATAATTCAGAAGAGAACTTAAAGAGTAAAAATAAATAAAAGCTCTCTCTCTTGCATTTTTTTCCAGTTGCATAATTCAAAGGCAATTCTGACTTCCTACTGAACCGAGATGGACATTATTCATTAATACAGGCTAGGGACGGGATACAAGATCAAGAGGAAGACACCTAGCCCTGGTTATCTACAAACGGGTGTCTTCAGCCACAGCAATGCTCAATGCATTGCCTAAGGACAGCTTCCCACTGACATCTGAGACATCCTGTAGCATCTGGAACATCTGGATGGGGCTCACAGATATGGCCAAGGAGCTGTAAGAAACCACGCTCCCGTAGTGCAGCAGCTGGAGGCCAGGCAGGAAACTCTAGAGCATCTCCAATGACACTAGACATCAACATTCAAGCAACCAGACAGGATGTTTAATGTCTCATTACAAATCAATAGAGATCTCAGCAGCAGCGTCAGCGGAGTTTAGAGACCAATTCAATTCTTCAGTTCACTCTAAAGTAGACATCTAGTCACCAGTGAGTTGAATTGCTCTTTATAGACATACGAATCTAGTGGTCTTAATCTCAAGCTGAGTCCTACCACAGATGTCTTTAAGTATATCTTTACATTCATCAATCCCAGCAGTGTTCTAACATTCAAATAGCAATTACTGTGCCTCGTATGACCCAAACAAGTTAACAGAAGTTACATTATTTCCCTTCTGCAGTGATCCTCACGCAAAAATGTGTTCAACCAGCTTCTTGTCTTCCACCCCAATTAAAGATGCATATCAATCAAGTAAACGCTTATTTTCTTCACAGGACAATTACTACAGACAAAAGGAAACTCAGTGCTCAGCAGCAGAATACTGCTTTAGTGCCTCCAGAAAGTAAACAAAAGGCATCTGGATTTTGCCCTGGATCATTACTCATCCACTCACCTATCTACATTAATATTTTAGTACAAATCAGGAGCACACATTTTATGTGACTCTCCTGATCATTCCCACTTAACACTTACCTTAGGTTATATCCTACATGACTACAGCAGTGTTGAAGGAAACTGCCTTGCCAACAAGCTACAAAGCACTTGTAAAGACTACAGCATAAATTAAGTTTAATTTGCAACCATCAAGAAACAAATGAACAAAAATAGTATTTCCAAGCGCAAGGGTTTCTTTTCTTTTGATTTATTCTGTCTTACAGAAAACATTAGGGACATAAACAGTGATGATAGCAACATGTTCGTCAACTTCACAATTTCTTGGATTATATCCAGTTACAGGAACATCCCACTTGCTCCACAAACATGGAATATTAATATTTAATGGCCTTAATATTTAAGTGCAAAAAAGCTACTATAAAAACTGTACCCAAAAAATTGTTGTCAGGACCCACGGCTACTCTCATGTAGTGACTCCCCCAATACATTCTTTTACATTTTAAACTGACTGGGCATTTTCCTGTAAAATGTTTAGCAGCCGTAACAATACTTCAGTCACAGATTAGCTGTCGTTGTCTGAGGAATTCACTTACAGAATCCAGTTTAGCTGCCTTTTACATGCAAAGCTTTGCAAAAGCATGCAAAGTATGTAAAAGATATTTTTCTTCATCAGATTTAGGAGATATGACCCACGAAAAGCACACACAATCAATAAAATTACAGTTATGAAGACAGTAAATCTGAAATGTGCATTAGTAAAAATTAGACACCATAGATGGCATCAAAGTAGGTGTCCTAAAATGAAGAGGTGGTGGTCATACATCATAGTCGAATGAGTAGGCAAAAACTATGGGAACTCACTACTTGGCAGGGGTGGATTTGGGAACCTAAAATTAGTCTGAAAATAGAAAACTGTAACTAGATGGCTTTTCCTCTTGGTGATACTCATTCCCGTAGCACCTAATACTGCCATCAAGCATCATTGTCTCCAACATATTACTTAAGGATTTTGTAATTTCAGGTGTCACTCCCTGTCTTGCTCTTATGCAATGACTTTCTTCTGAGAATTGCAGAGGGGTTTATGTAAATAAGGCATATAACAGCTGTGAATTAGGAAGTTCCACCTTTCACAGACGGAACTGAAACAGAGCTAACACGCCCCAGATTTACAAATTTTCTGAAGTAATCTTCTCCCAGAAAAATTACAATAACTCTAATTTGCTTTGGAAAATTACTGGGTCCCAAGTGTCCTAACTCTTCTGCAATTTGAAGGCATCTTATTGCAGTAATATCTAACACGAAAGAGAAAGGGACTGTTATTTTTTCCTGAATCAGATTTCAGTGATATGTGTCATTACACGTCCAAAACAAGCGAACGCTAACACCACAGAGGTATCAGTCATGACTCTGTAACTGCGGGCAAGCTCCAGTTCACACTCAAAAAAAAAAATTAATTCAAATCCTGCTATGCTTAAAAAACACATCACATACTCTCCAACCTGAATGACCAACACAATGTGAGTTCTCTAAATATGAGTTTAAACATAAATTCACTGATTTATGAGAAAACACATCTATACTGAATAAGAAAAATGTGATTCCTCAGAGCATTGCCATCAGCCTCAGCATTATTCAGACAGATTTTTGGCAGCAGCAGGAAGCAGGCTCTTCTCACCCTCCTGCAGCCCCTTTAAAGTTGAGGCACATGTTTTATGAAGAAGCAAGGTGGTAACGAAGCTCAGAGCAACTGTTTCTAATTGTTGTGATTAAACAGAGGACAAGTAAAATCAGTCCCAGGGCTCACACGGGAGGCCATTTTGACAGAGATAAACGTAGAGAAGGGGCTCATGTCAGAAGTTTTAATTGATAAATCACTTTCCAGTCGCTGCCGTTCTGTAAAGAACCTACGGCTGGTGACAGGACTTGGAATTTGTGCTCATAAAGCTCCCCGCAGTAGTGCTGCCTCCGTTACAGTGTGCAAAAAAGTAACCTTAGCTGGATAACTATGATCCGACCATACACTGAGCTTTTAACCGTACAGGCAGAGGGACTGGCTCTTTGCTTCTGTTTTTTTGTTGTTGGTTTTGTTTTTTTTTTTCTTTTTGGTGATATTAATCTTCCTAGTACTCTTCTGAATCAATAAATCCATTACAAAATAAAGGCATTTTCATCAGCTCACTTCAGCTGCTCTGCCAAAAAACAAAATCTTAATTAGCCAGTATTTTGGGGCTGCTTTGTTATAACCAGCAGAACAGTGGATCCGCTCCCAACTGTTAATAATTAAAAAGTCATTTAAGGCTGCGTATCTTCAAAGTATTAAAAATAATTATGCGACAGGACTGTTATGGGGTACGCTCACTTAATATAGCTCAGAGAAATGAGATAAGAATTACTGAAGATGTGCATATAAGGTTGCCTTGCAATGAAGGTATGTGTGTGTGAGAGGGCAACAGAGGAGATCGTCATCTGGAAAAGACTACACAACTCAGAAAATTTTCTTCACATATTCTTTAGGGGAATCTGCAGCTTTTTACCTAATCTTGGAAACACATAGTCACGCAGATAAGGCAGCATTAAATGGATCACTGCTGCCTCTGGAAAGGAAGATAAGTTAGCCTTTGGTACTTAGATATTCAGTTTCTGACAGCTGTTCTTCTTTCTCACAAACTTCCTCTGCCAAGCAAAGATTATTTGGGATTGACAAGTCTGTGCTTTGGAATAAACAAGATCTTTTCTCTGATAGGACGTTGGATACAGATGCTTAAGATACAGATAACAGTATAGTCTGTCAGGCATATTATACAGCTTGAGGGGGTCTCAGGAAAAAGGTACCAAGCCACACGAATGTCTACATATGCCTAACAGCGTTTATGAATCCGTGCTACTCCAAAAGATAGCAAGAGAAGGAAATCTTCACCTCATACACTGCAACTCTGACAAGAAAAAGACAATTCTGCTTCCTCCCCTGTGGGAGGGTGGAGACAGAAGAGAAGAAAGAGGAGGAAAGACGGTGAGGTTGGTGTCGCTGAAACGGTAGTCTGGAGAAATTCACACAAAGCAATGCTAAGACCTAATGAAAGTACAAGGTGGTTTAATTTCTTCAAAAAATACGTATCCCTTTGGGATCACTAACTGCTCCATAACCAACACCAGCTGTACATGGCATATCAGGGCTGCCAGCGTTCATGCAACCATTACCAATCAACACGCTTGCTGCCACACCCATGACTGGAGATGTGGAAAAAAGTTACAAATGGTCCCAAATTCCTCAGTGCCACTGTGTTAACTGCCAGTGCTAAGGCTGCTGCTCTAAATACAGCCTGTGCTTTATCCACAGCCCTAAAGGGTGGATACCCTTCTTCTCTTTAAGCTTCATTGTCTCCTAATTCAGGCCAGGATGCTTCACTGGTGAGGCACTGGACTCAAGTGAACACCACAGAAGTATGAACATTTTAAGACTTGTCTAAGTTTTAGTATTTTTTTTAAATGCATTCACAGAAGCAGAAGTCATCTATAACAGCTGTCACTAATTGCAGTTGCTGCTGCACATGAGCGATAATGTGACACCCTAAAGTTCTGGTGCTGGAATATATTCTTTTTGTTTCCCAGGACATGTTTTTCAGCAAAATAATCCCAAACCAAACACATTACATATTACATGCATATTTACATGTGTATGTGGACAAGCATTTGAAAATGACAGTTCCTCATAAATGTATCCATAAATTACCACTGTCATTTTCAGATATGATGCAGCTTAACACACCTGTACAGGCTGCAGGTATCCTTGAACTCAAAATCTCTCCTTTTCATTGCCAAAAGCAACATTTAATTGCAAAGAGGCATTGAATCTTTGTTAAACTTTACTGTTACATACATACTACCATTCACCACTTCAAATTCAAAGTTTGCTGACATTATGTCAGTACAGATTTTCCGTTTGAATACTTGACACCAGCCAAGCCCTCCACTTTTCTTTTACCTGGAGTAATGGATAGCTTGATGTCCTGCAATATTAAAATAGAAGTCAGTTGTATGTTTCATCTCATCAGTGTGTCCAGAGACTTCAATCCAGTGTGCTATTGGGAGGCAGTAAACTCCATCTACTATGTTGCTCTGGTTGTAAACACAACTTCGATCATGATGGGGCCCATTACCTAGAACAGAAGAAAGGACAATTGCAGGCTGTGCATCTGGAAAATCTTCCGAAAGATTTGCAGGAGCTGTGAACTGAGTATTTAAGGCCAGGAGTGGTGTTTGCTGCCTGTTCAAACCGCATTTCTCATAACACATTATTAGCACCTGAAATAGTTGTAACAGAAGCACTGCCACAAAGCAAATGTTCAGCATTAAAATAATTTTTTGCAAATTATTGCAAAAAAACCATTAAAGCTGTATAACATTCCCAAATCATCAACCGTGGCACTTAAAGTTTCAAGAATAATTAAGTTCCTCATTTGGCGTCTGATAATATGTGACCTCTGCATCCAACGTTTCTGCTGTGTGACCTCCCTCTGGGGGGTCCGGCTTGCTGCAGCCCAAGGTGTAGCTCTGACACAGCACAGCAGCGTCACCTTGCCTCAGGCTTACTTCTAACAAAATTGCTGAGCTACAAGAAAGACCTTGGAGAAAGCACAGATTACAGCCATGCAAGAGCAGAAAGGTAAAACCTAAAACCGCAAACAAAGGTAGGACTGATGACACTGCATTTGTTACCACCTTAAGGATTCAAGAGGAAAAAACAGCAACACGGAAAGGCATCAAATCCCGAAGAAGAAAAGCAAGCAGGTTGCAGACAGCAACCTGGCAGCAAGGAAGACGTGTTTCAGGGAGAAGTGATGGGGGGTCCTCCTCCGCCTCACTCACAGCCGCCTGGCCAGCAAAGACTCTTCAGGTGTCCTGCGTGGGACAGGACGCACACTGGTGCCTAGCCTAGGAGCTCATTAAATCCTGTCTTTTACGTTTGCTAACCAATAAACAATCACTTCGTACTCTTCAGCTGTACATGTCCTGCTTACAGAGTCTGTTCATACACAGTAAAAGTTGCCCAAAGTGACCCAGAGAGAGAGGGTCACATCTGCAATGGTGAGTGATCACAATTACCTAAAACAGCCCTGTCTAAAGTGAGAATTTTTTCTTATGGTTTCCACTATCTAATATCCATTACCCCTTCTTATTCTCTTACAGCAGTAGTGTGAGCTTTAGTACAGAAAACCAATTTTTAATACCATGCCAGAGTAAGCAACTTGAATTGAACCGGGTCGTGTCGTCAATCAAAAGGTTATCTAGCCTCCAAAAATTCTGTACATGTATATTCTCCGCCCCCCCCCCCAATTTTTACATACTTATTGTAATACTAATTGCCATGTAGGAATTATTGTGCAGATTAGAAGTGACCTAGTCTGTGGCTTGCTTTTAATGTAAGCCTGTTACACTTATACAATATTAATGATGTTAGAACATTTCTGAGTAAAATTATGCCCGAAGGAATATCTTAAAATTTCACACTGCACGTAAATGCATGACCAGCTTCCAAGCACCACATTTAGGTAAATTTGCTAGAGCAAGAGAATTTTGGGAGATGTATTAATGCAATGATTAGAGAATAAGACTAACATTTAATACTAAAGCTCAAACAATCTCCTTATTTCCAGATGACATGCAGCACATTTTATCATAATAGTGAAATATTATTATTTACCCAAAAGAAAAAGAAAAACCTAGGCAGAAAACTATTTTTCTTTCTATATTGCTGAACCATTATGCATCATACGCAATGGCAGGACATAGCTTTTGATAAGTAAGGGGAACAAGATCAGTATATAGCTCCTGAAGCTACAAATCTTACCACTACATTTTTATCTCACATTTCTAATTGTTTACACACTCATACCACTTTTTAACAATATTTGAAGACTGCAGTACACATCAACGAATACAACAGCGTAACAAAACCTATGGATGTTTATGACGCTTAACTGACTTCACGTATTCAGCAAAATCTTTACAACCACAAATAACACATCTCGCCTTCCCCATTTTACTCTCTGAGAACTGTCTGCAGCGATGCACATCCCCATGGCCCTGCCCTGCTATCACAAGGCTGTGTCCGATCCTGACCCCCACCCACCCGGGGCAGATGTCCCCTCCCAGCCTCAGCCCCGTCCCCAGGAGGTGCCCGATACCTGGGGCTGGGACTGGGACTGCCCCGGGGCACCCAGCTGCCTGCAGCCAGCCCCACGGGGTGTCCCTGCAGCCCTCCGTCCCGGGGGAGCCCCCACTGCACCCTAGCAGTTTTGAACCATGTTCTCAGGACCTCTGGCTCTTTTGCTGCTCCCAGCCCTATTTCTCCTTGCACGCAGGTGCGCTTGTACCCACTCTGGCTCCCGCAAGGACTGCCCCTTCCATTGCTCACAGCTGTTCCTCCTCTCCCACCAGGGTTTCTGCATTAATTTTTGTAATCACAATCTATGATCTCTCCCTCCTGCTTAATTTCTTCTTTCCTCAAGGTGCTAGTCAGTCCACAAAGACAACAAAGCCTCAGTCTTCGTCTTCATGATCTCAGTTGTACCACTACATGCTTCCTACTTTCCCACTTCCAACTGCTGCTGCTTGAGGTGCAGGTACTTCTGTCATTTGCCAGTTTTACTGTCCATCCTCCTTCTCCTCCAGCTTTAATTCTTGCTCTTTTTTCCTTCCTTCTCTATCATCTGCCTTCTTAAATGGCAGTAACCTCCTTACCTTGTAACCTTTTCACCTTCACTGTTATTCATTCCCTTACCTAGCCTACAACCACACATGAAAGCAGGGCCAAGAGTAAATTGCCACGAGGCATTTGCTTCATTTGTTCCCTCAAACAGTTTTTATCAAATCTCAGTCTGAAAAGCTTCCTTCTTTAATTGTTATTTATTGTTGTTGATTTTTCTGCACCACTCAACCTCACCTTCCCGCTGTGGTCTACAGTCAAACAGGAATCTCAAAAGGTATGTTTCTGTCTTGGCTGTAACACTCAGGTAAACAATAACAGCTTGCATTTGTGACATTTTTCATGAGAATTGCATAGCTCTTTACTACTCCATACGTTATATACTGATCTATGAATTAACAACCCTCTTATTGAAATATGGTATCTGTGCAACACAGTGTATATGAATATATATTCAACATATATATATTCATTTGTGCATGTATATATTCACGTATTTGTTGAATAAGTATTCAACAAATAGAGTGATATAATTTTAGCCAGGAAGGGCAGAGTGCTACGATCTCCAAGAAATACAAATTTAGAGAACAGTATGATCACACTGAACTGTGTTCAGGCAGCTGAATTCCCTATTCCCCCTGCAAGAGTTATGAAAGAAGGCAATTACCACAAATGATCAGGATCTCACTACCCAAGTAATATCCAAATGATACACAAGTGTTTTTCACTACAGTTTGCTTCACAAGACGCATTTAACAAGTAAGTTTCAGAAGAAGAGAAAATTTTTCTATCAGGTCACATCATGCTTCTGCTAGCACAGTTTGTCACAGGAAAACCATAATATTTTGATTGCCATAAAACAACAATGCAAGGAAACAGTTTCAGAAGTAGAGCCAGGTGACAAGTTTGGAGGAGTAATGTAGAACTCATTGATAATTTAGAGCTGCTAGATTGAATTCTCTCAACTTTTATCTTCCAGAGTCATTTAATACAAAAATAAAAGTCAGCCAATGAAACCAGCTTTCATTCAAGGTAACTGATCATAAACCATGTTTTAAATAGAAAACAATTAGCATCACTTACATGCTCTGTTACATATTTGCAGAATGTATACAGCTAGGAAAATGGACACAGCTTGGGTGATGAGCAGAAATCATTTGCTGGATAACCCTCAGTCCTTCCTTTTCCACCCGTATTTTTTTTAAACTTTTCTCATGACTTTCTTCTGTCTGAGGCAAGGTGCATCAACCTCATGGCGCGAGGTACGTCCAGGCAAAACATGCCTTAGTTTCATCTTAGCCCCTTAGCTCTGCTTAGGGAGCAGAATCCTTGCATCTCATCTGTGGTAGACTTACAGACAAGCCAGCCCAAGACTTCTCACAAGCACTGGAAGAGCTCACGCCAAGAACAAAATAGCTTTCAGAGGCAGGATAAAAATCTGACACACTAAGTGAAACACTTACTCTCCCCTCCCTCACCACGACAGGCCAAGCAAAGTCCTTTCTGGGTTTGGATCCCTGGAGCACAGACTTTCCCAAGGCCAGGACAGCAAGCTGGGCAGGGTGTTAGCTACAGGCAGTGACCAACAGCCCCACGGATCAAAGACGACCTCTTCCTCGCTCTCTCTCTCGAGTCCAGGGCTGTTGGGTAGTTTGGGAGGAAACAGAGCACGTGATAAAGGCAGTGGGACCAAGCTCAGCAGAATCTGACTCTTCTCAGTGCATGAGAAGCATGTTGCTGCCCTTTCTAATTTCTTACCTTCTGCTCAGGCACCAGAGAGAAAAGATAGCAGCCGGTGCAGACAGAAGTGCCCTGAGACTGCCTGTGTGCAGAGTCTGGACATGCCTGCTCACGTCCAAAGCTGCTCATACCCACACCAACTTCCTACTCCACTTAAGCCTTAAGTCTGTCCTACCCCACAAGTCACCATTATCTGCTTTATCTGAAAGACCACCGCACCTTTGTATTTTCTAAGTAACTTCACTAAGAATTCAGATGCAGCAGCCCTACCCCACAGAAACTACGCTCAGCTTTGTCGCTCGCTTCTCAAATGCACAAAGCATTTCATAAAGTAAGTTACCAAAACTGAAGGCCTAGTGCTGAAGTTTAGTTTCTGCACCTGAAGCTTGGAAAGGCCCCCACCCACATGCAGGGAAGGCGATCCTGACCGTGCTGGGCAACCAGCTCTGTCAGGATGTCTCTACACCACCGTCTGGCACGGCACAAACAGAGAAGGTCCAGGGTTTAGGTTGCTGCAATCCAACACGCTTCCAGGACCACAAGTGGCACGTCACATCTTTACCAGCAACAAAGTGTGCATCACCGGCCAGTCCCAGGCACATACCGCTCATGCAGAGATTGAAGGGCCGGAGGACTTCACGTCCCCTTTTACAAGGTGCGTTATCTAGAGTTCACTCCATTAGGAGGGCAACAGCTGGAAGTGTAACAGTGCTGAGCGTGAGGGCACACGGCAGAATCCCGAGGGGAGCTGCGAGGCAAATTCTCACCAGAAGGAACCCTTTGGTGCATAAATTGTTCATGTAAATACATCTGTCCCCTTACACTGAGTAGTCTCCCCAAGCTTACCCAAACCTTGGACGAAGACTTCAAGATACTTTGAATAACCACACCACACTCCCCCCCTCCCCCGACTCCACCAGTCCCCAGAGTGGGAATTCATCACAACTCCCATTTAAACACTCCGCTCAGGCACAGCAGTCGTGCACCTCCTCACCAGCATTTGCGAGACGAGCTCTAGTCTCAGAACTCACACGTTACTTACAGCACAAAACACCAGACCACTGGGTAGGCTTCCAGGTACTTTTAATATGAAATAAACAATTATTTGGGTGAAATTTGGTTTTGGGGGTTTTTTTATAGTCAAGAAAACATTGTGCAGCCTCAAAGATTTGGGGGAATTTTAACAGCATTGCAACTTTTCTGTTCCTAGAGCCAGTAGTAAGGCAAAGAAAATCAAATCTGTTTTCCACTCGCCTGTTCATCTTTGCAGAAAAGAAAACAAGCACAAATGCCCTTTGAGAAAGGGCAATACACAACAGGAAACACATGTTTTTATAGCTCAAACCACTTCTACATTAGTATTTTTCTTCATCTTGTTTTTTGTCATATTGTTCCAAGTGGCAGAACATTGGTTTAATTATTTATTTTGGGGAGGCAAATACGCAATCATTTGAAAACCTGTAAAATTCAACCATAAAAAAGGGTAAGTTAAATATCTGAACAGTACTGATCCTCTTGTTATCGATCCCGTAGACTTTCCTAATCAAAGAACAAAAGGAATTTGGAAGAGTTTATTAGAAGATACAGGTCCTAGTTTAACCGCTAGGGTAGTGCTCTTTTTCCTTCAATAAGGTCCAGAATGAGGACTTATGGCTCCTGGTTTAGTGCATATGAAGGATGATCAAAGCGCCATATGAAGGCAGCTGGCTGCACAAACAACCAAACAAAAGATTAAAACCAAAGATCTCCACATAACTGATAAATGGCAGTAGCAAAAGACGGAGACAAGAACAAAACAAAGGAAAAAGAGATGATGATAAAGTAAGGAAAATATGTCCAAAGATCAAGGACTGAAAGAAGATAAGTAGGGACCAGAAGAGGATCTTCTAAAATTCAATCTAATCACATACAATAACAGAATACAAAGGAAAACCTTCAGTTACTATTTTATTACAGCTGTACTGAAGAGATGAAAAAAGTATAATCCAATAGTCTGCCAAAGGCACAGACTCATCTTGACACAGAGGACAACTGCACACGGATTGCATAATGTTCTGGAACAGCCAGACTAGTGAAATTATCAGCTTGATCTTAAAAAATAAAGAGCAAAATCTGGGTTAATGAAATTTCTCAGCACCATTAAGTGTGGTGCACAAAAAACCCCATGAATGAATGAAAAAAATAAGATTGCCTCTTCCACTGCCTCGGCAGAGCTCTTTGCAGCAAAGCCACTTAGTGTACTGCTCAGCCACAGCTCTCCCAGCTACCACCTTGTTGCATACCTTGCTGGAAGTTTTAATTTTTTTCTGTTTTTTCCTGCGTGAGGGAAGGTATGTAGAAACTCCAGGGCACAGCAGCAGCCATAGAGGTGCCGTGTATCTCATCCCTGCCTTAGCCAGATCCTACACCACAGGCATACGACTTCCAAACCTCCAAACCCCAGCAAGGTCAATGTGTTCCTCAGTTCACTGCAACCTTTGATAAACCACAGGGCTACGTGGATGACCTTAGATACGCACATCAGCTTCAACGGCAACTAAAAAACTCCAAACAGCAAGCAGCCAAGGCAATTTTCAGATCACCTACTTACAAATGAGTAAGAGCAAAGACTTACTTTTTTAATCTGCCATAAATTTTGCATGAACCAGCAGGCTTTACATGTCAAGTCAAAATTTTAAGTAAGCCTAAATATTATAAATAATTACATTTGCAATATTAAATGAGGTCCTTTAACAAGGTAAATGAACATCTTGAGTTCATGCTTAGAAATTCCCCTTGAAGAGTTTAATAACATCATAAGCACTATCAACACTCCGGGGGCAGAAGAACAGGGAGGGGTTGAGGAATAGAAGATTTTTTTTTAAAAAAATAGTAATAGAACAACAGGAACTAAAGGAAACATACAAAAAAAAAAAATCTCTGAAATGAAGGATTTAAGATTAAGTATTTGCTAGCTTCCTTATCTTTCATACCAACATTACAACGAAGAAAAACCTCAAGTCCTATTTTGGACACAATTCTCACAGTTATCCGAACGTGCTACTGCATGGTGTCATTATCAGACATTACTCTAATTGAACTTCCTTCACTACACTTCAAATATTCAAATTTACTTATCCTTTACACCAGATTCTGATGTTAAGGTCTCCCTGCTGCCTAACTGTCTGAATGAAATTCAATCTCTGATATCCTGAAATAGGATCTGTCCCAATCCCACCAAGGCTGAATTGCTATTGATTGTTAAAAAACAGAGCAGGGGAGGGTTGAATTCCCCTCACTGGAACTGAGTGAGGTCAGGTATTTGGGCAGTTTTGAGTCTGGCACAGGCTCTTAGACTGGAGTCCCACCTTCCTGAAGTCTCAGCAAAGCCCCCAAATAGCTGCCCTTTGGTTTTACACCTCTGACAAACAGCACCAAACACAACATTTGAATTCTCTATGTCATGTACTAACCCTTATTTGTATGCTTAACAGAAGTATGCCTACTCTGCTTTTTAATGCTACTTTTTTCTGCTGTAAACCATCTTCCCTTTAGATTCTGAAAACAGTAGATGAATTTATTGTTTTACTTGAATACCTAATATTACTACTATACAGCAAAATTGTTAATTTGCCACACCTAGTTCACTAACTCCTTCTCCATGACGGGTTTGATTTTCAGAAATGTTTCCTTGCATTTGCCAGCCCCAAAGAGATATCCAAAAAGCAGACGACTATTTCTATCATACCCAGCATGTTTATTTTCTACCAGACTTAAAGCAGGCTGTTTCAAATTCTCATTTGGTAGGGCTGATACATACAACCAAGGAAACAAGTTTTAAATCTATTAAAAACCAGGCTGAATTTGAGATTTTTTTTTAGTCTATTAGTCTACTCCTAAGAGAATTCTTTTTATGGATTTTTTTTTTTTAAATATGCCAGAATTAGAACTAAGGGGTTTACAAGAAAGCCCTCCTCATCACTTAATGCTGTTAATCAACAAGGCTTTTTTTGGTTTTAAATCAGAGATGAGAAAATAAGAGTTTTCAAAGGCAACTTTCAAAAACATGTTTTATTTCTCTCTCTAGGTCTGCTTAGGCACAGGTGTTTCTCAGTGGGAGCTGCTACTGTACTAAGAGCTTTTAACCAAATGCCCCGTCTAATGATGTAGATTAGGCCAGAGAAAAGCAACTAAAAGGGAATTCAGCTCATGTAAAAAAGAGGTTCTTCTCAGACAGATGGTGGAAATAATAATAATAAAGGGAATGCAGATGATAGAATAATGGCTGATAGCAACAAAATGTATAATGTAATACAGTCTTCCTAACTGCTTTGAAACTCTCTATGGCATTGTACTGTGTATTACTGATAGTTACTTTCTACCATACCAGAAAAGTGAACTATAGGCAGGAAACAAACTACATCAAAATAGTAACCACAGTAAAATCTTAACCAAAGTATCATCCCAGTTACTTATCGCTTCTCAGTGCTTCTCGCCATTGAAAATAAATTCTCGATCCATATTGCATGCTGCTGTCACTTGGAAGTGAGGGCAGGGATTGAAGTGGGGGGTGGGAAAAATGGTAAATAAATCAAGAATTTGCATAAACAATGCATTTATTGTAACTTTACCATTATAACCACAAATGCTTTAATTGCGCTCTCACAGCAGTCAGAGCTGGCCCCCAATTATCTCTGCAGGTAGGATATGACACATACCTGCCAAATCCAGGAGAACGCATGTGTACTTACTTATTTTTATTCTTCTAATTTTGCAGTTTCATGGGCCACTCTCCGTTGTTTTATTGATCTCCAGTAGTCTGCTCAGTCTAAGCTGGTTAATGCTGACACACAGATAGGAAGTAATGACAAACTTGCTGCCAATTAGTTCTACCATAATCCATGCTAACCTAAGTATGTGTCTTGAGGGGGCTGAAGAACAAAAACACCAGGAGCTATTGTGCTTTGTAAACAAAAGTTTCTCTCCATTCATTAAAGAGGTATTGGGTAGTAGATTTCAGTGTTACCCGCTTTTACTCATAAAGCTTCCTCACATCTGAAACGTGTTAAGGCATCCAGCATTGTCCAGAAAGCAACAGCGTTGCACAAACAAAATGCATATTATGCACAATTATTCAACTACCAACATCCAATTGTGTTTTATGTTCCTTCCTAGTCCCTACCTACTTCAGAACAAGACTGGGATGGGGGAAGCAGGTAAAGCCCTGGATTGTTTTCAAAAGCGGAACAGATTACACTAAATACTGATGAAATGTGCAAGTAGCTCCAAGAAACTAGGCAGTCGCTGGCTATACACAGGTAAAATGGCGACACCCAGTGGGAGCACCACTATATAAAATATCTGCATTAAAAGAGGTATGAAGAAATGTTACCCTCTCCAGGTTTTGGGATTTTTTTCTTTTCTTTTAATAACAGAACTGCTACCTAATTTGGGGATCTGTAGATTAGCTTTGGGAAAGAAAGAAAAAGAGATGCATCTCAGTTACAGAAAAATAATGTTGCGTCCAACCGTACTTCTCCAGAATGGCCTCAAAGAATTTTTACATTGCTTTTATCCTGCTATGGCTTAGCCCCAAATATTTTTTATTCTGTTCCAATCTCTCCAACTCAAAAGGTGACTAGGTATTAACTTCCCACACAGCCCTTAAAGAACCTCCCTCATTAAAATAAGAAATTATACCTGGTTTGTTCCATGAAGTTGAGGCCAACAAGTGAGATTGGTTTAGGTTTCAACACACTGCCGCTTTAAAAATGAATTTAATGTGCCTTACCATCACCAACGTTTTCAGCCAATCAGGTGCTCAACTCTTGAAAGCTATGAGCAAATTTTACATCTGATATTTTCAGTAATTACATTATGGTCTTATGAAAACCTTTATTACTCCATAAATGTACCAGGCTTTTTGAACTATCATCAGAAGTGTACAATGTCCAACAGGTGCCTTAAACTGTAACTAACAAGCTCAAGGAGCATGAACTGGAAATGTTGGAAGGCCAATGTACCTAGGCACAGGCTGCGTAACCTGACTGTTTCTAAATCGAACTGTGTTGCACTGTTTGCTTTGGGCCCCCAAGAAACCACAAAGAACAGCAGCATGTAAGTGCAAACAAGACACCTCCTCTTTTCTCTTCCCCACCTCCCCAAAACTAGAGATGGGGTTTTTTTGAAGGAATCAGGCTCTGCTCACCTGTACAAATTACTAAAAGGTAGGTTGATCGTGCTTTTCAGCTTTAACTGGCAATACTGTATCCGTCAAGCTTCAGGCAAGCACCAACTACATCAAACTAATGGTTATGTGAAAATGGATCAACATTTTAGAACATAAGCTTATGATTTTTATATATATTTCTTCCCCTTCTAAAAGCATAAGGTTTCAATAGACTGTATTCCATCATCTCAGAATACAGTTTGGGGCATACCCTTAGTAACTCCTCTGTCCTTTTATAGAACATGTATCTTCTATAGCACCTACAGTTTATTTAGACCAGAGTAAAGGGGAAAAAAGGCATAGATGAGTGTTCAAGCATAAATTCACAAAAATAAATTCAAGCATAAGTTTCATCTTGTATTTATTTAGTTTTTACAGGAGGCACAATATACTTTTACTTTCCAAGCTGAAAGACACATAAATAAACCCAGTTCTGAAGAATCTACATCAAAAGCAAAGTACACAGCCACATCAAAAGCAAAGTACACAGAAAGACACATAGGATGCAGTTGGGGGGGGGGGGGGGGGGGGAAGGTATATACACTCATTTATTTTTTCTAACAGGTAAACCTATTCCCAGGTTCTAAAGCTCAAGATAACCAACCTGTTTTCCACAGATACTGTAACACAGTTAAAAACTCTCCTGGGTAACAGGCCCTCCAGACGAGCTCACAGCAGGCAAGTAACATACCATCCCTGTAGAAACCTCACTTGGGCCAGAGTGCATACAGAAATCGTGTGATTTGAGCCAGAAGAGCCCAACAGCTTTAAGTGACAGGCCCGGGATGCAGGCTGGCATCATCTCCCTAGGATAGCAGGTAAGCATCTGACCCTTCAGGAGCACAAGAGAAGCCTCCTCTCCCACCTCATCCTCCTAGAGAGGGGAACTAGTTCCCTCCAGAAACAAGCAACAAGCCAGCAACCCTCCCGCAGGCCAAGTCTTGCCTGAAGGCTTCCTACCAGACTACCTGGCAGAACCCAAAGGCCACAGAACACTGGCTCATGACTTTCACTCTTCCAGCCCACAGAAATAAATACCCTTACTTTATCCTTCACTTTCCCAAGTGCATTGGAATGACTGTAAGGATGAACTAAACTTAAAACATATGATGCAACATGTACTGTAGTATTATAAAAAATAATATGCATTACTAGTGGAATTCTCACATGAAGTATACCGACACAAAAACTGGGAGTAATTTTCTTAAATATAGCACATTATTTCACATCCAATATATGTAAACATCTGACATCCATAATTGGACAGGAGTTTCTGTTGTTACAGATGAATGCCCCAACTCATAAATTTAGAGCAAGTATCATTCTGCACCTTCCTCTATCCCTCATGACCATGTCTTCAAAATTCCAGATGTTCTGTAACTGCTACATGTCTCCCAAAGAACATTTTTAATTCTAAACACATAGGATACTAAAGAGCCAAAGCACAGCATTTGCTTATCACCAAAAAAAAGTTCTGTTCTTTTTTTAAAAAAGGTAGTTGTTTTTCCAAACTGTGATTTTTACAGGAATAAACAGATGACAGCCAAAACTTTCATTGATCTACAGTTGGAAAAAAAAAAAAAAAATCATTAAAACAAAAGACATAAAAGACTGCAAGATATTGCTTAATTATTGGATAGAAAAACATCCTTAAGCTCCCTTCATGTAATACAGTAAATTTCAGGCTTTAAGCAAATTTAGTTCTTTCTGGTAAATGATTGATATGAATGACTAATTAAAAAACCCCTCCGCATTTGGATGATACGCCCATTTGTTTTCTATCATTCTAGCTAAGCAATAAGCTCAAACTGCTGAGCATCCACAATGACAAGAACGGAATCCCACATAAGTTAATCCTAAAACTGCAACAGTAGCACTACTGCCAAACCAGACTATGTTTATTACTCAACAGACTACATTTACTCAATGCACTCCCAGGTCTGGACAAATACCTTGAGATATCATTACTTCCAAACTAGACGGTAACCATCACCTTACAGTTGCAGATTCTCTAGAGACTGGAACACTCTATTATTATTTCTATATTCTGTGTGTGGTGAGGACCTCTTTATATACCCATATGACTGGCATATTATGTACAACTTGGCACCTTCAAAAGAGACCCAATTCTGCTTCCTTGGACAGATGCAAAGATTTTTATTCCATAAATTCACTTTTCCTGCATTTCTGCAAAAGAAAAACATGGTTAAAGCAGGCAGAATGTACTATTTATTTTAGGTGCTAAACAAAACAATTACTATTACATGGTGTAAATAGTACTTCATGATGTAAACTTCTATGAATGTACTAATAACACGTAGTCTTTTATTAGTATAAAGAAGAAAAACCAAATGCAACAGTTATGACGACATGCATGTTTTAGTCTTATGTGACAGAACAGCAGTTTAAAAGTGTGATATGTGTTCTTAATACGGGTGAAGAGCAACTGCTCTACAATGTGTTATTTCGGTATATGGATTATAAAACTATTTTATCAGTTAAAAAAAAACCCTCACAAATTACCTAGTCATCTGTCTTCCTTTCACCAAGTCCGATCCATTCCTCAGTGACAAAAGGTATATTTAGAGCTTTATTTGACTTGGCATACAATTTTATGAGTGTTCTCTCTTATTTAAGATACTTAAATATACCAGAACAGTACACGGGAACTGACTAAAGTTATTCAACATTTGACAACACGGAACAGGAGAAGTTCATGGTGGAAGTACTACTGAGACAGCAAGAAAACTGGAAAAGTCGTGACAGAACTCTTCCCTGATTTGTTTTTTTGTCAGCAATTCCAACGGTAAAATTTACCAGCCTGAAAATGCCATGGTGACATTTCAGCTTCCTGAAATAAAAGTAACAAATCACACCTCCTTAAGGGGCAAGTAAGAAGTTCTGAATTCTTTACTTCTGGGGAGAGAAAGAACACAAAACATCAGGACAATGGATGCCTGAAGCAAGAAAGAAATAACGGACCCGCCTCACAGAACTTTTACCAGCCCAGAAGAGAGGCTTCCTTCCGCACTCACTCTCCTCCACCACACGGTCTCAAACCAGTTTCGTCAGCGAGCGCTCACGTCATGTCACGACAGCCCACGAGGTTCGACCTGCAAGCGCAGTTCGGGCCTTCCCTGCGCGGCAGGCGGCCGCCGGCAGCGCCGAGCTCAGGCTAGGGCCCGGCTGGAGGGGGACAGCCCCCCCCGGGCGACGCTGCGGGGCTCCGGGCGAGAGGCGGAGCCGCCGGCGAGCCCTCAAGGAGGGGAGCTCCATCGCTGCTCCGTCCCTCCAGGCCCCCCCGAGGGCCGGCCAGCCAGCCGGCCGGCCGGGCGGCGCCGACCCGACCCGCTCCGCTCCGCTCCCACCAGCCTTACCGCCCGCCCGTTACCTTCCCAGAGGAGTTCGCCGCCCTGCCGCCGGAGGAACTTGTACCAGAAGGGGCTGGCGGCGTCCTCGTCCGGCAGCGCCACCTCCGCCAGCCACAGCGCGGGCTCCTGGGCAGGCAGCGGGGCGGTCGGCCGGGCCGGTTGCATGGGCAGGGCGCGCTGCGGGTCCCACCCGCCCAGCTCCGGCCGAGAGCCGGCCACCAGCAGCGAACCGCCGCCCTCCGTCATCCGGGCCGGCAGCACCACGCCGAAACGGAAGAGCATGGCGGCGGCCAGCGGCCTCCGGCTGCGGGGGAGACTCCGCCCTTAGGCCGCGCCGCACGTCCGGCGGGGCGGGGCGGGGCGGGGCGGGGCGGGGCGGGGCGGCGGCCCCTCGTCCCGTCAGGGCTTGGCCCGGGCTGTGACGGGCGGGGGGGGGGGGGTTCGGGGCCTGTCCGCCCGCCCGCGGCTGAGGAGGCTTCCCTCCCAGAACAGGGGTTGGGAGCGCATAGCCTCCTAAAATTAGGGCTGGGACGGAGAGTTGTCTCTGCCGGTAAATACTAGGGTTTCCAGGCGCGTTATGTATACTGGCTTTGGCAAGCGAGCGTTACTGCTTTGTTAAATGAAGCTACTGCGATTTCTCCTGACAGCCCAGACTTCATTGAGTGCAGCAAACACATCATTAAATGACTGCCGTACGCGCAGCATCACTAACAAAGTTTAGCCTCAAATAGCACTTGAGCCTCCGTCATGTTGGTATCTTCTCTGCAGACAGGCAGGTAGTCGTGGTGAGACCAGAAATGCGGCATACGGGGGGAGATAGAAAGCCTTTTAAAAAATGCTGTAGCTCCCAACTGTGGGCATTCTGTTTTGCCCTTCTGGCTGTAATTTGGCAACTCCTACATGTAGCAATATTCAGGGCTTGCAAAGAATGACTGAGAAAGAGGATGCAATCCAACCATTTATAGGGCGCTCCTCTGAATACACCCATTTCAGAAGCGGTTAAAGGACAGAAACGGAGGAGTGGTAACTGTATTTAGGTCAAGTTCTGGGAACAGGATGAAGGCCTTTCAATGAGTCAAAAGAAATCCTGCCTCAAAAGATGGCTGCTTGTTTCCTGTGTTCAGGGGCGATGACACGCTGAAGTGTTTGCGCTGCCAAATTTAAGAGTGCTTTAGCTCATTTTCACTGATCCTCATTGAACTTGTGTAAGCGACACACCACCACTTCTCCAGACGCAACCAAAGCTAAGGGAATTCTGGCTGTCCTCCATGCATTTCTGCTAGCACCAGCCCTCGCTGTAGCACTGCCGCCTTTGTGGAACAGAAGCATTACATTTTAATCTTTGCCTTTGCTCAACCTTGCAGTCGAGTAACCCATAACCTATCTCATAATTGTGTCTTTCAAATATCTACCCCTTTACCATACACCTTCATTTTAGAATCATGGGCAATACAGAATGTAACAATGAACTTTGGGGTTT
This sequence comes from Harpia harpyja, assembly GCF_026419915.1. Taxonomy (NCBI): domain Eukaryota; kingdom Metazoa; phylum Chordata; class Aves; order Accipitriformes; family Accipitridae; genus Harpia; species Harpia harpyja. The sequence continues at coordinate 74,379,284 of NC_068943.1, read as the reverse complement.
TATCCCAAAGTTCAAGCTTGACAGTAGCCCTAAAAGCACCCCAGCATATTGTGTCTATGTAAAACCATACGCTTCTGTTCGTTCCAGTCACAGCCCCAGCTAAGAAACTGCAGGATCCAACAATACATCTGATATAGTTTAGTTCCTGGCTGTTGTCTAAGCCCCAATGTAAAGAGAAACCAGCAACACGAGTACCTTCAGACAAACCTTAACTTCTTTGTGCCTGTAAGTACCGAGTCCTCATCTTAGACCTGTAAGCCATGTGGAACAATAAAAAAAATTGTTCTTTAGACTCTGATGTGCCAAATACTAGCTTTAAAAATAATCAGTCCATTTCTTCTCGAGGCTCTGCCTTAATCCATTTTGTGCCTCTCAATATTGGGTGTTAGATTAAGGTTAAAGATGACAGAAAGCGACAAACTTGACTTCCTGCTCTTTCCTCAAAACCCCTAGTTCAGATTAGGGTTAGCACAGAGAGGTCAAACAAGAAAGGCTGAAAAACTGGATTTATTGCTGGATCCTGCAAGACTGAAATAACAACTAGAACTGGAGATTGGCTTGGGACTCGGAAGTCCCATGGCTTGGGTTAGTGGGAATAGGAGAGCAATTTTTATTGATGAAATTATGGACTGAGAAAGGGCTGTAGACAGGATAAAATGGATTCTAGTTAGATCTGAGACTGGTGAGCTATAGGTACCATAAGGTTTGGGTTTAAGCTCAGAAGCAAAGGCAAATGTGTGGTTTTTCCATTGCTAGATTTGCATGGTCCATGGATTTGTCATCTCCTAAACTGGAATTTTAGCTAAAGCGGGGGGTGGGGTGGTGGTGTTACATTTACTGTTACTGGTTGGGCTTGCAGTTCATGAAGTACTTCCACTGTTGGGCCATTGCCATAACCCTAAATTTAGTTTTAAGTGTCACCCTAAGCCTCCTAAGGAATTAACAATAAACTAGTTTCCTTTGCCAAAATGACTCCTTATCCTAGAATTGCCTTAAAAGCCTTCCCTATAATCCAGTCATCTTTTACTGCCACAAAATTTCATTTTTTTTTCCTACATTAATTTTCCTACATTTTTCCTCATTAAGTCCTCATTCCAACTTGGCGAGCCTTACAGGTCCCATCAAAAAGCTTTGGCATAAAGGGGCCAAAACCCTAATAATCAAGTTGCTTTTAATTGTCCCAGAAACTATTGTTAACCGTTCATTCCCATGGGAACAAACTACTTAGTGGTCTGTCTGAATTGTAATAATGTTGTGCCTTCGTGTCCTTAACAGCTGTTTAGGATCTAGCAATATACTTAACCTACAGCATCTACGGAGTGGAAGCCTCGATTTACTCAACTCTAACAGTAAACTAGCAACACAGTGATGCTTAGTGCCAAATTTATTTTAAAACCTTCGATTTATTGTCACTGGTACCATCCCAGGTGTTCGTCAGTGCTGACTGTGTTTCTAACTAACTAAACTGGAAGAATTGTATGAAAAAGACAGATTATTTTTCCACAGCATTAGTATCCAAGAAGGGGCTCTAGAGATCACAATCTCTGCAAGAATCAATTGCTTTGTGGGATTTCTCCTAAATTGTACTGATAGATCTAGCCTTATGTAATTTCCAGCTCATTAGCCTTTGTGTCTGGTTTATTATCCAAAATTTGTGCAGGTGGTGGAGATTTCACAGGAGGAATCACCGAGGCTCTGTACCAACTTAACATCAACAGTTGCGTCTTCAGTTTCTGCCTAATTGCTGTAGCTAAAAGGGTTCTAAGGGAAAGTTTGAATGTCCAGAAATTGGAGCTGTGATTACATTTATGTACATGTAAAACACGTTTAAAGGCATTTTCTGTTGCTGTGCACTAAACTTTTGCAGAGTCACAAATCTAACTTTCTACATAGGGCCCTACTGAAATACTAATGCTGAAATTCTGTGTTCATACAAATCCCATTGCTGTGGATGATTAACCAGGCAGGAGAGGCATGTTTATGGTTTTCTTATGCAACAGAAGTCCCTCTCATTTCTTACACTGCCTCTTCCTGGCATAAAATTCTTCTGGTATTTTTGTGAACTCAGAATTTTGAACCATTTGTTAACATTCAGGAAACTTGGACAAAGTATTACTGGCTGAAATTATAATAAAGAAACTAATTAGGAAGTTTGACAGTATACAGCAGACCAAAATTCAACTTTCCAAGTGGAAAGTCATATTTTTCTTCACAATTTTCTTATTTGAAAAGTGTCTACTAGGTATAGAAACAGCACGCAGTTATCTGGACAATCTGAACACTACTAAAATGACAGATAAACTTAATACTTCCATGCTGGGGGAGCCTGTGTCTGTAGTGTACATGTTCTTTACTGATTACAAACTTTTACACCAGGGGCCAGTTTGCTGCTTGGCACAGCTTTATCTGTTGTTGCTGTACAGTGATCTCAAATGATAATACTTCCAAGTAGGGAAATCTGTAGTGAAGTAGGAGTTTGAAAAAAAAAAAACAAAACACAAATACTGAAAGGATCTGGCTGGAGAAGGGAGGGGAGTGGGGGGTGTCTCTGATTGCGAGTTGTGGGTGATGTTTAGATTAGCTCTGCTCCTTCCTAGACTAGCCTTTCTTCCCTTTTTAGGTCATTTTCTTTCTTGTAAAGATACGGAGAAAGAGTTACTGTACAGTCTTGCTTGTAAAAGGGAAAACATTTATATTATGTGGTAAGCTGATTTGGAAGTATTGGTGATTTGGATAAAACATTCGTTGCTGAAAAATTTAGACAGCCTATGTTTCTTCAAAGAGATTGAACTAAATATAAATTATTTGCATTAGACTAGTTAAGACAACTGTTTTAAGAGAAAATTTATTACGTTAATAATCTAAACTAATCAGTGATCTGTGGATCCAAGCCTTCTAACTGAAGTCTAACTGTCCTTCTCATGATAATTCTGATAGAAGTTTGAACTAACACTTTCACTGTTTATTCTGATTTCACAGGACAGCAGCTAAGAAAAGAAAAGCTGAGATTTCACCTTTCTACTCCGAAGGCTGAAAGAAGACTAAGCAATTTAAGAACCTGTTACCAGATAAGCACTGCTATTCTTATTTTTTAGTTTTAGGTGCTGTGTCAGAGCAGTGATAACTGCATGAGCTGTTTTAGCTGCTGAGTGCTAGGAGCAGCCTTTTATGCAGACTAAGCTACACAAGTTCTGGCATGACAGATCATTTTAGGAGTTGTGTTGGAAAATTATATTGTAATAATAGGTAGGATACTACAGGAGATTATTTTCACATTTGCACTGGGTTTTGCATAGCATATTTCCTTAAAAAAAATAGTTTGTTATTTTTAGAAGTAACTAGGCAGCATAAATACGCGGTAACATCACAGTAAACATTACGGGAACACATCCAGGAATAACTGTTCTGGTAGGTTTGTTTTTTCAAAATCCAATAAAAATATAAAGCCATCTCTGCATCGTCCCCAGCTGCAAATGTTTTGGGAGCTGGAGAAGGTCCCAATGTATTTCAGCAGAGGGCCCTTTCAGCATGCCGTATCAGCCTCATCGATGCCCAGATATCAACAAATACGGCAGACAAGCCCAGCACACAGCTGCCTTCCTGCTTCGAAGCGACCCACACAATTCTTGGAGGGACGCTCCAGGCCAGCCTTGCATATCTGTGGAGCGTCTGCACCAGGGTAATATGTCCCCAGGCAAACCCAGGGTTCTGGCAGCCCTAACAGCAATGTGACTCTTCTGCCTGGCACAGAGGGACAGGAGAGAGGCCAAGGATATACTCGGAGGGCTTGTGTAAACTCCTATAGGAGAGTAAAGATTTGATGACTGCAGAGTCACTTGAGCTTCTTAAGTGAAAACCAGTATGTAACAGTAAATCATTACAATGCCAACTCATTATAAGGTACCTTGTTTGAAACCAGCCTCTTACTGCCAATGGTATATCAAGTTTCTTGTTAAAATACCTACCTCGGCGGGGGGTGGGGGGGGAAAGCGTTTCAGCCCTTTTGAAACAAGGCACAGCGTAAAAACAAAACACTTGACTGTATGGAATACTAAAACTTTATTCCATTAATTAGGACAGTACAATCTGACCCCAAATTGATGTGCAATATGACAGATGGATTTTTAAGTAGAAGAATGTGCCTTTTTTTGTGGACACTTACATAATCCTTCCACTTTCAAAAGCAGATGCACACAGACCCCAGTAACTGTGCTCCAGTCTAATGCACCATCTGTAACTGGAGTATGGTTTCAGTGTGCTTAGGACCCCCATCAAATTACTGCTTGACAGAATGTTCCTGTACATTATATACCTGTGACCATTTTAAGAAAAAATTACTGTTTAGTTTTCATTATGCAGACATTTTTCTTGCAAGTGTTTTAGGTATGGCCAACGATATTTCAGAAAGTCATACGCAGCATTAGAGGGCAAAACATTTGGCACAGTCTTTAAGATCATAGCATCACTTAAGTATTATAAGTTATGCCTAATTTGCTATCTTCAGAATATAAATTACTAAATTACTGATCTTGAATTCAGGAACAATACAAATCCAGTTGCTGTTGTGTAAAAGGTGAGAAAATGCACTTGTTAGTTTGCAAAGCAAACATGGAAAAGAAAGTGAAGAAAAGTTTCTTCTCAATATGCTCTTAAGCAATACATTTCTAGCTTCAAAGCTGACTGGAACTTAAAGTACAGCATTAAAAACTGGAAGTCTTGCAGAAAAGTCTTCTGACTAGATTTTAAGGAAGCTAGAAATAGAACCATTTCATTGTATAGTAATTAAACAGCTTTGTTCCCTTTACTCTTTTTAAAAAGAGTAAGCAAACACAAACTGAGGGATGCTACCCCGCAAGTCATGACCTGTATAACAGGAAAGGGAACAGAGGATGAAATGTAGAGATGATTATTCATTTGAGTATACAATTCTCAGTGATTACTATGTGCTTCTCATAATACAAGAAATCCAACTTATTGGTGACTGACCTTACCAATCAATTTCTTTCTCCAGATATATTAAAAAATAGTAACAACTTAAAGCCTTTTTCTTAGACTGAAACTGGATTAAAAAAAAAAAAAAATCCGGAAGTGGTCTTTAGATAAACAAATTATCTTTAAGGTCTAGGTAAAGTGGCAGCAGAAAGAAAAAAAAAAAAAATCCAGAAACCACCCTGCTTCGTACCTGACAGTCCCACCACACACAAAAAGTAAGAAGAGGTTGTATCATCAGCCAAATCTAATAAAGAAGTACATTTAATGCTCAAATGTATAATAGCATACAGAGTATCTACTCCATTATCTTCTTTCCTTGTATGAATATGTTGCTGTATCACTGTATCAATCCAATACTTTGCTGCTGCTTCCTCATCTTCTTGGTTTCATGCATTTACCAATTTTTCAACTGCACATTTCTTGTTTCTCTTTTAAAGGAAATTTATTTCAGCTTATTTGGCAAGCTTCCCTGAATTCACTTACCTGACACAAAAATAATCCTTGCTAAGGAACAAACACTGTTTTCATCCAGCCGTAAAGAAACCCTTGAAAATAGGAATTGCAGTCTAGTATGAGAGTGTAAACAGCCTGAAACTTAGCAACCTTCCACAGGTCATGGCAACAGCTCGCAGCCAAGAGCCAGATGATGTGTATGACATACTTTGGAGACTAGATCATAGATGGGGCACTCCTACTACTTAATTTGGTGTGTGTATGTTGCTGTGTACCATAGTGACCTGTTTCCACTTGAGCTTGAGTTGTCCCACAGATGCCTTCCCATTAGCACAGCCAGTCCCTCAAGGTAACCCCAACACAGAAGCCACAGCCGGCTACTCAAAAGCTGTACCTGGCCCCTAAGTCACCACCAGCTGACCACTTCTTGGTTTCTTCTTCACCTGTTTTGAAGGAATAACAGTTTGGAGATCAGCCCAAAAATAGATCAGTCGTGTTAATGAACAATATTACAATAGCCTTTGAAGTACAGTATGTACTTCAAATAGTCTCCTTGTAGAGTTACACTTGCATTACACATATATCTTACATCGTCTTGAGCAGCTGTGAGCACACTTCCATTTTCAAATGACACTGTCTTTCTCAGTACTTTTTGCTCCTTACTGCATGAAGATAGAATTATACAACCTGTCTGAAACTTCCTATGTCTTCTCCCCCCAAAGTGGTGGTAAGTTTACCGAAAAACAGCGCCTAGATCTAATTGTCCTACTTACAGATTCCTTCTTGGTTTACTTGTATACGTCAGGTCATCTGCACATTCACATAGGCACAATATTCACAAGCTAAGATTGTTATGGAAGGCTTAGTACTATACAAAATATTGTTGCCAAAAGCCTTTCCTACTCCGAGATAAACCTAAATAGAAAAGTTCATAGATTCACAGATTAGTAACAGGCACTAATTTGGCCAAAATTGAATAGTTCTTGAGTATGTCACTCATGACCTCAAATTCCAGGTAAGTGGAATTATTTTCTTAAATTATCAATTAGTTTTTGCTTCATAGCAAACTCCTTGTCTGGGAAACTTGTAGAATAAATCCTGATCTGATCTCTCACTTTTCAGGTTCCTACCCATAAGACAATGAAATGGAGTTTTTAAAAATATATTTATATATGAATTGTTGGAACTAGTTTGCATCAAACTAGTTCCATACAAACTTCAAGCCCTCTTTGAGTTCCTGCGAGCCAACCAACCTTTCTTTGTAGTGTGCAGTAGTTCTATAATGTAGTACAATATCATGTTCCAAGTTCTCAAGAACGTGATCTTGTTTAAAAACCAGTTCTTTACACTGCATACATTTATGAGTATTTTTAACTTATTACTGATTACAGCTATCCCAGTGGTTAAAATATTCTTAAGGAGGAAAAGGGAAAGGGAATAGAACTATTAGACCGGCCTGATGACCAGTCTGGATAGACAGGAGCGGCACAGTAAAGCACTTGATGAGCAGTTACTAGATTTCCTTTGAAGCATCCACATTTCAAATGACAAACTGAAAGCAACAATTAAGCTCTCTATTTTCAGTTCTACTGTAAGTATGAAGATGCAAATAAAATAACTTTTTTTTACCTTAGTGATCAATGATACTGATACTGTAACTATTCACTACCCTGACTGCATTAAATGGCACAAAAAATAAACTGTATCCTTCAGCATTTCAAAAAGATCTAGGTGTGATAACTCAGTCTATTGCTTCCATAATCAGAACTTCTGAGAGTATCTGTCCTGACCTAGTGAATACGACCGTATTGCACAGTTCCTCCTCACCAGGAACAGCACTATATTAAGTGAGGTACTGACTGTGTGTTCCAAATAACAGACCACTTACGTTTGCTTTCTGAATTACCTCATTTTCAGCTATACACCCATTTCTTTCAAATTACATGGATTCTATCAATATATAATAACCAACAAGCTAAAATAATTGACAGCGTTTTCTTCAACTATATTTCTAAGAAGTGATTATGCACATAAAAGGCATATTTAACATTTGCATGTTGATTTGCATATTCTTCTTAGTAACTATCTACAGGTACTTGTTTGCCTGTTATCTACCATTCTACTGTGGGACAGAAGTTAGAAGTCTGGCAAAGTTATCAACGTCAATACCTTCAAAAAAAAAAAAAAAAAAAATCAAGCCTGTTGCCACGTGTGACCAGTTGAATAAGCCATGCTACAGCATGCTCAAAGCCAAGCACTGGAGGCGAGATGGCAGTCGCAGACCTATCCACATTCATACACAACCACCGTCTGAAGGAGAACAACTTCAGTATTATTTTATTCCAGAAAGATCCTATACTGAACAGGCACAAGACTTACATCTTTTTAGACCTAATACTGCAAAAGCTGAGCCCACCATTGTTTGCCTGCCAAAGTAACGGAGCCAAGGTGGCATATTCTGTTGGAACAACTAAATTAGATTTATCTTCTCATGCTTTTGCTTTTCCTTTTAGTATTTTTAAGGAGAGCGCACAAATCAGTATTCATATCATTCTGGTCTCCATATCTTTGTAGGGAAAGTTAAACCAATCTGTCTTACCAAATGAGGTTCTCTGACATTTTTAAACACTAAACCTTAAAAGGTAGGTGTTTCTTTCTTCATATTTAAAAAGCGTAAAATAAAAACCACTGACTGTTAGTGCCTTCACTTACTAGTAGAAAGATTCATAATGACTCCAGCAAAAGCATTCCGATTTGGAAGCCTAAAGCTAAGACTTTAATTATTAGAGGTAACAGATAAACCAGTACCCTCTATTGATTTTATCAGCATAGAAAGGGTTAAGTCACTCTGGAAATACACCTTCCATTTTCTATGCTTTTAAGCCATATATTTGGGTATTTAACATTGGTGCAACTTTCAACTTAAGACTTTATGAAAATAAAACTAATTGCTGTTTCTAAAGCTATTAAATAATGCTCTTTAATATAGTTTAGGCTAGTATGACTGCAAATTAGGAGTCTCACTGGGGACAGCCAGTGGGATATTATTTTTAGAACAATACAAGGAAAATAACAGAAATTAAGAAAAAAGGCAATAGTGCAAAGAAACTGTTCACTGTCTGTACTACATAGACTTCAAGAGCAGCTAATAATTTTTCTGCTGCCACTCTCAGCCATGCTTTTTGCAAAGCTCAATGGATTTCATTAAAGTTCACATACAATCAGCTCAAAATTTAAAGGGGATAATTAAACTTCAGCTCCTGATTTAGATAGGATATAAATGTTTTTGAACATTGCAATTCTTCTCTGCCTCTCAGAAATGCTTGCAAATATAACAACTTTTTCTTTAAGGACATGTCCTCAACCAGAGAACTACAGAAGGGAAAGCTACTGAATTGTTACTTGACAGCTGACTAGAGTGATGGATGAATTGCACATTATCACCTAGAAGAGCTTATTTCAGACTTGGAGAACTAGTACTTTGTTCTAGAATTGACACATATTTTAAGCAGCAACCAGTATGACCTGGATTAGAACAGGCTGAAAATTGCATGGAAGTCAACTGAATCCACTCATTTCCCCACAAACACGTCTTTTATGTAAATTTAGTAATAGCTTTATCATACACCAGAACATGAATATGTACAACACATATATCCCTGTAGCTAACAAACTTAAGACTGTTCTACTGAGAACAAAAATACTCAAAAATCTGTGAAAAGTTGTATTTACATAACAAACCCAACTGGCATCACTTTTCACTCCAGTGCTTCTGAGTCAGATAAACAAGTTGCTGGCAGTCTTTCCTAAGTAAACATGTTCTGTTACGGTTTCTGTCCATACCACTAAGAATGAGTGGCTTTGTATTACATTTATTATTCTGTATTTATTAATACTTGTTTTGCAGTGGCATCTTTGTTCAAACATTAGTACCTGCATAAATTGAAGGAAATAGAAACCAACATGTTTGATACACTGATCCAACTAAACACAAAATGAACTCTGCATGAATTTCACAGAATTACTGTAGTCATAGCTTTACCTCACTTTACCTCACTTTTATCTCACTTCATTTCAATGTGATCACATCTATACGATCCATAGGGAGCAATAAATAGTGATTTTTTTTTTTTTTCCCCTCACCCAAGTTGCATTATGGACGAGTTTGTCAGAACATCCCCTTGAAGCCTAACAGCAACTTTAAAGGTCTCTGATATTGGCATCAAACAGTGTTTTGAAAAAAAACATTACTTCTATTGTTAATCCCACTTACACCGATGTAAAAACCCAATAGACTAGCATTTAATGTCACAGAGGGCAACAGAAGTGACAGTAAATCTGCTGGGAGAGCGCATTTGGCAATGATGGGATCACTGACAGTACAGGCTAGATGTTGGCTCCTAGCATATCCCAAAGCAATTCCTCAATCAAATTATTTGTGGAGTAATATGTCATTAGCTGAGTTACAGTAAATGACCAGATAAATCCTCTCAATCTGTTCCAGCTGCAAAGTATAACACATCTGCTAACACTACCATGATGTCTCAGCTGATTAATGGGTAACTCATTATATTGCAGTAGCTGGCAATTATAAGCTATGTGGTCACATGTGTCTGGCAGCAGGTAACTCCCCTCTCATGGGTGAGTCCCCAGCTAATGATGTGCAACTGGTAGTGTTCTCCATACCTTCTCCAGTCTCTCCTCAGCTTAGTTTCAGCTTGAGCACAACTCTCAAATTTTACCTCTGTGAATGCAAGTCACTCTAACCTGACACACTGCATAAAACTTTGAAGAAAAACATTCTCATATGATCTTCATGTAACCATCAGGTTCTTGCTCAAGATCCAAAGTAGCACAGCACGCTTCAGTTGGCCACTAGTTAACTTTTCCCTGAGCTCTGTCAGGTCACCACAACTGCCAGGGAATACCCAAACACTTTGTGTGTTGTTCTCAGTAACTACCAGAATTAACACTAAGTTGTTCATCCAACTTCTGTCAGTTAAGAGTGGCTTAAAGTTCAAACAGAATATTCCAAAGGCAGGCTGTGCCCTAACTCTCTCAAACCTACTTTTCCTGAGAGTATACCTGTAGTCAGAACAAAATTAAAGACCAGTTACAATTTATCTTGACTAATTGTCAAAGCATAAATTATACCATATTCTCCACCTATTTTGAATATTTCTTACTGACACTTTATTTCACCTATGGATGTTCTGTCCAACCTTGTTTAACACACCTAGATACGAGGTAACTATTTCATACAGGTTTCTCTGTGTTATTCTGGGAGTGCTTAATGTAGTGGAATAATTTAACATCATTCATTCTATGAGGAGAGAAGGGTGAAAGCAACAGAGAACTCAGAAGCAGCTCTCTCAGTGATTACAACGTGAGAAACAGTGCCTTAATATTGAATGTTCATTCTCTACTTAATTTGGAGACAAGACAAACTGGATCTTCCACATTGAAATGCCCTAACCATTCAGCTGTTACTTTGAACATCTCGCTTGCTTTCTTGACATAAACCATACCAAAAAGTTTGTGTTTCATTGCAAAGGAGAAGGAAAATATAGATAAAAACCTCATTTTTTTTCTGCAAAACAATTGCAGCTTTCCAGTTGAGTATTGCTGAGTGACATTAAACCACAGAGCCCACTTTACCCCATCATTAACACTGCAACCCTGATGACAAATCTAATTAAGGCTTCAACACCTGCTCTGGATCAAAACCCCAAGTCCAAACTGTTCAACCACTTGAGTAAGAGGAAACAAGGAAGTTGGCTATTAAGAAGTGAAATCTTTTGAGTGGTGCTATTGTTGCTAATGCATACTATGAGTACATATGCATTCAGTAATTTAAAACCAAGTGCTTTTTAGTCTGAGCTAGGACCTTCATGACATGGTCAGACCCTTCCCTCTCATGTAGCAGGGATGGTGCTCGCCTCTCTTGCTGAGTCACAGGACCTCATCATCTCATATATGGTGCAAATCAACACAGTAAGCCTTGGATCTCAGCCTCCCAAGCCCTTCCGTGTTCCTTCCAGCTTCCAAGCCCCACTGGAAATGGCATAAACAGGCATATGGAGGATACATCTCAAGTAGCTTTCCAGTGACTACAGAACAGTCCTTTTTCTACACACATAGGATTTCTCCTTTTGAATGGAGACAACCACACCTGAGAAACAAATTGCCACACAGTCAAAAAGAGGTGAAGTGCTTTCTAATAGGTTTTGCCCTTGGGTCTGGTCTTGGCTGGCTGCCAGACACCCACCCAGCCATTCTTTCACTCCCCCTCTCCAACAGGATGGGGAGAAAGTAAGATGGAAAAGCTCCTGGGTTGAGATAAGGACAGGGAGATCACTCACCAATTACTGTCACAGGCAAAAAAAAATTGACTTGGGGAAAATTAAATTTATTGCCAGTTAAGAGTAGGATGGTGAGAAACAAAGACAAAACTAAAGACACCGTTCCCCCCACCCCTCTCTCCTCTTCCCAGGCTCAACTTCACTCTTTCACTCCTGACTCTTCTATCTCCTTCCCCCCACAAACAGCACGGGGGGATGGAGAATGGGGGTTGTGGTCAGTCAATAACAGCTCCTCACTCCTGCTCATTCCTCCTTGCACTCTTTCCCTGCTCCAGCATGGGTTCCATCCCATGGGATACAGTCCTTCACAAGCTGCTCCAACATGAGTCCTTCCCACGGGCTGCAGTTCTTTAAGACCTGCTCCAGCGTGGGTCCCTCGCATGGGCTGCAGTCCTTCAGGAGCACACTGCTCCAGCTTGGGTCCCCCGTGGGGTCACAAGTCCTGCCAGAAAACCTGCTCCGGCGTGGGCTCCTCTCTCCACGGGTCCGCAGGTCCTACCAGGACCCTGCTCCAACATGGGCTTCCCATGGGGTCACAGCCTCCTTCAGGCATCCCCCTGCTCCGGTGTGGACCTCCCTGGGCTGCAGGGGGACAGCCTGCCTCACCATGGTCCTCCCCAGGGGCTGCAGGGGAATCTCTGCTCTGGCACCTGGAGCACCTCCTCCCCCTCCTTCTGCACTGACCTTGGGGTCTGCAGGGCTGTTCCTCTCACATTTTTGTCACTCTTCTCTCACAGCTGCTGCTGTTTTCACAGAGGCACCACCAGCTTCCTTGATGGGCTTAGCTTTGGCCAGCAGTGGGTCCGATGCAGAGTAATCTAGAACCAACTGCGTTCAGCATGGGGCAGCCCCTAGTCTCTGCTCACAGAGGTTCCCCTCTCCCATCCCCACTACCAAACCCTTGCCATATAAACCCAGCACAGTCCTGTTCAAGACAAAGCATGCCTCACACTCTCAAGGAGGAAGGCCTCAATCTTGGATACACATACCTTAGGGTAAATCAGATAGAGTAGTCTCCTGATTTCAGTGGCAGCAAGACAATATCCCAGGGAAGAATGTGAAGTATGCACACAGGGCAACATTTACCTGGGGGGAATCTGCCATAAAGGCTAAATTTTCTAAAATCATTCAGTGGAAAACATAGCCACCAAAAAGGCTGTTGGCTTCAACAGAAGGGAGGCAGATGGTCACATGCTCAAAAAATGTCCTTGTGAAGAGACAAGATCAGATTAACCTGGTGATAATGAACAGAGTTTGCAAGCAGAAACAGCATGCTAAGTCCTTGAGTAAGTTTTCCTGTGACATGACTGCAAAAACCACAGAATGGCCCTTACTGCTGTGTAAAGGGCTACTAAATGCACTTTTACTAAACTTTGGAGAGCCTCCCGTTCTCAGACCACAAGCAATAACCAAGGATCACAGGGACTGTGTCAAACCTAAGCACTGAAGAAAAACTTTTCAACTTAACCAAAGTAGACCAAGTTGCTAGTCCTTTGCCTCCATTTAATTATTTTGGAGGAGAGCAGGCACGCTTAACTCTTTGAACATGAGTCCACCTGCCATGACTTGCTTTCCAAAGGAGAGGAGTTTAAGAAGGAGTACCCACAGAACGTCTCATGGATTAAATCGAGGAGCAAGACTCCAGGAAGTTCTAAAAATAAGGCAGGTTTTTGTTGCCTCAGCCAGAATAAGAACTATTTTTGTGGTTACAGTCTGCCTCTTGCCCCTACCACTTTGAGAAAACAGACATTCTTCAGATATCCTAATCAGATGATCAGAAACAAATTTAATGATCCAGAGACTTGCCCCACCTCAGATAGAAAAGATAATGATTTCAATATTGGTTAACATTAGTTTGTGATACCCATGTGGCACATGTTCCAAATTACTTGAAATGTGAACACTCAAGCATAGAGACAGTTAAGTGTTCTGGGGGTTTTTTGTGTCAACTTCCCTGCTAAGTATAAAAGCAGCTTTTCCTATGAAACCTGGACAGTACTTGAAATAAAAAAGACAAAGTGCAAGACATTACACAGATAAGCACTGACATGAGGTGAGACTTTAGGTTCAACGTGACTCCTAGAAAACTGAAGAGCTTCAAGATGGTATGGAGGATCACAGCTATAGATGAGAATTGCCCTTCTCCCTATCTTCAATACAGGGTTGAAAAGACCATCTCATTGCATCCGAGGTATACAATAACCACCAGAATCTTAGTAAAGACCCCCTACAATCATGACAAAGATCAATGGTAGAATCTTTTACTTGAAACTGTCTCAGCCCATTAAACACCTATAAAAGCCCTGAGAATTTTTTCAGCTATTTACATACTTGAACTAGTCAAAGAGAACAAAAACCATCTGGATGATAAAATTAGCAAATCTGGTATCACTTAAGTTTCACTTGAAGATCAAAAGGACAGTAAAAAGGTGACACTGCCAATCACACAGCTTTTGTAAATGTGTTTTGGTTTGGTTTTGGTTTTCATTAGAATGATGCAGCATCCACTATATGCAGCAGATTTCATTTGAACAAAATATAGAAAATAAGTTTTCTATTTACATGCCAGGCTCTCCTAACAAACATTAATGAACACTGTTTATATATAGAAACAGGACAGAAACCCATCACTGATAATTTTTCTATTTGTTGGGGTGGAGGATTTTTTGTGAGGGTTTTTTTCTGGTTGGTTGGTTTGTTTTGTTTTTTAACCTTTAACATAAATGCTTCTGTGTTTATCCAAAATGGCATCAGCTGAAAAATATGATTACAAGTTGCAACTCCAGTTAACTGAAGTCCAAGTCACAGGTCACTTAGACTGAACCTGTTTTATCACAAAATACGGAAGCAATTTTGCGTTGTGTGGAATCTCATCCACTGAGAAGTTAGTCTTACTGCACTGTTAATTCAAGAACATCCTACTTATCTGCATACTAAAAACTATGTGCACAGTGAGATACTATATAAAACTCTTCTTGCTTAGAAGTAAAGCCACTTGCTTAGGCAACAAGGCATCCGCTCATCCCTTACTCTTGAAACACACAATGACATGAAACTCCAGACAGCTGATGCTCATAAACAGCTGCCACAGTTCATAACAGTCATATTTTACCTTAACCAAAGTTCAAAACTCATTAAGCGGCACATTATTTCCTGTTTGCTGCAAAGGCCTACAGAATTACATCTGGAACACAACTATATGATGACAATACTAAAGAGTATACAATATTCAGAACATTACACAACATGTAACAATCAAACATTAACACTTCTGAACAAAGTCCAATGTATATTCGTGCCAGGTCGTTGATTGTTCATTTGCTAACCAGTCACATAATCAGATTAGTTTTGTTCTGCAGCCTACCCCTTTGTTGGGATGTTCATGTGAAAATACTAACTCAACGCAACTTTCATCTTGCTAGCAGAATTCTCTCCATTTATATCACAATAAGCTTGAAGATAGCTCTTTTGTTATATGCTTGAAAACATACCTTAGGGGCAGGGAAAAAAGCAAATCTTAAATGAAAAGCATGTATTACAATCTGTTTCTTCTGTTCCATTTTTTTTATATTGTAAAATTCTCAGTTCAATATTACATTATGACACTGTCAAACTGAACTTTTCCTACTACTATTTTTCTGCAGCTCATTCGTATTATGAATTTAAATAAATAAATAAATGTCAGCACAGTTTAGGATGAAACTAAGCACCAGAACACTGAAATATCCTCAAGGCAGAAATCACATTTTTCTGATTGATTCTACAAATCTAGCCTTATGTGAATTCTCATCAAATTCTACCTTTTTTTAAACTGCAAAATATAAAAAAAAAATCATACATGCTTATTTTGTATAGATTTTTCTACTACTGAGGCTACTACCAGTCTGCATACCTACTAGTGCATGTGTTGCAGAATTTGGTTTGTCAAAATGGCAGAGGTGTGGACTTTTGCTGTCATATTTCATAGTGCATCTAATGATGATTAATGTTTTCTCAATTACCAGGCCATTGGCAAGGTATACTGAATGCTATCAGTCGTCTTATTTTGCTCCTTGCATTCCCTAACACATTTTTGTTTCCTCCTTCTGGCAAATACTGATGGAAACCAAGCAGATGAACCCTCCGTATCCAAAGGACCTTATTTTTCTATTACTCTTACCAAATACTGCCTCTGACACCACCAGCATGTAGAACCTACACCAAATACATACCTTGCATTATTGAGTAGAGAGGGCTGCATTCAACTTAATACTTGATTCAGGAATACAGGCAGCGCTTGGAGACAGTTTACAACTAAAGCACATTAGAGCTCAAGTAGCAGCAGGGTAACTCCCGCTATCACGGAAAGACCAATAAATCATCAGTAAAACACAGTTGCAGCATGCACAAGTCAGAAACTCCAGCACTCTCACAAACACAGTCCCTCAGAAGAGTCTCTATGCTGGGACTGGATGCCTTCGTTATTTTAAGCCTACTTCTCCATTCAGTTTTCCTCTCCAGTTTGGATTACTGCTACAATATTTACCACATGCCGAACAGTCACACTACAAGAACCCCATTCTTCAAACTGTCTCTGCTTTACATGCCATAACTTTTTATCAACACTATCTGAATGCTATTTTTTTTCCTCAGTGCTGTAAACAACCACTAGATTTTGCTCATCTGAAGATGATCAAAGATGCCTGAACACACATTCTGACTGAAAGAATTTAAATCAGCTTCCTGATATTACAGCAAGCATCAAATTCTCCACTGAACTTAGATTTTTCTCATTTTAGGAAAGTACATTCAGCAGATAAGAGACTATGAAGATAGTTTTAGCAGTAGTCTCAAAAAAACAAGATAAAACATACAGGCAAATCCTCTAGAATACTTTAAGCACCAAGAAAGTTAAACTCAGACAAAAAATATTTCCTTACACAGCAGAATATCTAATGCACTTACGGAGAGAGAAAAACAAAAGGCTAATGTGGCCTGTCGAAAAAGTAAAATAGCCACAAGTTTGTAATGGCTGAAATTAAACCATGAGTCACAGCATGTTACTCAACACAGTTTAGATTAATTTATTATCAGATTTATGTAGTATAGGTACATTTTTATTTGTAAAGACTATTAGAATACTCATATTGGCAAATAGCAGAGCAACAGGTCAATTTCTGGGCAGTCTTCTATTTTAATGAGGTTTTCTTTTATGTTTTGCCATTCCACAAACAGTCTGAACTACAACTATTATCCAAAAACCACCCTAAATTTTTGCTTCTGTACCATTTTAAGCAACAGCTTTCTATGGAAAGCTTTACCCATGAGACAATACACTGAAAATGGTCTTCGCAAACCAGTAGCATGTGTATCATATTGATCAGATTATCTTTCCAATTTATTATTCAGAAAAAACAATTAAAACAAACCTACAAGGTACAATATGAGTCTTCAGTGTTACGTAGTTAAATCTTTAATTGTAAAGGAAATCTATGCTGCATAATAGACCAAAGCAATAGAAATGGGTGTATAGTCTAAAAAGGAATGACCGATCTTCATACTGAAGTGAACGTGAATACATATTAATCACTTCCAAATTATGCAATGTTTAAATGTTTGCAAATAGATTCCTTTATGTAATTTGAATTTTTTAGTACTTACTGGAATCCTATAGGCAGACATTGAGCACCATGTTTGAACACTGGAAGGCTGGTGATAGGCTTTAAAAAAAGTACAATCATACTAAAAGAGAAACTCCAAAAGATTTATTAGGATTTCAACAGACATTGCAAAAAAATATTGCATAATGATTGAAAACATAATATTTAAACAAAGTAGCAATGTGGTATCAAGTAAAAGAAAGACTGGAACAGCTGTCTATATATGCTGTAAGGAAGATGTACCAGGAAAGGGATACGACATTTTTAAAATTCAAGGGCAGATGTGAACGAGCCACATTTTGATAGACTGACTATACACCATAGAAGTTTTACAAACTGCATAGCAGTGTAAAAAAAAAGTTTTTATCCTAACTATATTGTATTCCTGCGTTTGGAGCAGTTTACAAGGCAGAGATTTTGTTCACAACATTGATATTTTAATAGCTCTGGATTCTCATTAAAAATAGACTAATTTAACAAAAAAGCCTGTATCTACATTTGAAAACAAAAGTGCATGTATTGAGAAATAGTGTTATTTCTTAAGAACACCGAGTACTTAAAAAGTTCATTTTAATAGATCAACGACTGATACTTTAGATGTAGATCTGCACTGTGCTACAAGCGAGATTCTACCAACACCAGCTCCTCTAACTGAACTCCCTCTTCTCCTAAGCAACTGAGACACATGCCTGCCTACCATACTTACCAGGGTTCTGGGTAGTTACAAAGAATGCCGAGTACCAAAACCACCACATTGCTGACTAAAAAAATATCAGTAACCCAAGACAGATGTTTTAAAGGAGATTTAGCCATAAATGCAAGCATGAACTCCTCAACATTCAGGATCCTTCCAGTCACGCAACTACTTTTAAACACTGGAGAGCAGCAGCAAGGAGCCATTAGAGCTAAAAGACAAGAACTGATAAAAGTCTGTCTCCTGCCTTGTACTGAAGAATTTGTGGGTATTGAGCACTTCAGTGCACTCAGAGAACAGGGGCGGGGGGTGTGTGTGTGCGCATTTAAAATCCCTACCTAAAACCCAGTTGGTATAGTCAGATTTATACATGAATCTAGACTCTCTTTTCCAGATAACTGTGGTAACAGCTAAGAATTACTGCAAATATTGCTAACTTCTGTAGAGGGTTTACTCCTTTCCTCTCTCCAAACAAAAAAACATAAAGTGTGGAAAGAGAACATGTAGTTTGAAGATCCAGGCAGAACTTCTGTTTGAGCTCTTGTAATTTCAACTCATGGCACTGAAGAACTAGATTTATTTTTTTCCTGGGCACCTGTAGCACTCTGGATTGAAAAAGGCAGTGAGTGTTTAGCTGGACTGGACCCAGAATGGGAAATGCACAGGTACCAAAGTTGTGAACTGCAGCCAGACTAGCCATAAAAAAGTGTCCAGTACAGAAATTACAAGTAATAAATTTAGCCATTTTTGTAAACATGTCCTCCTTACCAATCTCTTATTTTTTCCTATAATGGAAATACGTACTGTATTTCTTTGTTCCAAGCTCTGGTCTGTTTCTGTTTTAGCTTTGTGGCACAGTTGCTAAGTGCAACAGGCTAGAGACACCAACATTAATATAAACAAGTTGGAAAGTCAGTTCAAGTTATTACAGTTTTGCTATACCAGGCCATTTTTCGTAACAGGTATTCTCTGTTCACAAATGCTTTGTAAGATCTTTTATTATGGAAGACTGGAAGCAAATTGGAGTTGTTCATTTAACAGATGTAGTTGAACATACATTTCTGATATGCCTTATGCAATTAACAAATCATGTCTCATCTTATGAAGATGATACATTTGCTATACATACCAGTAATTTAAAATGCTCCTCAAAAAAGCAGCATTTTTATAGACAAATTAACAGAAAAGGAGACAATACATCTCACAATACCATAGAACAAGTAAAGCCCTTTCATTAGCTGCATTATAAATTCGTAACTGTTCATCACATACTTCGAATTTCTGACTGCTCAAGCAATTTAACCCTCAGCCAACTGCAGGACAAGGAAAAACATTTTCAACATTTTATATCGATGTCATTGTAGGTGCGAGAGTAAAAACTAGTATTCCATGTTTTTAGCTCTAAAAGTTTTGCTCCCAAAAGTGAAATAACTGTTAATAGTTCAAAGAAAAATAATCATTGTTGACATGTCAAAAGGAAGTTGTAATAAAAATTAAGCTGCTGCAAATCTGAGTTAGCTTAGATCATTCCTAAAAAAAATTTTTTTAAAAAAAGCTGATCCTAGATCACCTGTTAACTAGGAAGAGCACTAAAAAACTGCTTTCATGAGAAAAGATGTGCTTAAAAGCTGTGTTTGAGACATCTACTATAAAGTTTTGAATTCTTCCTTGTCTTTCAAATATTTGGATTATAATTTGTTAAAAAAAAATAGACCAAATACAGAAAGTACATTTGGTCAGGATTTTGTCTCACTACAATTCAGTGTTTCCTATCTAAATGTGCATACCATTTAGAGGCCATTTTTGAAATGTTATCAGTCAACAGCAACATGGGCACCAGTGAATCAGAAAACACACCTCAGGATTTTGTTCTTAAATTATATAAGTTAGATAAAACTACCCTGTCCAGCAAGTTCCGAATTTTTCAAACGTTAAGGCAACTTTCATTACTTTCCAGCTAAACAGTATTATAAAAAATAAATGTCACTTCAAACCTTATATACACAGTGACAGAGTAGATTTAGCTAGAAAGTATCTTTAGTACATTAATAAAGTGTCACGTAATATTACCGAGGTTATATCAGGTGCTTGAGTGTATGTGCAATTGGAGTGGTTGCAATATTTAAAGTACTGGTTTCAAAACAGAGCGCAGTGAACGTCCTTCTTTAGTGAGTTCTCGTGTTACACACATACATGGCAGTGGAACAGCCTCCTCTCTTCTCTCTACAGCATTATAGCTACATTTCTTCAAGTGGTCAGCCATGCTTACGATGTCAGCAAACTTCCACTCGTTCACAGTACAGAAGGCTGTACTGAAGCGCCAAACCTAGAAAATAAGTTGCACTTAGGCTCAAAATGTTTTCAGATACCTGAACTTAGAGCAGGAAATTAAATGTTTGTGCTAGAATACTTTCAGGCAATGTTTTGCATTTACTATAAATCATACTGAAAATCAACATGACAAAAACATACAACGCTAAATTTTGTATAGTCAGTCCCAGGCTGATTCAGATTCCAAGTCAACTCTGAACACTGGGAAGAAAGACAGGCCGTATTTTTTGCGTCTACAAAGTAGATGCAATCAGAAGTTAAATAATGAAGTATCACATGACCAGTCACAATGATCTGTTTCTGAAATGATCAACTTCCACAATTCCAAATGACTGCTGCAGATACTCTGCAGTCTGGGGGGAAGGGCTGGGAAATGGTGAAAACCGTACTATACAAAGGTCACCCAAAGGTTTTAAGAATTGTTTACATACTTAAGGCACTCAGTATCATGGCAATGGATAGGATCTCAACAGGTTAGCAAAAATTAAAATTGCTGTAAACAGTATAAAGACAGCAACTTTGTAGGCAACTTTCCCACTTTCATGGAATATTGATATTAAAGAAAATCATGAAGTAATCACTTAATATTTTAAAATCTTGGGAAAAACAGAGATTAATTTATTTACATCAAGTAAAAACTAGACAGACACTACTTCAACTTCTACTTCTTCAAATGTGGAGAGGACTGAACCAACCTGCTAGCAATTTTCACTAATTGTTGTTCTATATGACAATCTGTTTCTTGAAGGGATATTACATCAAAAAACAGTAATAACAATAGTGATAAGGGAAAATATTAAGGAAAAAAGCAGAGATGTGACCAATTTAATACCTTCCCTTTCACCTTCAAAATAAAAAATAACCTACCTTTTCTTTTATCTGCCAAGAAGAACTTCCATCTGGGTACTTTCTCTTCTCCCAAAGCAGTATCACCATTCCACGTGCTTGAAGCAAGCTTCCACACACATCTCTCATTAAACGTGACACTCTTGAAAGCTGACATAAACTAAAGCCATCTAGAAAACTAGCAATGTGCTGCAGAACCTCAAAAGGTAGACTACTCAGATGGTCATTGTGTAGTCCAATTAAGCAGCTTTTTGCTGGTTCTACTAATACTGTGGATATACAAGGCTGAACTCCAAATGACCGTAAGTGGCGGTCATGAATAATTTTTGCCCCTTGTGTCGAAGGACAAAACCTTCGTTGAGAATATGTACACCCATAATATGCCAAAGGACACCTCTGCTCCATCCAGCCATTAAGGCCAGCATGAATGTCACCATGCACATTCTTAAAATGCGATGAAAATTCATTCCTCCTAAACAACTGTCCACAAACAAATGTAAACATTGAACGCTGTTTTGTTTGGTATCTAGCCACATATTCCAATACCAAATCCAGTCCAAGGGTCTGGAATGGACTTGGATTTGAGAGCTGCGGGTTGGCATGATCACATGCAGAAGCTGAAGCTATTTCCCCCACCATTGTATTTGTGGCCAATATAGCAGATGGGAGAGAAAATGTTTGGGTCCCAAAGTCAACGTGATACACATCGACAGTGCGACTTTCCGATATCCCCCTACCTCCAGGAGAGTCTCCTAGGCAAAACAACAGAGCTGCAGTGATTAGATCAATCCCCTGAAGACCCATAGGATCTTCTGTTATCTCCAAATCTGATGTATCAACAGCTTTGTCTTCTTTTGGTGTAGACCAATAGTGGTTAACAAGGAATTTGTATGATCGATGCCGTAAAAGTGAAAACGCATCTATGTTTCTCAATCTTTCTTGCTCTACTTGTCTCTCTAACATTTCTTCTTCGTTAGCATTATGGGGAAGTAGTACATGATTAACATTGCCATTAACTAAGTGATCAGCTGATATTACTTCTTTAAGTTGTGCTGTTACAGGGAAGGAGCTGCAAGACTGTAATGCTTCACCATCAGGAGATGCAGTACATTCACCATTTGCTACACTGGATGATTTTGAATTAGATACACCAAGATCTTCATTCTGGTCCAACACCTTTGAACATTCATTTTCTACATGAAAGCCATTACACAAAAGTGAGGAGTTACTGAGGTTTAGATTTAAGTCATGTTTTTGCACTACATCATAACAAATATCACTAGAACCATTTTGCTCCATTTGTGAATTTTGACCCAGGCTATCAAAGTTAATTCCCCCAACTGCTCCTATGTTATCTTCATCTGGATATTCATGGTCAGACTTTTTATCCTGAATAATGCCATTAGAAGCTTGTTCTTTAATCTCAGTATCT
The DNA here is from genome assembly GCF_026419915.1 of Harpia harpyja. Lineage (NCBI taxonomy): Eukaryota > Metazoa > Chordata > Aves > Accipitriformes > Accipitridae > Harpia > Harpia harpyja. The sequence continues at coordinate 74,356,535 of NC_068943.1, read as the reverse complement.
TCTTTCATTTCATGTGGTGAAGTGCAGAGCCTTGAACTTAACATATTAATGTCCCTTGTAGCAGTGTTCAGGATATCCAGAGCAGCAGCTAAACTCCTCGTTGTTTCTACAGTAGCTTGATAAAGTGCACCATAGGACTCTTCATCTACAGGCATCAAACCATTTGAATGCACTGTATCTGGGGCACTTGATTTGACAGAGGTTTGCTCTCTGGATTCTGGTATTTGATCACCCACTTTTGACATCATAGTTGCTACTTTAAGTGATTCTAATAACATGCGCTGGTCTTGAAGGGCTAAAGCCATATCTAGCTGCTCCACTTCATCAACATCTTTACTCAGATTTTCATAAGATTTTCGGTCTGCGTAACTGACTGGCCATCTATTCCACTCCATGGTACAACATACCACACTTGCAGGACAAACTTCTAGATGATCAGCAATTTTATTTCGGGCTACTATGAACGGACATCCAAAGCCACTATTCAAACAAGGCACTCTTTCAAGTGGACATAACATGCGATGTTCCTCAGCTTTACATGAGTGAAAAACTGCTCCGCAAACCAATGGGCAGCCAATCAAATCACAGGAAATGCCAGGCTCTGGTCTGGTCATACAACGACGGCTGACACAGTTCACACAGTGTAAATGTTGATGTTCCTCCATGACTGTAAATCCAATTCTGAGTGAAGAGAAAGGAGACAAAAGCATAGAATATGAACTCAATAGTGTTAATATTTACTATTATTTGCAGTTTTGCATCCTCTATGTGTACAGAAATATGTATGTTAACACAATGTGAACTGATCAGTAGCCATTTTAAGAGAACAAGTATGTGACATTTTATGTCAAAGAAACGGTGTTTAAAAGTTCACCTGAAAATTAATGATACACATTTGTATCAGAGTTCAAGACATAGTCTATGCATTTATTCACCAGGTATAATATATGCAACTTAGGTAAAAATGTTGTATAATCCTTCCCTCTGGAATAGCTCTTTTCCCCTGCCCATCGCAAATGATTCAATGAAAAACAAAGCATGATTGTCGACTATGGCTACTACTCAAAATCATAAACCATACAACTCTACAGAGCAGGGAGACGAAATAAAGGAAGCCAGATTCATCCTCACCTCCAGTTCTCTAAATTAGACAGAGGCAATGTATTCCCTGGGCTGCTTGCTACCACCTAAGCTTCTGACACCCTCTTCATGCAGTTCTGTTTAAGGCAATCTGCAGCCTTCTGCATGCATCTCAGTCCCTTGTTGTGTCCCATTCTCTCTCCCTCCATCCTTCTGACAGACAGCAGTCCTTTACAACAGCTCTTCACTCTTCTTTTTTTCTTCACCTATAGCCTATAGCTCCTCCTGTATTTTTATAGTAGTTGTTGCACAAAGGTAGCAATTATACTACACATTAAATAAGTCCTTTTATTTCATTGAAAACTTTTACATAAAACTTTACTACCCAACACGGTCCTATCTATACCTCCAGTTCAAGCCACAAAAGGTAATTTTTTTTAATGCATCCTATGGCCATCCTGATTACCATACCAGCAGTTCAAAGTGTAAGGGTAACACAACAACTTTCTGCAACAAGGCCAAACAGCAAGAAAAATCCAAATAAAATTAATTGCATAATCTATTATAACACCTTGACACACACACACACACACACAAAAAAAATCAATTATTTGTTGTGGTATGGAGGAACAAAAAGGAAAAAAAAGAGAGAGAGTAAACTTTGCATCTTTGTACCATACTTTGAGAAGTTCTGGAATAGCTCACTAGCTGGAGTGCATGCCCATGCAAGTGACCAAGCTCTCCCCTATGCTCTAACAAACTCCCTCTCAGAAGTGATACAACTAAGGATTACGGTTCAGAAATATCAGAAAATTACTTACACAGAGCCAAATCTCAAAATACTGTGTCAAAAATACATTGCTCAGTTCCATCTTTTCCTCACTCCCCACCCTCCAGCAATTTTCTTGAAAAATAAAATGCTTACAGCATTCAAGATTAATATAAATGGTTCCTTATCTTATTCTACTAGGTAAACAAGTGCTCTCACGCATTGTCTTCGGACTAAACACTTCGGTTTTAATGCTTTAAAACTTCTTAAATTAATACTCTAAAATGTAAAAATAGAACTTAGTATTATTCCTTTTGTTAAACTGAAGGTAAGAGGAAAGAAAACTGCCTTTTAGACACTCCACTTTAAATAATTTAAAGCATTTAAATAGAAATCTATGTGACACTTCACTCACTTGTATTCTTTTAATGCTTTGAAATTCATGCCAACTTTAAGCAGCAATCAGTCCTTATCCCCCCATCCGTCGTAATTCGGATAACTCAAATATTTTAGCCACCCACTCTCCTGAACACTTCTAACAAAGAAGCATATGTGCTACACTTGGCAGGCAAAAACCAGCTGAATTTTCCTCACCATACCTTAGTATTTATATACTGAGTAACACGTAAGTTTCAAATAAATTGTCAAGTGCATCAGTCACTGAACTCAGCGACTGAGTTGCTAAACATTTTAGCAAACCTTTCTGGCACACAACCTGCGTATTACATCAGATAGCATATACTGCAAAGAGCTGAAACAGGTTCACTAAAGAATGAAAAAAGAGAAAATTATTTTACTTCTCCAAGATATTTTTAGTTCTTCTGGCAAAGCCCTCTCTAAGTAATCCCTGACAAATACAGCAGCCTACCTGTTGCTAGACCAAAGAAAATTTCAGAGTTTTACACCAATACTGAAACCAAACTCTTGTTTTCCTCAAGGCAACGGGTGAGCAGAGATCAAAAGGAAGCTCTCAGGTTATGTGTGTATTTTAAAGCACTTAACACAAAACAGAAATAGCCCTGAAAAAGACAATTGCTAGTTTATAATGCAAGAGCCCTCATAGAGCCCAGCCCTTGCTTCATGTGTCTAAACACAGTCCTGCTCCTATAAAACAAGCAGTCTGGTAGCAGCAAGGCTTAATTGAATCAGCTACCCACAATTATGTTTTAAAAATTTAAAAAAAAAAAAAAAATTGTTTACCTGCTTTGCAAAATGCTATGCACCCTGCTCACTTTAAGATAGCCAGAAGTGAGCCACTTCTAGAGCAGAAGGCAGGTGTGTTAGCTAGCGCACACCGCTATGCTAGCACTGTTCTATTGCTTCTAGGCCAAAGCTGGCCCACGTGCAGACAGCTCAGAACACAGTCAAACTGAGCTCGTGTTTGCCTGGACCATTTATGTAGACATACCCTAAATTAGTCAACCATCATTAAATACTATCTTTAAATAGCCTATGTGAGCTTACACAGAAGAACATTCTATTAAGACAGTAAACCATCCTCCTCCCTAGCACACTATCTTGGACTTTACAAGTCAGATTGTGAAACCCGAGTTGCATGATGATACTGGCTTTTCTCAGGCTTGTGGACTCCTTTTCACACATCAGCTAATATTCATCAAAACTTAATGATTTCATATGAGCCAATGAAATCTTGAAGTGTGTAAGAAGGAGACAAAACCTGGTGAAAACAAGTATCACTAACAGACAGTATAAGAAAGCCAGAGCAAACACTAAAATATCATGTTTTACCAATAGGTAGATGCTAATTTAGTTCTATAACAGATGCTTGCAATTGCTTTTATAAAGAAGCAGTTATGCATGCCATCAATTAAATAGCTGGAGTAACCTCTCAGTTTCCATAAATAAGAATTTTATTGGTCACCAAGAAGTTTGATATCAGTTGCTATTTCTCTTAAAATCCAAATCCCTTGGCTCCTTCGCTAAATATATCATTTAAAATCTCTTTGGACATCAGCAGGATATTCACTAAAATGCTGTATCTTGCTTACAAATCTTAACTTCACAGCACCTGTTGCAGAACTTCAATTTAGTCAGAATGTCACATTTTATTTATAGCTTACTACAAAGTCCTTTTATATATATATTAAATGTCCTTTTCTGCATTTTTAATTTTAATACCTGGGCTTCAAACTCAACAGCTGTTTTGGGCAGTCATGAGTTCCTGGACTGCTTGAACTAGTTAAGGCTTTTGATATAATTCAATTATCAAATTGCAAATTGAGTCCAAAGGCAAAAAACCAAATGGCCCCTATCAAAATGGTGGAATAAATGTGTAAGACCTCAAGAATTAGCACATTCATTAATCAACAAATGGTCACCACTCACTCCATTTTGTAAGCTAACTTTGTGAACCACAGAACTTAACACCTCTTTGATTCATCGATTAAGAGCATCCACAAATGAATAATTTCCTTCTGAAGAACCATAACCAGTATATCACTAGTACTACACTGAGAGCAAGAACCACCCTCTTCCCAAACATTGCCTTGTAAAGGAAAAGACTGTTGGGTAAAGGGGAGATAAAGAAAATTCTTGCTGGAGGTAACAAAGTGCTTTCATTTCCTCTTATACAGAAAATTGAAACAGCTAGAAAAGAGTGTCATTGCTGACCTGAAGAAAAAATACCTGTCATTAAAATATGTACCAATAATATTTACAGTGTTTATACCCCATTGTGTTCCTTGCCACAATTTGGTGAAAAGATAGAGTGTCAGATCAATGACTATAGCAAGAACAAACAGCTGTCCTTTTCTGATAGTGTAGTGTCAGCAACTAGCTTCAGTTCATATGAGATGCTTAAGTACATACACTTGACTGTTACTAGTAGAGAAACCTAAAAATACATGCTGTTCCAGTGAGGTGACCACTGCTCTCAGAATTTGTGCAATCACTTGATGTTATTGTACATACTATACAGTCAGCTGACCAAATCAGCCAGAACATGCTTTGAAAATCTGTCATAATTAAAAGGATTAAAATTCCAGCTGCTACAGCCACATGATTTTCAGTTGCTGTTTTAACACAAACATTGAAATAGCATAATAAGGGTTTCAGTCACCACACAATACTTCAGCTCTCACTTTCTTCTACACCACAAAGTATAAGGAGCTGTACTTAGTATTATCAAACTCAAAGTCTGCTTACTTACTCTCCCCTACTTTGGTGCCAATAAGATAGGAAATCACAGCAACTATTACTGGTATTGGAACCCTCCATTACTCGGCCACCTTTCATTCACCAAACCTATACAGCTCAACTATCTTTGAGACTCTTCCCTCTACCAAATTCGACTAAATGGGCCAACAGGTTTTTAAATTACTTATTCAAGGAAGTAGAAGAATAGAGAGACACAAGCAGTACTACAGGTTTAAACTCCAAGGAGCATCCAAATCCACCCACAAGCAGCCAAATATATGCAAACCATTCTAAAAAATTCCCTTTTGTTTTGGAGATTGTAGAAGAGACTGCCATATTTCTGAATCTTCCATCTTTACCCAAGTCTCTGGCTAAAAGAGTGTCTAACAAGTCTGGTAAGATGCAGAAACTTTCAGAGAAGAAATGGCCAAGTGAGAAAGAGATTTAAGTCACAGGTGGTTAAGAAAAGGGGGTAAGGAAAAATAGGGGAAGAGGTAGAAAGCAGTATAAAAATAAAAAATAATTTAAAAAAAAGAAAGAGAGCTTTAGAATATTCTGCCAAAATAGAATTGGCATCACTATAGATAATTATTGAACAAGCTATTTTGTTTTTCTATATCCTACCATGCATGGGAGAATATCATTCACCTTGACTAACAGGTCTAACTATCAAATGCTTTAAACAAGCTTCGCAGTCTTCTAGAAGGTAAGCTTTTCTTGTCTTTTTATCCTTATCCTGCACAAAACGTATAACAATTTTTGTATCTAAAAACCAACACCTCAGTCTACTACTACAATAGCATGGCCGCATTAACCTTCTATGTTATGCATGTTATACTCCCTTTTTGGGTTTGGGGGTTGGTTTGAGGTCCTTTTTGATTCAGTTTTCAAATAACCGATGAAAAACATGAACGGGAGGTTGAGCAAGATGTCTTTGTCACCACTGCAACTGGAGAATGGCAAGTGCTACCACTAGTTGCCATCCCTGCTTGAGGATGCTCTAACTCTACTCTTCAAGACTCCACAAAGTCTAAGGTTAAATAGCCCCATCCTGAGGCTTCTCTAAAGCCAGTGCAGCCATTGGCCTCATATTTGGGAGCTGGGTGCCTCAACTCCTGCTTAAATGTGTCTCCATAGCATTGGGAAGGCAGGAAACAGGGACATACAGCAAAGTTAATCTAATGCTACACTAATTTCCAACTACTTTTTAAAATGGTAAATTCAAAAGAACAACAAACAACATTACAAACTGCTAGTTATTAACATGAAATGACATGACTAAAAGGTGACAAATTTAAAGGGATGTGCTTCAGTTGCACTGGTAATAGACTAGTACATGTGGCCATATTTTAATATCTTATATACTAGGCAATTGTTCTTTTTTATACTGTTTTTCTGATTTGAAAGAGAAGTTCCTGACAGGAACTTTGAAGCCTTTTATTTCTTCAAACTAGTTTACATCAGACATACTTTAGGAAGTAGAATCCTTTCAGATGCCACACTTAAAATCTCAACCTTACGGGATATAAATTACCACCCTCCCCCACCGAGTTCATCAGGACAACCCTGGATTCTGTTACAACTAGGCAGATGAGGGAAGTTAAAACGATATTCAAAACATTTGGATAGATGAGTTTTCACTGCATTCTCAAACATAAATTCATCCACAACAATGAAGAGAGCATCTTCCCTGCCTGGTACTGACTGCACATATTGGACATACTAGAATGAGCCTACATTATTTTTTTTTGTTAATCACTGAACACGTGAGAAGGAGCTTCAATTACTAAAGCCCAAACTACTATACAAGTAGTATCCTACTTCTACCATTATCATCATAGTCCACAGCAATTTGTATGTATTACACAAAAGAGGCAGAAAAAGGTCAGGCTCAGACCATGGCTTCTTACTGAAAAAAAAAAAAAAAACAAACCAACCCAAACCAAACCTTAGGGGGATGCATAGTTCTGGAAAGATTCTAGTTTTATCAGTGATCTAGCATCGAAGGAATATGTACTAACTGCTTTTTGAAGCATAAATTAAAGTTATCCATCTGCCTCAAAAACAAACCAGACCAAAACAGAAAGAAACTTCTAACTACAGAAAATTATTGAGCATTAGAATTATAAAGAAGTGCAACTCTTTTATGTCAACCTTATAAAGAAAAGCTCTTCCATGTCTACTCCTGCCCCAAACACCCTATTACAAGAGCTGACCTGTATTTTGCATTCTTTTGAGTAACACTTTAGGAGTTCCTTTCTCCCTAGTGGCAAACCATCTTCCTCCCATTCAGAGAATTCAGTGAGGTATTTCTTCCCAAATCACTGCAGCCAAAAAAAAATAGAATTCAAGGGGAAAATAACCCAAAGCAAAACACTGCTTTGACTGAAGCGGACCTTCCACTGATGCCCCCTGTGTCTGGCTTTGTTCCATTTTAGAACAGAAGCTCTGATGGAATGACAGAACACTTTCTTCTATCACTACTAAACTCTATGAGTGTTAAAAATGAAAACCAAAACTACTAGGCTTTTCCTTAGAGTACTTTTGTGACAGATCTGCCATGCATTCTTGTCTCCTTGACACATTCCCCAAAGAAGAAACCCAAAGGCCTCAATGTGCCTTTGGCCACACACTGACACAGGACAACCACACCAGGAACAGCTACACTTGCTGCATGGCTCAGGCACAAAAGCACTCTACCTGTTGAGATGGTGACAGGGCAGAATCAGCTACAGAGCCAGTAGATTTCATGTGTAAAGCACTTCTGAACTTGAACTCAGTGCGACTCGTTGATTGCTGCAGACTCTGCAAGAAATGAGATCAGAAGTAAGGTTTCATTCCAGGTGTACAGATTGCTTTCCATACGTAGAATCGCCTCTGAAAAGGTCACGTGCTTATGCTATCCAGAGCTACAAACGTTGAAATATTTTGCAGGTTTTACAGAAAAAATAAACAAGTTTTTAATAGACTTTGCAAGAGCAAACTAAGTTCTGTCATTTTAGCTTATTGCTAGCTCTTAGTCACACTAGATGGTTACCTATTTATATTTAAGGCTAGAAGAGATTATTGAAAGTTATTACTCTGACCTACTTCACTTAATTCTTTGGTTTGGCCCGCCAGGAACACTTAAGAAAAAAACCCCAAACTTGAATTAAAGATTGCAACAGCTGAGGAACTAAAAAAAATAAGTTTGGTTCTTTTACAAACTGCATTTTAGTCTAGTTAACATTTGTCCAGCTTCAGTCTTCAGACACTAGAACTTATTAAGCAGTTGCTTAATATTAAAAAGCTCTTTACTGTAACAAGCTGCTTCTTCAATGTATTCATACCCATGGATTATCACTAAAACTTAACAGAGATGGAACCTAGGTGATATGCCCAAAGGAAAAATTATATCCTTATCCCCAGATATCATCTCACAAATCCTTCAGAAAAACAGAAAAGAAAATAAGCTATTTCTCAGAAATCAGAAACAGAACTACTGGAAAAAATAATGCATTCTATATTACAGTAGGTAATTTTAGCCACCGAAAAGAAACCAAAAATAAATCCTTCTTCTCACATAATATTCTAATTCATGCATGTTGCCGCAGAATTCCTGACCTCTGTATATTTACAGAGATCAGGCCAAAAAACTTGTTAATATACTGTTTCAGGTCTTACTACACAAGTTTAACCAGTTCCCAAAGCAAAATAAAAAACAACTTTAAAGTAAATGGAACGTGAACACAACTTCTCTCCAAGATCCCAGACTGAAATGTGGATGTCATGTACTCTGTACATATAAGGTTATTTCTTCTATTAAAAATACACCCTTGTTAGCAGACGATGGCCTGACCACTGTACAGCAAAAGTAGATAGTAACACAAAAAATCTAACAGACACCCCCCACATACTGCACCAGATAATACTAAAGTAGAAAAGATGGAGTTTGTCCTAAAATATTTTGAAAAATTAAAAGCAGAACAAAAAGAATAGGAGAACAAGAACAGAGACAGCATTAACAATTTTAATCTATTCTATTTTCAGGTATGTCTTTCTTATCAAATGAAAGATATTTTTTGCAGCATCTGTTAGGCTTTTTCCCCTTCTAAGCTGCTTGGTTTTAAAACCAATGGAAATAGTAACAAATATTCAGTTTTAAAAAAAATATTTTCTAAACAAAACCTCACCTACCTCAAATAGTTGATAACAGGAATGGGAATATATCTCATAACGAGCATGTTATACCAGCTCTCTCAGTACATTTTTAACTTGCATGAAGAACTGGAAAACACAAAGATCTGCACTACAAGTTTGTGCAGGGTTTTAGGACGTACAATGAGTCATCAGTTTCTGATCTCTAGTATCATTTAGACTGCCTCTTCCAAATGTCAATAGGCTTGATGCTATTACTTTTTCCCCAAAGACTGCAGCTGAACATTCCTATCCAAACACATTCAGAAACCAATGACAATAGTGACTCAGCTAAAACAAGGTTTTGTAAGAGCATTCCAGCTATGTCAATAAAGCACACTCCAAAAAAGATTCTATTTGCAATGAATCTGTCACTCCAACGAATTTCTCTCTCACACAGGACTTTTGGAAAACTACAGTTCCTACTAGAGATGCTTCTAAATAGACAAATACAAAGCTTAAACTTCAACAAACAAATGAAACACCACCCACCTTCCGGCACCTATGTAATCAAGCCTGAACCAGATATCACTATTCAACCATCAGCCTGAACCACTACCTTAAGTTTTATAGGAAGAGCTGTAACGATGCCAATTAGAATTTTACCTCACCGTGCCTCTCATTCTCATGCCTTAAGTTTAAACCTATCAGGTTTTCATCATGATTTCACATTAAGAGCTTATATCAATGTTTGGCATTTGGTAAACAAATAACACAGTCTACTCAATTAGATGTTCTACAGACTGTAAGGGTTTGCAGGGTATTGTAGATTCAAGTAGTAATAACAGATTACAATAATATTAAAACAAGACATCAGGTGTCACCTCAGCAACTATTAAAAACAGTAGCTTGCAAAGTAAGTCAGAATCTAGAGCTCCCCTGCAATTTTAACTCTTTTGGCCTGTTTTAGACCAGCTTATATTACAAGATTTTTCAGTCTTTTTCCTTCATTCAGTATTGAGACTAGATAGTGCCCAGACACTTAGGACAGCTCACATAGGATTTCTCTGTAACCCTCAATAATGTAACTCCTTGTTTATTTGTGGTCTGTTCAGGAATACTTACTCCTTATACAATCTAACCATCCCACCAACAAATACTCAAGTTATCTTTATTCTTATTTTGCAGATAAGGAAACTGAAAGAGAATTGTCACCAGTACAATGATCACTACATAAATTATTCCCTACTCCCATCTCCATACAGCTGGACCTCATTGCCAGAGGCAAACAGCATTTGTCTCATTTGAGACAGAGCTCACCAAAGAAATACGTCTATCAATATGAAGGAAATTTTATTTGTTATTTTTAGTTCAATTGGACTAAATACAAAGCATAGGTTTGTTACAAAGCTGAAATCCACAGTAGCTAGAGGAGCTGACTTGAAGACTAAAAGCCATATGCTTTCTTCTTCACAAAGGTACTACAAGACACTCTTTAGGACCTAAGTCAAAAACTTGGTTGTCCAAAAACGTGCAGAAATCTCGCCCAGAAAGTTTCCAACCAGATATTGCTAGTTAAACTCAGCACTTATTTTGCCCATTAGACTTCTAACATCAAAGTAGGAGGCAAGGGAAATATAATCCAAATTTAAGAAGTTAATTGAGTAAAAGAAGAATTTAATGCAAAAGAAAGAACATTCAAGAAGCAAAGTAAAAACACTGCTTTTGCATAGTCTTTGCCCGTTCTGCTGGGACTCTCCTGTTCTCTAACACCTTCTAACTTTGGAAGAGAATGAGACAGAAACCCCACAAAAAGTCTCAGCTTGCAATACAATCCCAATTCACCCTTTGAATCTATTCCTTCTCTGGATGAAACCTGACCACTATGGAGAAATTATGCACAGACATTTACATGCATATAGAGTGGAAGATGGACTAAAGTTGCCAGTGCATTTTTCAGTCTTCCAGTTATTTAACTTGCTTACCAACCAAAGTTCTTTTAGTAATGTTTTCGTGCTTTTGGTAGAGGAGTGGAGAGGGGAAGATCATAAATAAGCATAACATCCTCATCGTTCCCTGCATGAACCTTAACTCTCCAGATCACAGCACAAGTTAAGGTGTGTGACATTAACATGCAGCAGAAGGCAGCAGCCACCCAGGGAAAGGACTTAACCATCAAGTGCTAGACACTGATTTTAGAGAAAGCAGAGGGAGATCTCTTGCCCAAGTGCTAGCGCAAGCAAGGTGATGCTGTTGCTACAGCAGCACAGGCCCGGTTTTGGATTAGTATGCTAACACACACTTATTTTGGCATATTAACAACATAATCAGCAAGAGGGAAACAAGGATTATGAAAAGCTCCTCAGCCAAATTCGAGTAGAACTTTACAGAACAAAAGAAAGCCGTCTCTCCAGCCCACGGGTTTTTTCCCTGGAGAATTCAGACGACCTGCTGCAAACAACAGCGGCGCTTGAACTTTTGAAAGCGAGGAGGCCACACGACTGTTTCAACAAGCTGTCGTCATTCCCCTATACACTTCTGATTGCCGACCTGCAGGGTTACAGTACAGCTACGCAACCTTCTTCACCTTCATAAAGGAGGAAAATAAAGGTTCCAATGCACGTCAGTAATAGCCATCAAAAAAGGAACGGAGACAAGAGGCAAACCACCTCTTGTATGCTCTCAGCACAGCTACTCGAAATACACGAACACGGGGGACCAGAGAAGGATTTCAGCGATACCTCTGGATGACTTGCTCTCTTCCCCTCTCCTGCCATGCAGAAAGGAGACTCTCCGACTGCAGTCGCGACAGCACCGGGCAGACCCCGGCCCTACCCCTTCCCACGTGCTATCGCGACACCCGGGATAGCGCAGGCGGCACCGCGGGGTAAGAGGAAGCGGCAGCGGTAGGGGCAGGGCTCGCTCCGCCGCCACCCGCTCCCGGCGGCCGCGGGCCCGCAGAGGGGCCAGGCGCTGGGGCGGGGCGGCCGGCGGCCACCCTACCTGGCACGGTACCACCGGCACACGCTCAGCACTTCGGGCCCTGCGGAAGCCGGGGGGGGCGGGCAGGGAGGAGGGGACACGGGCGAAGCACGCACACCGAAGCCCCCGCGGCCTCCCCCGCTTCCCGGCCGGGACCTGTCAGGGACAGCGGGGAGCCACGACCGAGCCGGCGCTGGGCCCCGGCCGCCCCCCGCCCCGCCGCGACCGCGGGCGCTCGCCCGCGCCGGGCCGCCATTTGTTTACCAGCCGGCTGCCAAGCAGCCGCCGCCAGCCAGGACCGGGACCGGGACGCAGCCCCGGCGGGGGCGCAAGGCCCCAGCTAGCCCCGCCGGTCGCGGACAGCTGCCGCTCACCCGTCCCCGTCGCTCGGCAGGCAGGAAGGCGCGGAAGACTGCGCTGCGCCTCGCCCTTTCACCCCGCCGGGCTCTCGCCGCCGCGGCGCTGGCTTCGCCTCTCGCGGCCCGGCCCGGCCTCGCCTCGCCTCACCGCCCGCGCGGCCCCGCTACCGGCCGCGCCCCCAACGGCCGCGCGCACTAGGGCAAGCGAGTGCGCGGGGCGGGGCGGGGCGGAGCGCTCCCTCACTCCCCCCCCCCCGGCGCCGCCGAAGGGGCGGGGCAACGGTCTGAGTGCGCGCGCGGCGCCGGCACGGCCTTCCTTCCCTGGCAGCTGCGGGTCCGCCTGGGCGGGAGGGGCGGGGTCACGGGGCAGGGGCGGAATGCCCGGATGTCGCGGGCTTGCCTCTCTGTGTGTGTGTCCCTCTCCCGTTCTCGCCCGCGCGCGTGCGCGGTGGGGGGCGCGTGCGGCCGGGGTCTGGCTACGCGGGGGCTGCGGGCCCGCGTGACTGCCTGCGGGCGGGCGAGCGAGCGCCTTGTGCGCGTGGCCTGGCGGCCGTTGGGCCGGGCCCGTGGGGCGGGGCGGGGCGGGGCCGGGCCGGAGGGACCGGACCGCTGCCCGGCCCCGGCCTGAGGGGGAGAGGTGCCCTCGGGGGGGTCTGGGGCCCGCCCGCCCGCCCTGCCCTGGCGGCCTGGGAGCCAGCGTCGCTTGACAGCGGGGTTACCGCTTGTGAAGCTTTCCTGGGGCCGAACGGGCCGCCGCTGCGGGCGGTGGAGTCTGCAGGGCAGGGCAGGGCCTGGGCGGAGGGCTCCGCGAGCACAGCTGCTGCTTCGTGTCCGAACACCCCCCTTGGCTCGCCCCGGAGCACTGGTGGACGCAGTGGCGCTGGGCCTTGCTAAAGCCGTCACCTCAGCAAAACGTTTCCTGCCAGCCACCTCAAAATACACCTCTTGGTGTTACTGGCAATAACCTATCTAACACCTTTCTTGCTCCGTGTTCGGCTTAGGGTCGCCCTGCAGGCTTCTAGAGCACTGAGCAAAATGCGTTGGGTTTTTTCCCAGAAACTTGAACTTGCTCCCAGAGGTGCAGACAGCTGAGCCTGCCTTTGCAGGTTCTGCATGTCAGAGTGTGGAAGCCAACTGTTCAGGGAGCTGTACCTAGGTAGGAATTATGGTGTTATGGCTGTAGGGGTCCTTATTCCTCATGCATGTGTCATGTTTTGAGGGGATACAGTGTGTCTTGCCATCCTGAGAGAAAAGCAATTTTATTTTGACCATACCCTTTGTGGCCACAGAAGATACAGACTGGGAAGATTAGTTTGTTAACTCACAAGAAATAGTATTCTTTCTTTAAACTTCCAGCTGAAAACCTTGTCTGCACCCAGTTTCCAAAGACCTTATTTCCCTGCCATCTGTGTAGATGTCTGTTTGAGAGATGTTGTAGATGTTTAAGAGCAAGCCAAATAGATTCTCCAAATCTCTTAGCACTTAACCGAAGTTTGGTGGGGAGTAAGTAAAAGATGTGACTGTTGCAAGTTTAGACATTTAGTGTCTTAGAAGATTCTTACCTTTTCTTACTCTAAGAGAACATGAAATAAAGACATAAGCCATCATTTTCATGTTAGGTATGTAAGACAAAGCATAAGATGACCTTAATATGAGGCATCGTTGCCAGCTCTTCCTATAATAAGCACTCTCAGGTTTGCCCCACCCTTATGCTACAGCCTTGATCTGCCCTGATCCTGAGGACAGGCCCTTTTTTTCCTTCATAGGTTTGATTATAGGATCAGGACATAATCATCTAGCCAACTGAGGTCCAGAAGATGGTGGGGATTGGCTCCATGACTCACAGAAGCAAAATCGTTTCATCTGCTCAGCAGGCAATTATACAAATTGCTGGGCAGAATCCCTGTAGACAGTCACTGGTTTTCGAAACTGCGTCTTATTGGAAATGTCTTCTGTGGGACAGGTGAAGTTTGCTGTGCTGCTTATTCTCACCACAGTGGAGTATACTCTGTGGCTGACTGAGATCAACCTGCTGCCAAGGTATTAATTACATAGGGTGTTGCAGTGCTTTTGTCTCTGACTGACTGTTTCCTGGGACTGGGCATCCGTGACAGAAGTGGGGCTTTTTATTTTAATTGCTGCTTTTGACTGAGAAGAATGAATTTCTGTGGCTTGGACTTCTTTTCTCATACCTCAGCTGAGACTCCTCTGGTCATTCAGGGAAAAATCTGCTGCTTCTCTAATGCTTTAGTGCATATACTTGCTCACAGTCCCAGAACTATCCCCTTCTACCCCACCTGACAATCATCATCATTGTCATGAACTGCTATTTAAGGTAATCAGGCAAGTTGTAATCATACAATTTGGCTTAGTACCATTGACCTACAAGCCAGAAGGTCTTTGAGGATTCAGTGGGTGAACAACTGGAGAGGCTATTTTCTACTGGCTTAAATCCAAAATGAATGAAACTTCATTCTGCTTACTCATAAACAGAAAATGAGTATCCGTGTCTGGTCCAGTATTGTTCTGTACATGACACTGTCACCGAAGTCAATGGAAGAGTGAAGTGTAAATTGAGGCAGTGTAATTCAGGTCTTTCCCCTCGTCTGAAGCAAAGCCTGTATCAAATGCCAAGGCAGTTGCTGAGGTGTGCAGACAATGTCCTGTAAGCTGGTAACTCTGTGAAATAAAACACATTTGTTCCTAAGGTTGTAGAAGGTGCTATTTTTTTGCTGTCACTTTCTAATAAATGTGAATTATTTAAGCACTTTCTAGTTTCAAATTCTACCAATCATCACAGTTGTTTTTCACTGACAGGTATTTGTGTCCGGAAATTCTTTCTACATGGAGATATAGAGGGAAAAAAATTACAAATGTTTCCGAAATGCATTTGCAAGTAGACTTACTAATGCGTGAGCGTTCGTATTTAGCAGTGTGTAAAAATAAACAGCTGAGATCTGGCCACAAAGCCGCATATGCAATTTGCGCTTCACCGCTTTGAGAGCAGGATGTTTCCAAACAACAGAGACCTCAGAAGTTTTTTGCACCTCCTGGGTTTGTGTTTTCAACCTAGGCCCATCAGGAGATCTGATACTTACTTTAATGCCTTTATCTTTATACCTTTCCAAGCAAAGCCTCTCTTCTCTAACAAGGTACCTCTTCTGTCATTAAAAAAGCCTGTAAACAGCCTAAAGACCTGAAATAGCATAGTAATCAGATTCTCTTATGTGAAGCTTTTTGATAGTAGTAACATTTGATCTTTTAGGACATCTGGAACACAGATTATAAAAGAAGCCGCCAGAGAAGCTCATGCAAATTTGGGGGTTTGGTGTTGTTTTGTCATATTCCATCTTTAACATGAGAAGGGTTTTTTGGTAGGAAAATCTACCTTAACATCAGGTCAGATGTCTCAATGTCAGCATAATTGCCCACCTCCGAGGTTACAACCATTGAAAGCTGTGGTGGGTGGGTGCCATGTATGTTTTGTGGGAATTCTTGGTGCTCCGACCCAGGTACTGGGATATAAATACCTTCAAGTCAATAAAGCTTTAATCCTGCCAAATTGGACTCCCTTGGTTGGTTATAGACATATGAAGTAGCAAGACAGAAAGGATCAATGCTCTCTCAGAGTGGAAAAAAAATAATGTGCTTTTGCACAGAAACTTGTCTATAAGTCTCATGAGTGGAGGTATTAATGAATACTTCAATATGTCATTATAATCTTTGAAACGTAATCCCGTTAATGGTTTGAATCACTGTCCCAGGACTTCAGCAGTCATTCAGCATTGACTTCACACAAAACCACCCTTTTTTAAGACAAAAGTGAAAGCTCTCAGATGATGGTTATGTTTGGAGTACTTTTTCGTAGGTAAAAAACCCACACCACAATATACCTGTAATAAATTACAGTGTTTATATTTCAGCTGGTTTTGGTAAACTACACTGGTCTGGAAGGAAATAAAATATTGAAACACCAGTTCTCTGACATCTGCAACTATCTTGAAATGAAAACCATAAACTTAATGGTTAGAGGTGGCACCCTCTGATCTCTTGTGATAATTTAGACCAGACTGTAAGAAATTACAGAGAGATCATGAGGCTATTTCCAAGTTGTAAAAATATGTCATAGTCAGCTGCGCTGGCATAGAAGTGTTTGTGCTGCTTTGTTGAAATAAAAGTTCTCCAAAGATTCCAGTTATGATTAAAACTGCCATCAGTGCTCCCCCAAGGAGTAAGCTTTCAACTGGCAGAAGTTTGGTTTTATCTGGAGAGAAAAAAATAGGCAGTGTTTGTTTACAGAGGAGCCTCTTCCAATGAGATCAAACTGATGGTAAATTATCTTAGTATAGATCAGGTTTCCCCAATTCAAAAGCATTTATAAAAGAACATTTCTGAAGCAAAATGGCAGTACAGAAACAATGTGTACCCGTTTATTTAACTTGGAGAAGGAGTACTGCAACTGAAACTAAAGGGAAGCAGTTAATAATGTAGGACAGAGCGTGAATTGGTGCAAAAATGATTTCTTTGTGACTTACCGCATTCTCTTCACTTTTCACTTTTACTCCCAGTTGTCATTCAGGCAGGAGGAATGGAGTGGGATTGTTAAAGGAGCTAAGTAAGGGACAGTGGTGGTCTTCTAAATAAAAGATACCCAGAACGCTTCTGTGCCATATGCACGTGCAGGATACGATTGTCTGGGCTATGATACTGCCTCTTCAACTCAGGGGTTGCCTTTGTGGGGAGGAGGCTGGTTTCAGCCCTGTGGGCCTCTCCCGTTGTTTGACAGAAGCTTCATCCTCCGTGATCCAGCTGAGACGATGAATCAGTCTCCAGTCGGAAGGGAAGGCTCTCCACCATGTGGTGTTGCATCTTCCATTGTGGGTGGCAGCTGGGCTAGACAGCCCTTTAGGACTGAATTCTTCAAGTTGCCTAAGTTTTGTAACAGCGTAATCACAGGGAACCTGGTGGAGCTGTGTCTGATTTGGAGTAGTGGAAAGAGGGAAGAGCTGGGCCCTCTGACTCCATGTGAGTGAGGAGCTGTGTGAATGGCTGAGTTTTACATGGCAGCATCAAGGAGACATCTCTGAGCTCACAGCAGGTTTGGCTTGGAAGCTGCAGCGCTCAGGAGGGTCATTGTACTTCCTGGGCTTAGTAGCACAAAATTGGTTTTCAGTGGAGATGGAGTTCCACGTTAAACAAATAAAAATAACAATGCTGTAACAACTTTATTGGATTTCATTCTCTTTTGCACTAACAAGTTCTTCTTATAGGTACACTTCAGCAATTTTTATCTATTAATATTTTTATTTATTCCATGTGTTTGGGGATATTCTTACTAGATAGCCTTGCCATGCTGTGTGACCTTTCTGGTTTCAGTGATTCCTAGCTACATCATTTGTTTTAGAATTAAAGATGCTATTTGAGAGCTCTTGTATTTTTCAAGTAAAATGTTAGCTGGCATTGACGCGGGTGATTGATTCAGAAGACTTAGCGAGATTCAGTCAGCCACTGGTGCTTTTCATTTCATTTTTCCCTTACAAAACGGAATTGGTAGTGTGATAAATGCCACTTCAGTGTTTTATCTGAGGGGGAAAGGAGCTGAAGCTCAAGTGATAGAACTACATCAGATGATTGAACTTGGGAGTGCCATGGAGGGCTACAAGGGGAAGCAAGGGTCAAAATATCATGAACACACTACTGCCTGCTGTGCAACCCATAGCTTATTTCTGGCTTTGGCAGCATCATGATAGGGGAGAAGGAGAGTTGGGACTAACTGGAATGCAATTAGAGCTGGTTGGTCCCGCAGTAAACTGTCAGCCATATGTGCCTTAAAACTTCTAGCTTTAGTTTTTATCACAGCTTACTGACAGGAAGGCATGGTAGCTCCCAGTCATTAGGACTGATCAGGAGGCAGTGTATTCATTAGTCATACAGGAACATCTGGTTGGGTTGTGCACGTATGTACTAATCCAAAAGAGTACACTGGCAAGGAAATCAGGCCCCTTCATGACATGTGTGCATGAGGACATTTAAGTTTTTTGGATTACAGTAGATTTCAGTTTTAATCTCCTCAAACAGTGATAAGAATCCAACTTCAAAGCAGTGTCACAATTTTTACTTTAAAAAACATTTTTTACTTTAAAAACTTACCAGGCTATGTAAAACTTTTTTGTTTTCTAATGAACCACTTTATGAATCACTTGGAGTTGCTTCCCTGAAATTCTGAGTTATGGATTAAGTTTTGGTGACTGGCAGATGCAAGGACAACTACTGTGGCTGTTTCAAAGAATGGCTAGTACACTGTTGGCCCTTCAATTTTGATTGACAGATGTACCATAAGCTGGTAAATCAGAGGCAGTTTTGGCATGGCAATGAAAGGCACAGGGCTGTCAATGTGATACTGAAGAGAAAAATCCTAGTAGGAAGAGGGTGTAACCAGGAGAGCAGTATTACAATGAATGCTTAGATTTAGAAGTATATGGGCAAAATGATGTACAGTAACAGTGTATTTTTAAGCTATTTGTAAAATTGGCCTTTTATAGTGATTTCCCTGTTTCTGTTATTTCTTTCCAAGCAGGCTGATTCAACCAAGACTCTCTGCAAAGAGAAGATAGGCCACTCCTTCATATTAAATGCTTCTGCCTGCAATTACAGGTCAAACCTGGCATCCTGCACACTCCCTTTTCCCAAGGACAAAGCCTTCCCTCTCTCCAAGCCCTATATATAGTGATCAAGTTCTTGCGAATGATGCTGGGGAACTCCACTGAGCAATGCTAGTGAATCTCTCAGCATCTTGGTTGGAACGGTGAAGGGAATTCCCAAAGTGCTCAGTCATCTGGGGAAAGATCTTGATATGCATGGCGTTGTCCTCATCCAGTTCTCCAAAAAGAG
This sequence comes from Harpia harpyja, assembly GCF_026419915.1. NCBI lineage: Eukaryota > Metazoa > Chordata > Aves > Accipitriformes > Accipitridae > Harpia > Harpia harpyja. Next base: position 74,337,182 of record NC_068943.1, on the reverse strand, counting down.
TGAATTTGAAAAACAAGACTGAGGATTAAGGAAGAACTTTCACCATCCATAATAAAGCAGATCAGGATTCAGAAATTCTACCCCTTTCACACCCTTGCGACATACCCAGAACTGAACATCCAGGTCAGCTGCAGAGACAAAAATAAAGCCTTGCTTCACTGATTGGGCTCTCAGCCCATAATACCCTCCAGTCACAGCTGTGCAGGGAAGTTACTAGGGCTGTAGCTATCTCTTCTCCTTCATAAACACGTGTGCTGGAGGTTTGGGAATGTCCCAGTTAAAGATATTGTGCAATACTAAATAAAGAAGTCTGCAGAAGGAGTCAACAGGCAGGAGTTCATTTGTAGCCATAAGATTTTCTTATGGCAGGCCAATTTCTTGCCTGGAAGCAGGGGGCTGAATCCTCTCAAGTCTATGGACCTTAGACATCTTAAGCACTACCAGCTGCATAAGGCTGAGGAAGGCCTCTGCCCATATGTTAGACTAAGAACTCAATGTCACTTTGTTCCAAAACCTAAAAAATCTGCATGGCAAAAATCTACCTTACTCCACAAAGAGAAAATGGAGTCAACTACAGTGAGTAGATGCTGACAATATTGGGCTGCACATTTTGAAGAAGATCTAAGGTCGGCCATGCATTTTTAAGGCTTTCTTATCCTTCCCCATCAGTTTTATTCATATGGATGAGTAAATGCAACACAGCTATCATTTATACTAATACACACAAAAGGAGATTCAAATACATTACTGGTTAACCCCCTAAGATCAAATCAAGACCAACTCTGCAGGTGTATCCTGAGGTGTCTTTGTTTCTCACATTAGCAATGGTCAGTATGGAATGTGCTCTGCTCCTTATGGTGCCATAATCTCCTCCTTTTCCCCAGCACTAGATGAGGCTAGGTTAGGTCCTATTAGGAAAAATAAAATAAATCAGTAATTAAATGACTTATTTATGCCCTTCAGAAGTATTTCATTAATATGATGACATTGGACTGCTGAGGCTTTGAATCACAAGATAAACTAAGCAGTGATTTAATAGGATCACACGTTGCTAAAGTTTTGGGGTTTTGTCTTTTTAAAGGAAGTCCATGCTGTTGTGTGGACAACTTACATAACAAGGTCTGAAGCAATAAATTACATTTACATCCAGAAGAAGCAGCAAACCCCAGTATTGTTTTTGTCAGACTTTGTTTGTTGAGTACATTTGCAGTCTTGTGACTTTCAGATCTAGCATCTGGGTTTGAGTCCATTTCCAAAATGTCATACTGCCTTCTGTTTTGATTTCTTCCCGTGTTTAATATCAGAGTGGTGGCATTTGAGATATATCTTTAAAGAAACAAACTGGTTCATAAAACCTTGTCACACAGCAGCTGCCATTGATGTCTAAACCTCTATCACCTGAAACCTATCAAGTAGATACTGTATTTTGTGTCATAGTATCTCATAAGCACTGAGAATATGATACAATATTTTCTCTTTTGATCTACAAAATATTTCCTCTTTGGGCTTTGAATAATAAATCTTCTTGCTGTTATCATAATGCTGTAGGATTCCACAGCATGAAAGAATCTGTTCTTTTGGATGCAATATTATAGTGCTACCATTAGAAAACTCCTCTTCTATTTCAAGAGCCCATAATTCATTAGCTGAATGCTTGTAAATGTCACCTAGTTATAACTCCTCTAGGAACAAGTAATATCGCATGCTTTCTGGTACCACATTACATTGTCTGATCAGAGAGAGACAAATTCTTTGCTGCTTATTTTCCTTCGGGACTACAAGTGTGTAATTTAAGCTGTAAACTACCATCAGTACAGATCTTTTTGTCTATGCACAGCACTGGAGAGGCTGCTCTAGAAGTAATATAACGTATCAGCCCAAATACTGTAGGCAAAATCCAGATTGATTTTGATGGTACTTTTGCCTCTTTAATCATGGTTAAATAGTTTGCTATCTAGCTGAAAGTGTAAGGCTAAAATAAAAACCTTTGCTGGTTGCTCCTCAGTTTTATTTCTGCTGAGTCATTGCACAGGCTTGCAGTAAGAATTACTGTTCTTGTAAATGGGGATGCTAAAGCCCCATGCTTGAACGCTTTTCTCAGGGCTAAGCACCAGCTAAATGACAGCAGTTGGGATTCAGAAACTCCCACGTAAGGAACCTGCTCTCAACGTTTTAGGTTGGCCCAGCAGTAACCTAACTTCATCTTTATCCTCGCATCACACACACAGAACTTATGGGCTTGCAAACAGCTGCAGTGTTGTCACAAATCCGAATTTTGCAGTGCAGAAAAATGTAATCATAAGAGACGCCAACAAATCTGAACATCTGGATCTTAAACATTGCTTCTGCTCCTTCTCCATTCATCAGTATAGACAGGGTCTCATCCTTGGCAACTTGTGGGCACCTGTGTAAAATAAAAGATATGTTGCAGTTAGATCCAAAGATCACAAAACTTTTAGACTGTGGAACTGATTGTATCAGACATTGAAGAGATTTAACTGAACAGCAGGATCCAGTGGCTAGACTTGATATTCATGCATCCCACAAAATAATCAAAATTATAACTAAAGGAATCAAAATCAGATTGAGAAGAGCAGAGGTGAGTGGGAATTTGCTAAATTTTAATAATAAAGTGGTTTCTTATTCAGAAGACTATTTAGAAAAAGATACTAACACCATTTCACTATGAAAAGTCCCAATTTCCACTTCATTTTTAAATAATAATTTTAAATTTTCACATCCCTTTTTAAACATTTTTAATTTTTCCAGACTTGCCAGAGGATAGAAAAAGCAAAGGACTGCAGGGAAAAACTTTTCTCTCATTCTTTTGTCTGCTCTTTCTTCTATGAGCGTTAGAATAAAATGGAAAAACAAAACCAGAAAATTCCCAAGGCAGGGTCACAAAATCTTGTTTTAAGAACAGGGAGGCATCTAGATATATGCCAGCTCAGCCTCAGATGGAGGCAGATGTACCTTTGTAAGTCTGACCTTTCAGGTGAAAAATGCAAAAGGAATCAAGTTCTAGTGCCTGCCTGTAAAAAGGATAGCCTAAGGTAAATTAAGTAGTGGGGTGTCAGACTTTGAGATGGGGGGATAGCTAGATAAAAGATGGTTAGGGGAGGTAGCCTCTGTGGTACAACATCCTTCTAACAGTGCTGGCCGTCAGATGTCATACAATAACTTGTCTCAGGTGTGTTATTACAAGATTTCTTGCCTTCCCTCCCCTTGCCTGTTGTTTGCCTGGTGCTCAGAGATCCTTCCCAGGCACCCAGCCCTCACTTTGGGGCTCGGCGGCCAAGGGGGCTGCAGCAGGGGCTGGAGCAGGTCCTCTCTCTGGTGTCATTCCTGAGGCTGCACTGCTGAGATTGATGGGATTTAACTCTAGGAGTGAACAAAGACATCAGAAATGGTTTAATGCTTGTTGAAAAAAAAATGTTCAAGTCAAATGCTGAGTTCATTTCATCTGCAATCAATCTTTGTGCGTGATGTTGCAAATATTTGACTTTACGGTAAGGCATGTTTGACATCGTTGCATACATTTATTGTATTTCAGAGGAGAATCCAACATTGTATGCTCTCAGTATCAATGAAAAAAAGGGGAGTTTTATTGTTGGGGCAATTTGATGGTCACAAAAGAAAAAAAACTATTTCATGGAAAAATATTGCCAAAATATTTTTCACATTTTGTTATTTGGCATACTATCAGAAGCTGGACTACTGACAGTACTGATTCCTAATGGGAGATGTAGATCCAGTACCCTATATTCTGGATTCTCTGGCCACATTGCAGATTTAATGATGCCTTCTGTATTCAAAAAAAATGCAGCTTAGCCAGAAAATCTTGTCTATAGAGGAGAATTGTATCACAAAATAAGAACACTATAAATCCAGGGAACATGGATCCATCCTGAATCAAAATGTTTTGGATTTGAGGTTTCATGTTTTCACATTTTTAATGAAATATGGAAACGGGTAGTATACTCGGAGAGGGGCAGGGAAGAGTGACTCTGCCTATTGTAAATAAATTTGCCTCAAGGAACAAGTTTTTCACTAGCTGAAATGTTCAATTTCTCTTATTTCTTTTGTTTGTTTGTTTCTTTCAAGCTTGTACAGGTGCTAGCTTTTCTGCACACTGTAAAATTTAAAACTGTCCCTTAAAGTGAAAGCTGTGATGATCATTTTATTGAAAGATTTAACAATAAAATTGCAAGACAGGCCACCCTAAAATTACTGGCATGCATGTTTCTGGATTCATTCTAGAAAGTATTTGAGTGCTCCCACCAAAAATTTCCTGAAGGGTTACATGCATCCAGCTGCAAGCCCTAAGGGAAAGGGCATACATTGTAAAGAAACCTGTTGGCGGGGACGGCTTCTGCTACCTTGCTTATTTGGCTCATCAGTCAGTAACCTGCTTCTGCACAGTGATCCAAATTAAGACCCACTGCTATGTAAAATACTGGTTTCCTTTTGTAACCCAGAGCTCTCAGCTGAGCTGGTAAACCAGCAGAAATGAGGATTTGGAGAGGAAGACGTGATGAGCAGCTGGGAGATAGCAATTCAGCAATATCTTAACCTGGATCAAGAGCAGCTGATAGTTTGTCAGATGGCAGCCCACGTCCCCGTCCCCACAGTCTGCAGCACCAGCTATTGCTCATCCCTGGCCTGTCATGCCATTCATTACCAGCAGATAAACACATTAGCTTGGCATTTCTGCTCAAATTATCATCAGGGAAAAGGTAATATATTTAAATTATTATCAATCTTCATTTTACTAATTCATAGAGATGAACTGCAAGCTCCTTGCAGAAGTATGTGTTTTGTGCAGGTTTAGAGGTATCACAATGCAAGTCTTACATTTACTTAACATTTTTACAAGTTTTCTTTCCCACCTGCATTAGCTAGTGACTATTTTCAGGCATTCCTGAATTCTGGAATAAAATTACATGGGAACTTGTAGTAATATGAAAACATGTATGGCTGCATGGTCAGACTGTGTACATATAGTTCAGCTAATGATCTTATAATAGAGTTGGTCAATAAATAGAATTTCTCTTCTATGAAACATTTCTTCTTGGACTTTTCCTTTTGTCATGAATTGAAAGGAAAAGTTAAATTTTCAAAGTTTCCCACGAAGTAAGAATTCAAGAAAATATTATTTGAAAGTTTCAAACAGCTCTTTTTGAAGTATTTAATCTCATAAAGTAAGGACCTTTGTTTGGAATATTGGAATACTATTCATAACCTATTAAGTCCAAATGAAGCACAGTGAATTTCATCAAAGCAATAATTCGTTCCATTATTTTTTTCTAAAAGTTGATATATTCCTGTGGAAAAACACTCAATTTCACGGCATATTTTCTCTAACAAAAAATATGCTGTTCAGAAAAATTTCAGTCAACCCTAGTTTCAGAATAATGTTTAATGTATGATATAGGAATACAAACTTTTCTTCTATAAAGGAGTACTGGACAGTATGGGAAGGGTCTTTTGTTGGTGTAGACCAGCAGTTTTCAACTGGAATTATTAAATGTCCTGGAACCTGCAAGGGGACAGATATAATTTTGTGATTATTATAAATCTTTAGCTCCAAAGCTAAAGGCATATTGTTTGTGCCTTCACCTAATTGGTGCTTGTGACAAACTCAAAAGAAGAGAGCATAGTTATTGTTAGGTAAAAATTCTTGTAGTATTAACTGATTCAGACTTTCACTTGAGTTTATACGTTTTTAAATATGACAGTTCTTTATAATAAATCCCCTTCAAATTCAGTTTGGAAGGAGGCTGAACCTAACTCAGTTCCATTAAGCAACTAGTTTTGACAAAAAGAGAGAAGGGACTTTGCTGAAATCTTTTTCCAACATTTTTTCTGACAGTTTTAAAATGAAACGTGCCAACCCTCACATTTAAAATAATACTTTTTTTCAGAAATCTATATTTCACTGAAAGTTTGAAATTGTTTAATAACCTGAAGCTAACTAAAATGTTTTAATTTAAAAAAAATTTTTGTTTTTTTCCCAATGGCTTCATCTCACTTTGAGAATGAGAAATCCACCACTGAAATGGATCAGCCTTTGAAAGTCAGATGCCACAGGGGCTGTGGCTGGAAACAGGCTGCTGGGGACAGAGAAGCAGTGGGAGCACAGGGGCAATGTTGGCAGTGCATGTCCAGGGAGGGTAGAGGAGTGGGCCAGAGAAAATACACAGTGGGAAAGTACCAGGTATGGACACAGGAGAGCAAAACTGAGGTCTTCTGTGCGGGAGCATCTCTCGCTCAGCAAGCAGGAGAGCCAGACAGAGAGCTCCAGAGGCAAGAGAAAAGATAACCCAGGAGAAAATGGACCATAAAAGTGGTGAAGACGCCATTTGACCTCACTCCACTACTGACTCATCGAGCGAGGATGCCTGCTCCATTGGTCAGCCATGGCAGGTTTGTCAGATGCAGCTCTTGTGTTTCTCAAGCCACCCTTTCTCTATGATCTCCTCCCTTTACTGAAAGCCATGCATTATTTACCAGCTAGGTCAGGATATAACCTCTCTGGCAGTATCCTTTATGTGTAATACCTCTTAAATGTATTTCTCTTGTGAGTAGTTTACTCCTCATCTTGATCTCCAGCTGACTACCTCCATCATTATGGGGACACAACAAAGGGTGCCTTCCACTGACCTACCCATGGAGGGTTATGGTCCATCAGGCTAGGAGAGTCAAAGGGTCCAAATCTGATGCAAGCCACATCACTCCATCACTCATTATGCTTATCTAAGGCATGGTCTAACTTCATAATTTTTCCTTCCTATGAAAAGAGAAAACTGTAGGAACCAGAACAATGTATGAAGAGGGAAACATGAACAGGAATCGAGAGAAGGACCTGGGGCTGACAGCTCAGGGTCATCATAGTGGTGGTCATCACTGGAACAGAAAGAGCACAGGACCCCGTGGCATAGCTTTGTCAGTTGTAATCTTCTCTGCCGGCTTGTTGCCATCTCAGCACTCTGGCCTCACAGGACACATGGTTGCCATTGTCCTCCCAAAGTTTTTTCTTTAATTCACTCCTAATGAGCATTTTTATAAAAAAAAAATACTGTGCCTAACAACTGAAATTATTCCTTTGTTATGTCATTAATTCTCTTCCCTTGATTAAATGTTGATGTTCACTAAATATCAGAGAGCTCTCTTATGTTCACAGTTTGACTTGATGATCTTAAAGGTCTTTTCCAAGGTAAATTATTCTATGACTCTATGATTGTGAAGCACAATGCTGGGGATAACTGTTTGGCATCAGTGCCTATCTTCCAGACTTCACCTCAGAAGGATTTGAAAAAAAATTAATCACTGTGGTGGGTCAACCCTGGCGGGACACCAGGTGCCCAAAGCCGCTCTATCACTCACCCCCTCAGCTGGACAGGGGAGAAAAAATATAACAAAGAGCTCATGGGTTGAGATAAGGACAGGGAGAGATCACTCACCAGTTACTGTCACAGGCAAAACAGACTCAACTTGGGGGAAATGAAATTAATTTATTGCCAATCAACCAGAGTAGGGTAATAATGAGAAATAAACCTGAATCTTAAAAACACCCTCCCCCCACCCCTCCCTTCTTCCCAGGCTTAACTTTACTCCCAATTTTCTCTACCTCTTCCCCGCCAGCAACACAGGGGGACGGGGAATGGGGATTGGGGTCAGTTCATCACACGTTGTCCCTGCTGCTCCTTCCTCCTCAGGGGGAGGACTCCTCACTTGTCCCCTGCTGCACCGTGGGGTCCCTCCCATGGGAGACAGTCCTCCACCAACTGCTCCAGCATGGGTCCCTTCCGCAGGCTGCAGTCCTTCAGGAGCACACTGCTCCAGTGTGGGTCCCCCTCGAGGTCACAAGTCCTGCCAGAAAACCTGCTCCAGCCTGGGCTCCTCATTCCGCAGATCTGCAGGTCCTGCCAGGAGCCTGCTCCAGCGCGGGCTTCCCGCTGGGTCACAGCCTCCTTCGGGCATCCCCCTGCTCCGGCGTGGGGTCCTCCCCGGGCTGCAGGTGGATATCTGCTCCACCGTGGACCTCCCTGGGCTGCAGGGGGACAGCCTGCCTCACCATGGTCTTCCCCACAGGCTGCAGGGGAATCTCTGCTCCAGTGCCTGGAGCACCTCCTCCCCTCCTTCTGCACTGACCTGGGGCTCTGCAGAGCTGTTTCTCTCACATCTTCTCACTCCTCTCTCCAGCTGCAGTTGCTGTTGTGCAGGGTTTTTTTGCCCTTCTTAAATCTGTTCTCCCAGAGGCACTACCACTGTCACTGATGGGCTCAGCCTTGGCTGGCGGCGGGTCTGTCTTGGAGCCGGCTGCCATTGGGTCTGTCGGACATCATAGGGGAAGCTTCTAGCAGCTTCTCACAGAAGCTACCCCTGTAGCCCCCCCACTACCAAAACCTTGCTACAGGAACCCCATACAATCACATAATATACTAAACTGATTTTAGGAAAAATGTCCTCCAGAGCTAAAAAGGGTATAGAAGTCCCTATATCCTCAAACTTCAGATCTTTTATAGCAGCACTGAGACAGAGATATTCCTGTCTTCTGTATTCAGTGTAATTGTTCTGTGAACGATTCAGATCAATCACATAGTTACAGAGAGGCAGTCCATGAACAGATCATAAGAAGCGTGTCTGAACTGAAAAAATCACTCTGCATGCTTTACAGCTATCCATATTTCGGTGCTTTAAATTTTAATTTTGAATTTCTTTCTTGTGTCTTTGAAGAACCACTTATTTTAGGAAACAAAATTATTGCTTTTAAAATCACATGAACCAGCGTATTTTCCAAACTATGGTGGTGCCAGACACACCGTGCTTCTGATGCCACTGTTTGCCAGCTGGTACATGAAACTGAGTTTGCTCCAGAGCCCAGTTCAGCAAAGCCAGAAATTAAAACTCAAATCCTACTCAAGTCACTAGGACACATGCACATTAACTGCAGCATGAGTTCAGTGCTCTGCTGAATCGGGTTCTGTGCTGTGAAAGGCTACGCTGAACTTTTCCCAGAAACATGGAAGTTGGCCCAGACCTGCCTACACTGTCAGATCAAACATGGTGTAGCCAGCGTATTCTGCTGTCCCTGTGGAACTGCTCTGTGCAGGCACTGTTTGGTGCTTGGGTTCGCTGCTTCCAAAGCCCTCGCTCCATGCAAGCATGTCCTCTCAACATTGTGGGTGCAGGGCAGGTCTGACACAGCCAGGTGCCCCCAAAGCATTGCACGTGGGCTGTACAGCAGCTTCATGCTCGTTCAGCGGCTGTTTGTCCAGTGCGTGACCCAGAAATTCCCCGCTTGACCTAGAAATTCCCCACTCAAAACCACAGGGCACTGGGTTACCATGAAAAGGAGGAGTGGCTGGTCCTGTGAGTCCTTGAGTCAGTGTTCATGGCTGAAATGCCTAACCCAGGCCAACTAGCATCTGTGGTTCAGCAGCGGGCAGCGGGTGTGTGCATTTCAACAGAAGCCACGCTGAGGATGTGAGGGAGGCTTTTGGCTGTGGGTCTTGTCTGTCCTTCCCCCGGGGGGGACATGTCTGACCAGCTGCTTGTAGGTGTTTGTCACAATCCCTGCAGGAAACTAAGGCATTAGCTCGAAAGCTTTCTGGCTGTGAGGCTTTGATCTACAGGATCCCAGTAAATATACTGAGAATTTGTAGGGCTGCATGGCCTGGAAAGAGGTCACAGCTGAAGCTAAAAGCCCCACTGCAGTAAGCATCATACGTACATAAATCAATCATGAAATCTTACAGGTTGAAGCAGACCAAAGCAAATTCTGCTAGCCTCGTTCTTTATTACAGGGGTCAAGTGGAAAGGCACTCTTTTAAGGCAAGGAACATCCCTAGACTTAATTTTGCTGGTTCTCCTAGCAGATCTTTAAACAGAACAGTTTATTAGCTCCAGTTAGGAGGAAAAATAAAATTACCTTATGTCAACACTGATTTTATTCTCCCCGTCAGGCTGTTGTGCCACATAACTAATAGGGTCTTGGCGAGCAAACATAATATTGATAAAGGTTCTTGCAACTATATTGGAGAATTTACTCCGTATTGTGTTTCTGAAGACAATACGTGCATCGTCAGAAGTCTGAAAGTTAACAAATGTTAGGAGACAAGGATACTTGCCAGCAGTTGCTGTTTGTACAAACCTTCATAACGGGAACATTTCTATCATTGTGCACTGCACAGCTCCATTAAAAGCAATCATCGTTAATAACAGCCGTGTTTATTTTGTTAGCGCTAAGATGCGAAGAGAGACCTCTCCTCCCCCCGAGCAGGCACCGCCGATGGCCTGCACTGCTCTGGAGGGCTGCCAGCCCTAACGCACGGCCTAGCCGTGGCTCTGCGAACAGAGACCGGCTTCTGGAATGGGGTAGTTTGAGGGGGGCCTCAGGCACGTGCTCCAGGCTTACATCTGAGGGGGCACTTCAGCTCGTTGCAGCGAGGCACCCAGAGGCACAGACAGGAGCCGTAGAGAGTTAGTGTAGAACACCACACCATCTATCTGCCGGCACGGTCCCGGCAGCTTTTGAGCCTACAGCCCAGCCTCAGCCGCCTTTGACAGAGGGATAGTTCCCAGGGACAGCAGGGTTTCACACACGTCATGTGTCAAACAACACCCAGATGGAGAAGGGAAGCCTTGTCGGTGCTGAGAGGGAGAAGGGCCATGTCTCTCCCTTCCCTTTTCCTCCCTGGAAGCGGGCTGCTGGCAGCCCCGTCGCCACGTTGGCCCAACAAACAAGTGGTTCACCGGCCCCAGGCTGCCTCCCGCCCGGCCCCAGACTGCAGTGGGGTGGGTGGTGAGTGCACGGAGGGGCTGGTGAAGGACCAAAAGGGACGTAAGGGAGAGCTAGGAGTGTCAGCACTGGGTAAGTGTCACGGGGAGGGAACACTCCAGGCTTGGGTGGAGTTCCTAGATAAGCACCAGCTTTCAACAGAAGCTAGGCCCAGGTGGTCTCCAGGGTCCCTTCCAGCCCAGGGGTTCTGGGGCAGATTCTCCAAACGCTTGGCAGAAGGTAGACACTCCAGAAAACCTGAAAGGAAAGAAAACTTTGTGGTGGAGGCATTGACAGAGGCTGGTGCTACAGCAGCCGAGTGGAGGCAGGAGGTGACACGCAAATCCGTAAGGAGCCAGGCTTCGTTAGCTCTCAAAGCGGAGCAGCTTAAGAGGAGAGAAGGAACATTCATTAGAGCAATTACAAACTAACAGTTGGTTGCAGACATGATTAAACTCACACTGCGTAAGGTAGTGGAGCCAAAAGTACACACCACCTTTTTGGTGATAGGTGTTTAAAACCTAAAACTCAGGCGGTCTCACATGCCCCGTCCTTCCACATGCAGAATGCCCTGGCTTCTGGGAAAGTGTTTTTGTCCTCTTTTCTCCAACACACACATCTGTTTATCCCAAGTTTTTGCGTATTTCATTAATTCACATTGCAAATTATAATTATGGCTATTAATCCAAGGAATGTAAGAGGAGAAAGCTGCTGTGCCTTGTTTGATTTTTTTTCTTTTAAGTTACACCTATGGTAAATCTTCTGAATTTGGCCTTTTGGTAGCTGTGAGATTCTTTCTTTAATGTATATTCTGAAACTGCACATATAGCAAGTTTTTGTTGTTGTCTATACAAAGATCTATTCCCATATACTTTGAGCAACATCAGCTTTTTTTTTTAGCGTCTGCCAGTCTTTTAAAGAAAATTTACAGTTTTGCAGAATAGGCATACTTGCTTTCATTGCCTAATGCTTCTAATATCTTACTAATGATATTAGTTATTCAAATGCTGCGTTAAGTTTATGCAGACTTTTCATGGCCATAAAATTTTCTGGAAACATCAGCAGTCTTCATGGATGTTTGAGTGAGTAATAAGAAACTAGTACAGGGTGGCAGCAGCAGCAGCAATAAAAGACAAAAAATACAGAACCATGTGCTTCATCGTCAAACACACATCCTGTTCTGTAGTTTAAGCTGCCCCAGCTGCAGCACCAGAAGAAACAAGCATGGCATTTAGGGAAAAAAGGTTCCATTTCAACAGCAGGCCATTGCACATATTACCGCTGTACTTCTGCAGCCTGTCAAATTGGTTTTAATGCTGAACACATAAACATTTCCTTTTTCAGTACCATGGCATTCAGGGTTGTTCAGGTGTAAATCAGAGATCTGGAATGAAATGATCATTTTTAGCAGCTTGTTATGTGTTAGCATCAGCTCATTTTATATCTAGGTGCTCTAGCTATATTCCAGGCTCTGAAACAGAACATTTCATTTCTAAAGAATAAAAGTAACAAGGAGCTATTAATTTTAGCTGTGTACTACAGCAGAAAGAACATAGGTCCAAAATCTCAAACTGTGGACTTGGGTCTCTTCTTAGAATCAAGCTCTCAACCACGGCATGGAGAACTCTGGCTTGCAGACCCATGGGATGCACAGTTGATGGCTAGGAGCTGCATTGATGGAGAATGCTAAGTGGCAGGAGATTGATATCCCCATTTACCCAGAATTTCTTTGATAGCTGAGTAGAACTCCCATTTAGGCCCTGTACATAGCTCTGGAGTAATGCAGGCAGAAGCAGAGATTTTTTTCTTGCAGAGTTTTGCTGTTGAATCGTGAGGGGTGAATCTCTCATGTCTAATCATCTGCCTGGATCATCTGAGCTGGAAGGCAAGCAGAATAAAATCTTCTGAGCTTGATTTAGGGAGCTCCAGTATAAACCTTGCTCCTCTTTTACTGTTTGGTTTATGCTGCAAAACACAGTTTTCTTACATAACAGATGATGTTTCCGATAACTTAAATGTTGTCAGTGTGTTTGGACAAATAAAGACTTTGAAAACAACCAAAAAAAATTGTCTGCATAGAAATTAAATGGATTTTTATCTCTGAAAAAACAAGCAGACCAACAAACAAGAACATTTTGAATAAACTCAAATGTTCACTTTTTCCCTCGGGTTAATTGCAAAATGAGAAATGTGATTTTAAAGCCAACTAATGTCTGTCTTTCTGAAGGCATTGGAATAATTTTTCTACTTTTCTGACACGAAACAAGTCATTAAAATGTCAAAGCAAAATATTTCAGTATTTTCATCATTCTGTTTTCATTGGTTTTGGCTGGAGCACATTGCAAAATTCCACCTAAAGTTGTGTATTTCTGCCCCTCTTCTTACCACACAAAATTTCATTTTCCAACTACATTTGGTTAATGGGCTGAGAGAATAATAAATTGCCCAGCACTAGGTAAGAGGTCAAAGTACAATAGTAAACACCATGTAGAGACAGTAAACACCATACAGGTGTTTACTATCCAGCTCCAGCAAAATGCATGCAAAGAGCAGTCGGATTTTGCCATATTCATGTTCTTTTTCACATTAGATCTTCTTGCACCCTGAAATGCAAGTCACTGTACGCTGTTGACTGTAGAGAGACAACAAATAGGAATGCAAGTCTCTCACAACTCAGCAAAATACATAGTAAAGTGGGAAAATAGAAGCCTTTCACCCACTATCACATTTTCATTTGACTCAAGTAGACAGGACAAAAAAGGATTTTCACATGACAAACTGAGCTGTATATAATTTTGTATCACTTGTGATATAGGATGTAAAGATTCTATCTGTTTCTGTGAAAGTAAGAGAGAAGAGACAGATGAAATATTCAAGTGCAGGAATTGCAATGCAAATTTTACTCTTTTAGAAATATTAATAGAACTCCAATGGGTCCAAGGTTTCATTGCAGGCTCTGTTGTATTTACAGACTTGTGGTTGGTTTTTTTAACATGCTGTCCATCAAATTTATGTAAAGTCCTTGAGACGATCAAACAACATTAAGCTGAAGAGGTTTGCAGCTGAACTCAGGAAAGTGGAGGGATGGATACTGTTTTGTCATTTTTGTTCTAACATGTTCTGTCTGGTCTGTCACCACGTTGACAGCCTGGAGTTGTCTCTTTGTGCTACCACCACCAATTTCTATTTTCTTTACTACTGAAAGGGGGGGGAAATTAGAAAGAATTAAAGAGAAAATGGTTTATCTTTTCTGCTCTTTCCTTTGACATGAAGATGTCCAGTGAGACATCTGAATTCAGATTAAATTCTAGAGAGCCCACTGTACTGCAGGGGCAGTTCGACCATGACATCCACAGTCGAGCATTATCAGTCTGTCCAAATTCAGTAAGTTTTACACTATTACAGTGAACCTGACTACAGGAATATGTAACTGTCACTGAGATCAAATGAAATGATACTGATTACAAGGAAAAACCCCCCAGTTGAAGGCATAAAAATACCTTATTTGTTTAATGTGGATGAGTACTTACTAGAATTGGGGGATTCTTTTTCAGAAAAAAGGTACTTGGAATCTCCACCTCAGTCAGATCCTTGGTACAGATAAGGGTTTCATTGATTTGTGTGTAAACATTAAAATTAAGCATTTGAGTTTATACAGCCTAGTGCAGTTTGATTCTTCATCATATTAAATCCTAGTTCAGGTTTAACAAAAACCCCTTCTTCCTAAAGATCAACAAATGATTGCTGGATTGAAATTTATGTGGAAAGACAACTATTCTGAGGCTCCATCACAAAAAGTACAATGAAGTAAGTACAACTAAGGATGAAAGAGTCAGTATATAATTTTTTTGTAATTCTGATTCAATGCTGATTCAAAAATGTAAAAAAAAAAAAAGTATTTTGACATTTAAGAATGAATTTTATTTTTTTTTTATTTCAAGCCAGTTTGACATAGAATTTTACTTAAGTGGCCAGAGTGCCTCGGGAACATTTTCCTTCAGACCCTTCATGCTTCCACTCTATTCTGTAAGCTGTATTTTCTTCCCTGTGATATACCTCCTGCCACTCACTGCAGCTTTCCCATAAATCCTGTGATGTACTGTGAAGTAAAGAACTTGGCCTGTGGGATATATGAGGCATTTAGATTAGCACTCTCAACGGAAAACGACTTGAGAAAAAATTTTACAGAAACTGGATATTGTATTTAAAGTATATTTTGCCTAGAAATCCCAGATCCGCTATAGAAACAGGAGTAGAGTAGCAACTCTGCTCTCAACACACTGGGTATGCCTTATGAGCCCCTAATTATGTGTGATGCTGTATATAGTACAGAACAAGTCCAGCTTACATACAGGTTTTATTTTTAGGAGAAGATTTCTTCTCTTTAGATCACGTTCGGATCAATCTCTTACCCCAGGTGTGGACTTTCATGAAGTGTTTTGTATTGTTCTGTATAGGTAAAAGGTATTTAAAATCTGTACATGCCTGGCCCTCAGCGCTAGTGTAACGTTAACATGCACCCCTCGAGGACAGCCGTCAGCAGTTCATAGTGATGCTTCCTTGGGTGTGTTTTGCCAACCTCTTGGCAGTCCTTGTCATTCAAGGGAACCCAGTGGGGATGGACGTCTCAGGGGCGGGGGGACAAAGCTTAGTTTGGAAGCTTTCATCCCTGGTTGCTTGAGTGGGTGACTCAGACCGTCTTCATGAAATCTTATCATGCTCTAACCTAATTTAGCAAGTCTCTAACTCAGAGATCACTGAAATGATATGCCAGAAAAACAGTAATGAATGCCTCACACCTTATCACGCCAGGGCGGTTAATGATCACCAAAATTCAGAAGCAGCCCAGTGCCTTCTCCACTGGTAGCAACAGAGATACAATAAACCTTTTATACATGATAACAAATGACTTCCATCATTAAAACAATTTATCTTTTTTCTTTAACATAGGTCAATTTTTAAGTTGTGAAATACACTGCAAGCTTGAAAAACTTTCTTTGAGAAATAATTTAAGCAACTTTTAGGGCCTGATGTCTTCTTTTTCCTTACCCAAGCCATCCACCAGCAAGTTCCTTAATAAATGATACCACATTAAATAGCAGCAATGCAAACCTCTCCGATGCCAATCCCTTCTTGAGAAGAACAACAGTCGGAGTGAAGACTGAGCAAGAAACCAAGCCTGCCCTATGCTCCAGTATTGGTAATGCCACAGGTTCTTCTCTTTGAGCTTACCAAGGGGCCTCACAGCCACAGCCCAGAATTAAGTTAAGGTTGAGACCAGCAGCTGACCAAGGAACGGTTCAGCTGTCATGTGGCCCTGGAATTCAAATGAGGGAACAAGTGCAGCAACCTGAGAAATGTTAAAGGATAAAGAAAAAAAAATTATCATCTGTTAAATGTAACCCAAGGTGTTTATTTTCAGTTTCGTTGAGACAAGGGGAGTTTTCCGCACATCGTCGTTAGTGCTGCTAAATATAGGTTCTGGGGAAATTGGCTTGTGGAGACCCAGAATGTTTATGTCTTGTGTGCAAGAGTTGGAGCACCTCTTTCCTCACATCTGTGCCTAGCGCAGGGACGCAGTGTCCCCGGAAAGGGGACAGGAGTGGAAAGGAACATCCGTTGTCTTTCCTGTCAGATGCAGGACCCTTCTGCTCAGATCTTAGCAAACGGTGCAAGGAACAAATCCTGATGTGGAGTTTGTAGCAGGGAAAGTGTAGCTCGTTTTTCAGGTTCTTCCTTGTAATGACCCTCTTGGTGCTGAAGGTAGCGTGCACCACTTACACAGCCATTTTCAGTGCAAAGTCTGACCTGGGTACATGCATAGATACCAAGAGACCCAGAAAGCTTGTAAGCACTGACATCTTTGGATGGGATAGGGAAGAGTGCGACTGTTAATCACAGGCTGTGGTACTGAACAGGCATTCCTACCCAATATGAAACACTAATTTTGATGAACGGCCCCGTAAAGCTGCTGGAACCAGAAGGCTCTACTCTGACACCAAATGATGGCTTGGCACCACATCAGTACGCAAGAGCCCTGAAATACCCTCTTCCCATGCACAGCTCGCCCTGTTTTACAGGTGAACTGGCAGCAAGGCAGCTCACGGCCGAGTACCAGAGGGTCTGGTCTGAAAAACACCTCCTGCAGCACTGGAGCCATGACATACAGACATTTCCAGAGAAGACTGGAGTACTCTCCTCCTGTTGGCAATGCAGAAAGAGCAGCCCCCAAGCTGAAAAATGGTCTGATAGAGGAAGGTCCTGCTGTGTCTTTCCCCTCCTTTAGTGCATATGTGAAGTCTCTAGGAAAAGTAACAAGGAAATACTGAGTATTGCATTAGTAATAGACAGATGATACTCAGCTTCACGTTGCTGTTATGGCAAATCCAGTTGGTCATGTGGAAGAGATGATCTCCAGCCACAGGAAATTTTTACTTGAATGTCACTCATCCGCTGGGGCTGAGTTCCCAATCAAGTGAAACCATGCCAGTAGGGTTGCTGAAAACAGCATCAGCAAGTACAACTGTCCTTCCCTTTCTAGTAAACAAGGGACAGAGCTCCAGCAACATCTCAGGCGCAAGGCTGGCGCTAAGATCGCAAGAAGGCAATCAGGTCAGGGACCGTTTTAATTATACCAGCCAGGGTGAGGAAAAACTTGTGTTTTCTATAGGACCTTTGCAATTGTTTATAAAACCTCTGGTAATTTGCAAACTGAAGAGAAAATTATTTCTTGTGCTTGCAGGGTTTGCACAGAGAGAGCCCCAGCTCTCTGTTTACCACTGAGTCACTCGCTTAGCATCAGCTTGACCAATCCACATAAGCTGCAGCCAGTTAATTCCACCTCAGCAGCAGCAAGCAGTTCCCTCTCGCTGCCAGCTAACCTCTGGCACAGAGAGCTGCAAACACTTTTGCCGCGTCGCAGACGGTATGTTCCTGCTGGTTTATGACCAGTTCTTACTGTAACTGAAGCAGCTCATGAAGGTTTTTATGTACTAATTGTCTTCCAAATTGTCATGGTGGCTGTTCATTTTAAATTTACATGCCGGAGTGGATCATAAGCTGCAGGAGGTAGAAAAAGAGGCCAAATCAGTTTCTGCTTTGAATGGACGATTTGTATTTAAGAAGGGGTCTAACTGAGGAACACAAATGCAACCATACAGTGTATCTAACACAGAAAGTCTCCAAAATTTAGACTTGTGCACAGGGGAAGGGTATCTAAAAGACAGCTCTCCCTTTCTAAATATTCATCATCTTCATCCTCAATTTTCATAGTAGCTCACTGACTGTTCACTTGGAAGAGAGGCCAAGCATTTAATTATCAAATGATGCGTGCCTTGGCTCAGGGTAGACCGAGGCTGGAACTCCCAAGGGATAGGAGACAGCTGCTCAGCACCCATTACAGTTTCACTGACACTTAAGGGAATTAGTGCAATTAGCAATTGCGAGACAGAGGAGATTCTCAAGCTGACAGTTTTATACAGGAATCCAGGGAAGCTAATTTTAATCTTTCTGAATGTAGGTTTTCCTGCAGAACAGAATACTGGGAGCAGATGCTGCCCTAGAGTGCTCAGATATTTTTCTTGGAAGAAACCCTATGCTCCCGTGAAATAGTTAGCAGGGGGCCGATTCGTCTCTTATTTCTGTCAACATCCTAGTGTTTACAGCAACATCCCAATGGTAAGTATTACTGTACCAAATCCAGATGTCCCAACTCATGAAAAACTTTATGAAGTCAACAGGAATTCTTCTATGGATAAGGCAAGCTGCAGCTTGCTCTCGATGGATGTAACCAGAGCCAAAGTTTAGCTGCAGTTGCACTGGCAGGAGCACAGAAAAACTCCATAAAGCTCCAGATTTACAGTGGCCTGGCTGACAGCAAAACACATCCCCAGATACTGAAACTTACCCAAAGGAACTGACTTCTTTAAACATCTCATCAGAAATGGCCAGCAGCACACCTTAACTTTTGACCTTTCCCTCCAGCTGTGACTTCTGTTTAGCTTTTAGCTCTGTCAGCAGTCCAGATTTTCCCTTTTCCCTCACCATATAAACACCCAACAGCTTTTGTTCTATTAACGCACCATCTTCCTTATTCAGGATACCATGGACAGCTAAACAAAGGGAAACTAGATGTGGCAGTAATTTTTTTTTTTTCACGTGTTAGGAGGAAAACG